>NC_139253.1:54604158-55204158 GCF_977018435.1 Lepisma saccharinum
TCAACTTTTCGGATTTTGTGTTCCGTGCTCATGTTTTGATGTTTGAGGTCGGGATGTGTTGTCTTAACGCATTTCTCATTGTAACGGTCCTTCTTGCTGCGTTACATACCTTTTCCATGCATTGTTGTTGCTGGAAATCCCCAATTCCTTTGAGGACTCCATTGCGCATGCATGCAGTGAACTTTTCATAGTGACTTCCGGACTGAGCACATACGATTCCTTTATGATTCCCTTGGAACCGCCTCTCTATCTGTGATAGTATTCGTCCCAGTTAGGTGTGACGTTCACTTTGTCACCTTTTACGAGGCTCCTATCTCGGAAACGAAGCCTCAGTCGTAAAAATGGAACTTAGACTTTTTGCTTGTTTTCGTGTGAGGAATCACCTCCCAAGCGTTGTAAACGACCTTTAGAAACACCCTGTATATATATATCTGTATAAACATGGCTGTAATGTACATTGAATACATTTATATTCATAATAGCTAAACTAGGAACAATTGGTGCTAATTGAAAACAACGTAACGTCACAATTAATCTTTGCAACTTATAGAAACTTTTCGTGCTCCCCCAAAATAGGCAATAGTTAGGATGAAAAGTTCATTGAACTAATCAATAATCAAACAATCTCTAACTATACACTGGTATTAAATTTTTCTTTGCAGTACTTGGCTCCAGATTATATAGTCTGGGATAAATTTATTTATCATGGGAGTTTCATTTTTATTCACCACAATTTATTTTCTGATCTTCGTTGCAACTTCAATATTCACACACCTTTCGAACGATAATAAAACATATTTTTTCACTAATTACAATCAAAGTTATCCTTACTGACGTTACTAAAACTTATGTTTTTTCAACATTTGAGTCGCACTGCCATCTAGTGTATGTCGCATGGAACAAAAGCTTTGGTGCTTTATTCGCACTGGAATTTATTCCACTGTATTTCAGTTCTATTTCATTTTTTCACTATTGTTTATGTTTAATAAGTATCTCTATTGTTATATTAAATGAGTGTGTGTATTGTTTTATTTTTTAAAAATACTTTTTCACGAAGTAAATGGTTGGGCAAAATGTGAAGTTGGCCCAGGGACGGCGCCAGAAATTTTCGACTAGGTGGGCAGAAAAATGCATCCTATCACGCTAGTTATCACATGCATCAAGCTTACGTCGAGCTTGCCATGTCAAGCTTGCTTTGACAAGCTAAAAGGAAGCTATCGCAAGCTTGCCACAAGCTTATGTGCTATCTGGGAGAAATTTAGGTCATGTGGAAGTACTACATTTTCAGTTCAGTACTTACGATTTTTGTAATTTTTAATCTATCCCCCCCCCCCCAAAAAAAAAAAAATGCGGCCCACCAATCAACTGCTGGATATAATTTTGGCCCTCGGACCTTTTGAAGTTGGAAACTACTGTTCTAAACCATGCAAAATTATCAACTTTCTCGCGAGGAGTACATAGTCACCAGCACTCGGCATTATTTTAGCCTTGTACATACATGGGCTATATGTTTCTATCCACAATTACTTTGTACATCTTACTTTTACAACTTTAAGGCCAGTGTGTTAGTTAGGCCATTTAAATATTTAGTTGTTAAAGAGGTTCGAATGTCATTCTGAAATGCTAGCAAATAAAATAAGGGGAAACTACACGTTATTGTAAAGTTCCGTATGGAATGCACAGTTGGTCTTGCGTTTTCTTCTTATTTCCAGTTAACGGCCAATTTATATTTCTATTGTCAATGTATGTTTTCCACTTACATCGTAATGTCAATCTGCTGTCCAGATTTGGATGAAGAAAAAAATTTACACAGATTCCCTTGTTTCTTTAAGAGTCAACATCAATTGTGGTTTTTGCGCCCATGCTATGTAGCTTGATGTTTAGGCCGGCGAGACAGCATTGCCAAATTTCATGATTCCGGCCTGTAATATGTAAAGCAGGCCGTGCCCATACCCCTGTGAAGTTGACCCGACACATTTTTCTTGTCCACCTCAAACCTAGTCTGGACGTTAGTTCTCGATAGTTCTCACATAATTTTCGTTAGTTCTGCAAATACATAGAAACTATTTAGGAAATAAATGGGTCGGGCCAACTTCACACTTTTAAGACCCATATTACTTCGAACCGAAAACCATCCAGATCGATTCATTTTCGTTAGTTCTCAAAATTTATCCAATTTATTCGCCAAACAAATAATGGAGGCAATTTGCAATTTCCCAATTTCCACACTGAATTTTTATCAAAAAATGCTACATATTGGTAGACTGTACAGAATATGAGCCAATTTCGATAAAACTTTCGTCATTTTATCAAATTTAACCAACTTTTTCACGAAGTAAATGGTTGGGCAAAATGTGAAGTTGGCCCAGGGACGGCGCCAGAAATTTTCGACTAGGTGGGCAGAAGCATCATATTCATAGATTAGGGTGGGCAGTATAAATGTAAGACCATATATAGTATATACGTGTATGTAAGACGTATGTATCCCCTCTCTCTTACTCTCTCAATTCTCCTCTTACTTCTTTTCCCTTTCCTTATCCTGTTTTCCTCTTTATTCTTTTCTAATCTATCCTCCCATCTTGTTCCATTTCCTTTCGCTTTGTCTCTGATGAACACAATTATTTCAAGGAAGTGTTTAACCTGTGCAGACATACATTTTTACCACATTATTTCATGCATGTTAATACAGTGAAATAAATGTGAATTAGGTTTAAGCTTGTGTTGCAAATACAAGCCACATACTTGATTTTATGTATTCGGCGACAGTGATAGATTGATTTGATTGGTTGATTGATTTGCTTTATTTTACTTCGCTTTTTGTGCCACTTTTGGCTAATTTGCGAAGATGGGGATGAGTGATGGCATGATGAAATTGATGAACACTCACTCACAAATATCCATGCCCAGGCCGGGATCGACCCCAGGACCCCTGGCGTCGTAGCGCGATGTGCTAACCAATCTGCCACGGGAGCTGGAGCGACAGTGATAGAAAGTGTGATGGTAGACAATCGTGAAGTTTCTTATAATTGAAGACATGTTCCTGAGCATAGTATTTTCATTGTATGAGTTTTTGACTGAGAGAGTTTTCTTACTCCTTTGGGGATCACTTTTCTTAGCTTACAAGGTTTGCACAACTGACAAATCTATCTGAATGTTTGTAGTAGCGGCGATTGGGTGCCAACATATGAGGGGTAAGGACAATATACTTTTTCTTGGTAGAAAAGGCTTAGCATAAAGAGGCAGGCCATAGTGCGGGTGCAAAAAGTGGCAAAATGTGGGGGGGGAACTACATCCCCACTTCCCGCTCCTCCTAATCGCCGCCACTTCATGTTTGGATTAAAATTAACGTCTTATTAGGAACGATTTAAAACACACACGGAAAACCAATAAATTCTTTGTTCGTTGTCCATGAAGTATTCCTAGGCTATTTTGACAAAATATCACTCATAAGTAATAAACAAGTAAGTTTGAAAAATCTGTTCAGAATTGAAGAGATTATTAGCTAAGTTGCTATTCGTTTTGTGAACTCTCATGTTACTAATGCGGGAGAAGCAACATACGTATGGTTAAATGAACATTTTTTTGAGGTAACAAAATGATTTAGGACACAAGGAATTCACCGAAGTTGATCACCGTAACAGTAATAATTCATCTATTTTTTATAGATGACTTGGGTTGTATGGCGTGACCATTTCAAATACACTAGAATGTCAACCTGTGCAGCATACTCTAGAAACTTTATTCTTTCAGGGCAATGAGTCCCTGGAGCCTGGAACCACTGTCAAAGTAATAATTTATGAGGGTTTGTATTGTGAGTGTCAGAATGTATTTGTTTTCACCCCTTCGTTACTTTCATCTAATCACAATTGAAATGACTTAAAATAAAAAATGACTTAAAATAAAACAAATCAACCAGAACTTACTCTTCCAAAAATGGAGTTTCGTTAGTTCATATCTCTTAGAAAGTTGAGGTGGTAGTTTCATTGGTACAGCGTTTCATTAGTGGATCAAGGCAGCTAATTCCGTGAACAATGACGTTGTTTTCCGAAAGTCTCAATTTGTCTCAGGCAATCAAATGTTAAAACAGACGCATCTTCTGTGGTGATAAAATTATACGTTTGGTGCGAGTTCTTTCTGTACATTTTTCCCCAATGGCATAACGCTGTTACATTATAATGAAGAGGTCATGTCTTGGACTCCCCCCTCTCCTGGTGGAAGCACAATGCACACTGGTTCGGACTACACGTTAAACTGTAGGTTTAGTCCCTATTAGCCCATCTGAGCATAAAAGTGGGCTTAAAAACAAACCAACAAAATCGTCTTCTGGATGCTTCGTGACATAACTTTTTTTCTTTACTTCAGCTGCATCTACAGATTCTGTCGACATTTTCGGCTGATTCGTGTGGCAAAATTTGTGTCGAAAGAAGATTTCTAAATATGATAAGCCAGTCATTAGCAATTGAATAATTCTGTAGCTTTTTCCATAACTAACTGGTTTATTAAAATGTATTCACTTCGGTATTGTAGTGATTATTGTGATTCGTTCTTATTAGTAGAACGAATATAAAGTTGATATTTCGCATATTGATATTTGAAGATGACATGTATCTAAAAATTGTAATGAAATAAAAAAGGACACTTCTGGAATTTCAATGCAGAGCTAATTAAAACTATATTATACTCTCTAGCATACTTAAACCCGAAGGTTTATGGCTGCAGAAACACAAGCCTTCCATCTGTTTCTATCCGGGGCAAGATCAATCCAATCTTTCCTATCCTTACCGATTTATTTTAGGTCCATCTCAACGTTATCCCTCCATCTTCGTCTTGGCCTTCCTATAGGTCTCTTACCATCAGGTTTCCCAACAAGAATTCTTTCCTCTTCCATTCGTGTCACATGGCCTGTCCATCTAATTCTTCTTGATTAAATTATTCTAATAATAATAATAATAATAATTAAAAAGTCGAAATAATTTATTGTGTTGCTGGAGAAGTAACGCTAAGATGGTGTTTTTATTTGTTTATTTGGAGATTATTTTAACCATACCCAGGCTGGTATTTATATACGTATGTGGAGACCAGAAGCTTACAGCACCAAGATCTCACTCCAATCCCCTCTACACAGTTTCAGTTATAACTTCTTGCCAAGTTACATGGTGTGGTTTGTTATTATATTTTTTTACCACATCCGAAGTACCTAATTTTTTCTTTATGTGGTACTTTTCAAAGCAGACTTCCCCAGTGAAAGCCCGGAGCTGCAGTCCTCAAGTTTACTCTAAATTCTGATCTAATCTTGATCACACCCTGCATTATTTTGAGCCTCCTAAGCCTACTAACTGCTTTTAATCATGGAAGTATTAATTTGATCACAGTTTTTGTTTCAATAGTTCTAGAAATTACTTTCACTTTCTAATGAGAAAATTGGCTTTATATGGGATGATAATACACGTATGTGAACATTTCTAGCATAGATAATATTCAGAAATAAAATGTACATGTTATGAACACCAGAATACACTTATTTATTGAATCATTCCTATATGCCCAAGTATATGTACTTATTGAATTTGATTGGGTGGGCAATCGGGTGGGCACAGGAATTTTTGGGTGGGCGCTTGCCCACCCGTGCCCACCCCTGTCGCCATCCCTGAGTTGGCCTGACCCATTTATCATTTAAAACCGAAAGTTATCCAAACAGATTGATTTTCGTTAGTTTTCGAAATTCATCCAATTTATTCGCTGGCCAAAAAATGGAAGCAATTTGAAGCTTCCCCATTTTCTTACGGAATTTTTGTCAAAAAATCTTCCACATCGACAGACTGTGGACATTATGGGTTAGTTTTGGTAGAACTTTCGTCATTCTTTCAAATGTATCCAATTTATTCACTGAATAAATGATTAGACAAAATGTGTTGTCCTGAGTGACCAATTTTCGTTGCCCACCTCAAACTTAGTCAGGACGTTAGTTCTCGCATAATTTTCGTTAGTTCTGCAAATACATAGAAACTTTTACGGAAATGCCTGGGTCGGGCCAACTTCACACTTTTACGACCCATACCCAACTTCGAACCGAAAACCATCCACATCGATTAATTTTCGTTAGTTTCCATTTGTTCTCATAACATTTTCGTAAGTTCTCAAAATTTATCCAATTTATTCGCCGAACAAATAATGGAGGCAATTTGCAGTTTCCCAATTTTCACCCTGAATTTTTATCAAAAAATGGTCCGTATTGGTAGACTGCACAGAGTATGAGCTGATTTCGATTAAACTTTTGTGATTTTATTAAATTTAGCCAATTTATTCACTGAATAAATGATTAGGCGAAATGTGTTGGCATGAGTGGCCAAATTTCGGGCTCCGTTACTTTGTAACACAATATTTTTGTATTATCAAAACCTCATTTGACAAATTTGATACTATTTTCGTACTACTCAGAAATACTAAAAATAATTTTTGTACAACTCAATTTACAGTCGTAAAAGAAAATTAATTTTTTGTGTTGCTGAGTAACGTCTGAACCTCATCACCGGTATTTTGCTTCTTATGTACAATTTTGTACCATTATTTAAAAATTTTATACCTGTCAGAAACAGCGAGAAAAAAGACTAAAAATTTTGTAACTTGCAACCACATAATTTTGTACCATCTCGAGTTGCTTTGTACAATATTATGCTCTCTTTGTATTAACTTTTAAAATTAAAATTTATACACTCCTACTGTGGAATAAGTGGATATCCGATTTTTATACAGTTGTTAAAAATCCCAAAAATATCTTTTGAAAATTGTATTCATTACTTAGAGGCAGTAATTAACAGAAAAAATTGCACAAAATATAATGAAATATGTGAGTTTTCTTTCTGCTTAATGTTTAAATAAAATCTCTTAAATTACGCGTAGTACTTTCTATTAAGCCTATCTTTGATTTTTGTACCGAAAGTCTCGAAAATATTCAAATTTAGGTTCTTTCACTCCGATGTACTAATTCGTGTGAATACATGGACAGAATGTTATTATATTGGTAATGTTCAGAGCTCTTTTAATCTTCAATAAAATTTCATGGACCAGTGCTTTGTAGCGAGTTCCTTTCCGATTTTTGTACCGGCACCAAAAACCCAGGAAATATTATTTTTATAATTCCTTCCTTGTTAAGACACTCAGAAGACAAGAAAATATGGACCAAATTATTATCGAATGTGTGAGGTTTTTATATGCTTAATGAAAACTCACATATTTCATAATATTTTGTGCAATTTTTTCCGTTAATTGCTGCCTCTAAGTAATAAATACAATTTTCAAAAAAATATTTTTGGGATTTTTAACAACTGTATAAAAATCGTATATCCAGTTTTTCCAAAGTAGGGGTATATAAGTTTTAATTTTAAAAATTAGTACAAAAAAAGCATAATATTGTACAAAGCAACTCGAGACGGTACAAAAATGTGGTTGCAAGTAACAAATTTTCCCGCACTTCTGGCTGTTTCTGATGGGCATAAAATTTTTAAATAATGGTACAAAATGGTACAAAAAAAGCACAATATGTGTGTAACTTAGGTGAAACCGGATATGAGGTTTAGACGTTACTCAGCAACCCAAAAAATGAATTTTTGTTTTACGACTGTACATTGAGTGGTACAAAAATTATTTTAGTATTTTTGAGTAGTACAAAATTTAGCATATGAGGTTTTGATGGTACAAAAATATGGGGTTACAAAGTAACGGAGACCGAAATTTGGCCAATCAGGCCAACACATTACGCCTAATCATTTATTCAGGGAAAAAATTGGATACATTTGATGAAGTGACGAAAGTTTTATCGAAATCGGCTCATACTCTGTACAGTCTACCAATACGGACCATTTATTGATAAATATTCCGTGTAGAAATTGGGAAACTGCAAATTGCCTCCATTATTTGTTCGGCGAATAAATTGGATAAATTTTGAGAACTAATGAAAATTTTATGAGAACTAACGGGAAGTAACGAAAATCAATTGATCTGGATGGTTTTCGGTTCGAAGTTGATTATGGGTCGTATTTCCTTAATAGTTTCTATGTATTTCAGGAAATAACGAAAATTTTGCAAGAAATATCGAGAACTAACGTCCTGGCTAGGTTTGAGGTGGGCAACGAAAATGGGTCAGGTCAACTTCACAGGGGTTGTGCCCATGCTCATGTTTCTAGCATTCCTAGTTTTTTTTTGTTGCAGTGATTTGTTGAAAATGGAGAAATTGGAGTATCGCAGGCAAAATATTGGCCAGCTAAAGGTTTTCTTATGTTTTTGAACAGGTGGAAGTCTGTGGGAGCCAGGTCCTGTGAAAAGGGCAAGAGGGGGGGGGGGGGGGGGGCGAGAGAAACAAGTTAGAATCCTCAGCCATAGCAATTCTGGTTAGCATGCTTGGCCTTGAATTTGAATTTAAAATTTTGGGAGCGTCAGCACTAAGGCTATTTTGCTCCAGTCACATTATACGGGGTCCAGCCCCTTACCATTACAAATAACAACTCTAACGTTGCATAACTAAAAAAAATTAAAATGTTCTGACTGCTGTTAAAAGCTGAGGCTGTAAAGCGGCACTCAGCACACATAAGGACAAAAGAACAGGACAATACAAACAAAATTATACTGGCCATGGGGCCAGTCGCCAGAGCCTCGTTAGTCTTCAGTCCAGGGTGTACTAACGTGGAAGTGAGGTTGACATTTGGGTGTACTACGTGGAAGGTCACCCCTTACACCCCAGCATGCTTGGCCTGTTTTCTCAGATTTGCACTCTGAGGTATGTCAGTAGGCCAGAGTAATTCCCTCTGGTAATGGTGTGACTCATTTCAAGGTAATCAATCAACACACCACCTTGGGAATTTTAAACTTGGCCACCTTCGGTGTGGGACATGATGCATGCTTCCATTGTTCTTTTCTTTCCAATTGATAGTGGTGGACTCAACACTCATCCATAACATTCAATCTATCAAGAAAAGTGTCCACACCTGCTCCAGACAGTTCCAAATTCTTCCTTGACATCTTGTGCCGAGTGTGCTTCTGCAAAGGAGTCAGATGACGTGGGACCTACGAAGCAAAAACTTTTGAGAAGCCAAGCTCTTTCTTCAAAATGCAATTGGCTCGCTCCTGTGAGATGCCCGACCTGTCTGCTACTTGACATGTTGACAATCAGCGATCTTGCATGAGCATGTCCAGAACAAGCAGGCCCAGATTTCCCAATAGACCCGGGCCTAGAGCGGCACTTTGGTAGGGGCAGCACGGCACGATTGTTTGTTTTAAATTTATAAGGAATATCTAATTCTCGGATTGCCTCTATTCTTCTCCGGACACACAAATGCAATGGCTTGATGTACAGGGTGTTTCATAAAGTTTGCAGGTTTTAATCGCGTCATTTTTTTTGTTTGAAGGTTGGCAACACTGTTTTTATCATTTTCGTTCTCTCTTATCATTCCGATTATTAATTGAGCAATATTTTTTTTTCAGATGTTCAGTTGAGTTGCCATGGACCGGTTCACTACCAAGCAATGCGTCGTTATTTTGAAGAAACATTACAGAAACGGAGAGTGTCCTGCTCTGAATGAACTGGAAACCGTGAATATGCGATTTCCCGTACTTTTCTATTGTTGTCAGGGTGCAAGGAATAAACATCCGTTAAGCAAACAATGCATAGCTACCGCATAGTTGACAGCTTATGAACTGTCTCTGCATAGTACTCCTCGTTTCTGTAATGTGTTTTCAAAATAACGACGCGTTGCTTGATAGTAAATCGCTTCATGGCAAGTCAACTGGAAAAAAAACAAAAAAAAAAAAACAAACAATTGCTCCATTATTAATCGGAATAATAAGAGATAACGAAAATTATAAAACAGTGTTGCCAATCTTCAAACAAGAAAATGACAAGCGATTTAAAACCTGCACACTTTATGAAACATCCTTTAGTTGTATTGTAAATATAAGTTAACAAAGAATATTTCTTAAGAGAGATAGGCTAGCAGGGCTCAGAACTAGTTTACTAATTTGTTGTTTTAATTACCGATGTTCTTTCATGCCAAATATATCCCAGCAAGGAGTTGTATGCTACTTTACGTTTTGGCACACACAGATGTGTTACATAGAAATTTATATGTAGTACATCTCCTATGCCTGCCTAAATGCATGGTTACAATATTCTAATTACAACTACAATACTATACAACCCATGGTGCATGACATTACATTGTTATTGTACATTAAAAAAAACAAAAAGACAGCATGCACTGAAATTATTTTATTTCACTTAATACAACAATAAATACTGTCAAACAAAAAATTATCGATAATAATGTGTTGTGACATATATTTCTTAACAGGTAACGATAATTCTACATATATTATATTGAAATTGACAACAGTGCTCATACAAAAAGAAATATGAAATATAATGTTTTCTGTTATAACGTACAAAGGCAATTTTATAAAAATAAGTAATATATTCTATCGTACACTGCTAATTACACATTATGGTACAAACACAGGAATAATGAATTAAAAATCTAGGTACACAGAAACAATCCTTGTATGTTAACGAAACAAAGGAATGTTAAAAACTGGCAAGCTACTCTCTGATAACAAATTGGCTCTCTATTATCACTTCATTCCATAGTGTATCTAACTGAACTACTCTCAGCTTCTTGATATCAAATGATTTGCATTATTGCTTTGCATAAATATTTTAAATCGATGGTTCCAAAAAGCACAGTTGCTTTATTAGTTCAAAACAAACATTAAAGACTAGAATATAAATTAAGAGAAATATCCAAGAAATGCTGTTGAGTGGTAATAAATATTACGCACAAACACTTCAACATTTGCAAATAAAATCAGGATAAAATGGTAGACTCATTGAAAAGTTTAGATGAATATATCCACAATTACAACAATGAACATTCAATTCAAATTTTCCCCAGATAAATTTTCACCATATAGAGATACAACTCATTCTTTTTCAAATCTTCACATTAAGATGTTGAAATTACAGCAAATGTACAGATATTTGTTAAAAGATGCATGCCCAAACTTTAATATGTATTTAGTTTTGAGTGGCAAATGTACATTTCAAAACTAGGAAAAAAACTTAACTAAAGGAGTTTATAATACAGCCACATATTTATGGCGAATAAAAGATAAAGATTTTGGTACAAAAACAGCACATTTCGGGATCAAAAGTGGTATATAAAATGCCATTTCAATGTTAGAATGGTGAATAAAACCATAAATTTGATTTAAAAAATACCGCTTCTCAAACATTTACAACAAAATTAATCAATTTTCCATGATTTGCATAACTCACATAATTCCAATTTCAAATAATGTCGCATCGGTAAATAAACTCAAAATTTCATGTTTAAGAGTTTAATTTGCATTTTGCAGTTCATTTTGCATTATTTCACGACAAAACATGGTAGGAAAATGCACCTCACACCTTACAGAAACATGAAAAATAAACATTACAGTGTGTTATTTCACATGTCGAGTTTGTCAAAAATGAAATAATAATTTCTAATAATTATGTATAAGAATGACACTGATTAATTATATTTCTGGTAAAAAATAGTAGTAAAGTTCTCCCCTGTGCATAGTTTAATGCCTAAAAAGCATAGAACGGGCATGGATGTATGGTTGAACACATTCTTGTTTGTGAAGATGGTGTGATTAGTACCATACTCTGGCTTCCTTTACACACACTACCTCACCTCAGGAATAGAACCTGGAATACCTCACCTCAGGAATAGAACCTGGAGTGTGTCTGATGCCCTATTGCCTGGATCACCATGGCTCATGATTGATTGATTTGGTGTTTTAAGTCTACTTTATGCACAGTAAGGCTAATCGGGACTCGATCTACAGTTTAAATTGGGATCCAAACCACTATGTGCCTCCACCAGGTATCAAACCCGGGACCCCTTGATTACAACGACGCTACCAACCATTGTTCATGTTTTGTTTCTTATATCATGTGGAACTACATTAAAACACTGAATTGTATATAAAATTGTTTTACTGCAAATTATTGTGCCACAAAGTGGGAACAATTATTTTGTAATTGTGGCTTTGTGTATCAGGCTTTGTTTTTAACTCTTTCACTGCTGAAACTGCAGATTTCCAGATTCCATAGCGTAATCAATCGATTCTATCTTATTGAAAATATTAACTTAGAATTTTTGGATTTTGCAAGCACCTCTTAGGAACTGAATGGAATTATATTTAAGCTGGTTCCTATCCTTCAGTGGCATCTATATCTGACATCCACGTCTGTGTGTGTATCGTCATGCAGCAGGGGGCAGCATTACTTGGAACTGAAAATCAGTCGATTCATGTAAGCAGCAATGATTAAAGCTGCACGTGCACCTTTGTGATAATTATTTCTTTTAGTGTTATACATCCATCTTATGTATCCAGTTATTTTACTCCAAAAAATATAAGCATTTAGCACACTGCATTTACTTGCATTTGCCACATTCACAGCTCGGTAAACAGTTGCAATATCTCCTACAGATAGTAAAGGGTGATCCATAAAGAACGCCGGATTTGAAAAGGATGCCATATTTTTTTTGTTTGGTTGGCAGCATTGTTGGTGCGATTGTTGTTATCAGTTATCATTGAGGTTTTGTGTTGAGAAGCGTTTCAGTTGTTCTACTGTTTGTGTGTGTTGCTAATGCCATGGAAAGGTACAGCAAGAAACAGCGAGTTTTGATTGTCAAAACGCACTACAAGAATGGTGAAAGTTTCGCGGTGACTGTTTGGAAACTCCGTACGATACTTGGCCATCTTCATGCACCGAACGAATCAACTGTTCGTAGGTTGATCAAGAAATTTGAAGAAACTGGATCAACAGAAGACATCAAAAGCCCTGGACGCCCTCGAAGTCGCCGGAGTGAAGCAAACGTTGCTGTTGTGTGTGATTCTGTTGCTGTGAGTCCTGGAAAATCGTATCGCCATCGTGCTCAAGAACTGCATATGGCACCAACAACAATGCAAAGATTCTTGACGAAAGATCACTTGCACGCGTACAAAGTGCAGTTAACGCAGGAGCTGAAACCAGCGGACCATGGAAAACGACGGCAATTTGTTGACTGGATTCTTGAAAGGGAACGAGAGAACGAGGGTTTCGCAAAGCGCATCATTTTCAGCGATGAAGCTCATTTTCATTTAAACGGGTTCGTAAACAAGATGAATTGCCGAATATGGGGATCTGAGAACCCAAGAGTGATTCAGGAAAAGGAAATGCATCCTCAGAGAGTTACGGTTTGATGTGGGATTTGGAGTGGGGGTTTGGTCGGTCCTTACTTTTTTGAAGACGAAGAAGGAAATGCTCTGACAGTGAATGGAATTCGTTACCGTGCAATGCTAACTGATTTTCTTTGGCCTCGTTTGGATCAAATGAACATCGAAAATGTATGGTTCCAACAACTTGCCACACTCCAGAAGAAACAATAATCTGCTGCGTGAGAAGTTCCCGGACAGAATAATCTCGTTGCGGGGAGACCAAACCTTCCCACCTCGATCTTGTGACTTGACACAATGTGACTTTTTCTTGTGGCGGTACACCAAGTCACAAGTTTACCAGAATAAACCCCGAAATTTGTTGGAACTTAAGCAAGAAATTCGACGTGTCCTCAACACACTTGATGGGGAAATGTGTGATCGGCTCATGGTGAATTTCATGGACCGAGTGATTGCTTGTAGGGCTAGTAGGGGGGGGGGGGGTCATATGCCTGATATTGTTTTCCATGTTTAAACCTTAATATCTCCTGAAGAGAATGGTATGTGTTTTGTGCTTTCTTTCCAAAAATAAATTTCATTTATAGCAACTTCAAATACGGCGTTCTTTATGGATCACCCTTTATAATGTAAATACGGTACAAGCTCTTTAGTTTGAGTTTTCAGTCCGCTTTATGCACATCTAGTTGGTTGGGTGTTTGACTGCTACGCGGGAGACCCAAGTTCAATTCCCACGACAAGTGATCTAATGTCTGAATATTTCCAGCCTTGTCCCTGCATAAAGTGGCTCTTCGGCTCACCCAGCCTCAAATAAATGGGTACCTGGGAGTAAAGGTGTCCAGAGCATGGTGCTGATCACATCACTTCCAAAATAACAGAGATTACGAATGTGTGGGACCCTACCCCCACATCCCCCTCTATTATTGCCCCGTGGCATGGTGCAAAGTGCACGGGGACCTTTACCTTGTGCACAGATAGGTACTGGGCCAACAGTTTGAAGTGGGATGCAATCCACTACGTGCCTTCAACAGATCCTAGGGCCCCTGGATTACAAGGTGATTCACCACTATAATATTGGGGAAGCCGTAATCACTTAATCTCTTTCTACTATAATTAAAGCACTAGCAAAACAGAAACTCTGTTTTTTCCACAAACATCCTGATCCTTGTGGAGTAAAATACATGGGCAGATAGGTTACATCTTACTGCAAGGTTTGTCCTCATTATAAACTTCTCATTCTTATTTCATTAGATCTATCCTCGTTGATTGCATTTTATCTGGGATTGCAATTTGAAGTTATTTTTTGAAGTATATGAATGCTCACTTTATAAAAGCAAACATATTTCACAGGAATTACTTTTTTAAATACCAATTTTAATGTTGCTATCATGTACCCTTAGGCCTTATCTATTGAAATTATGCTTTATTGCACTGTTAAAAGTTAAAATTATCCAACATTCAACCAACTAGATTTTTGTTAAAAGTGCTCTACTTGCAATCGTTGAAATAGTTCAGTTAGACTGATGGCACACAATTTGTTTTCCTATTAAACTTTCACAGTGGAGGAAATTGTGAGAAACACCATGCATTCATTACTTACTATAGTGACCACAATGATAGACTCATCCTTACTAGGTACATCCCAAAATTTATTTTATTTTTCTGTCTGTTATACTGTACTAATACAGAATTCTATGCAATGTTCACCAGTGGCGTAGCATGGACATTTCAGGTGGGAACGCCAAGTCCGAAGGAAGAGTCGGCCCTTTCTTGCTTAATAATTTACTTATGGTATTAGTCGCCACAGGTATTATTTGCCTGAAGTAAGCTGGGTTTTCAATAAAACATCATCATTGCATGTTTTAGCTAGAAAATTAGATGCTTCACTATGCCACAGATGTTTTGAACTCTGGTGTTCTATACCTTTTTTAATACCTTTCTGCATGACGCAAGTCATTAAAAACCTACCTGAATCACAAGCGCCTCTGCACAACAGTAGACGTCATTGTTGTGGGCGATCCAACTACTGATTGATTTGGTTTATTTTACTTCGCTTTTCTACCACTTTTGGTTAATTGCGAATATGAATATGAGTGATGATATTGATGAAGGGACACTGACAAAGAACACCCGTGCTCACGCCGGGATTCGAACCAGGGACCTCTGTCGTCTCGGCGCACTGTGAAAAGCAGAGCAGATGATCCAAATATCGTACACTCTACTGACGTAACAGTGCCGATTGGTAATTCAGACCACTGTTTATTACATCTTGAGAATGCTGATAAACATTTTAAAATAATTTTCCCCAGAGACCATTCGATGTTAAGAGTTTTCAAATCAATGCTAAACATTTCCATTCACACAATATTAAGTAGTTAGATAATAACGAAAAAATACAATAAAAAAAATAGTTTTGCGGGTTAAGTGGTAGAGCAGCCACAGGCTCAATTTCTATCACGAGGACTTCACCAACTTATTTGACAAAAACTGTGTTGATCTTTTAGTTTCTATTGCACATCGCTGTTCGTGCGATAAATTGTACAATGCAGTGGCCATTAAGAAGCAGTATATTTGAGATTGGTAAAGTTACGTCAGTCAATATTGCGTATTGTAGCATCACATAACACGAGTGGCATGAGCGCGAAGAGCGAAGAACCAGGTAGGAATTCTGCCGCTGTCGTCTGCTTCAGAAGGCACGAGTAGATCACGGTAGACCTCTCGTACGCTGGCGTAAGAGAGACCATTTACGCGCGTGCTGTAGAAATCGAAGCTTTCCCTCCAGAAAGGCAGCAAGGAATATAGAGTCCTGTACGCCGAACCTGCTCGGCGTCCGGCCGGGAAAGGCATTGAAAAGAGATGCTAGAACGAGCGTTGAGAGTGGAGCGTTGCAAGCGGATCGCGAAAAATAGCCATTATAATGCCATGAAGGTCAAACATATATGAAATTAGTCACGTTTTACTTTATAATCACAGCAATTAAGCATTTTTGAAATTTTAAATCTGGGAACGCCGGGCGTACGGGCATACTATAACGCTACGCCACTGATGTTCACAAAGATTTTCACAAGTATAGAGGTTCGGTCAATTACTTGTTTTCTTGTGATGATGCAATGACAGTAGAAAATGAAATTTTCCAAGAAATTAATACAGAAATAAATCTATGCACCAGTGTTGCACTATCCATATGCGAAAAGAGGATTAGACAACTACTGAACACATGAAATCACACACACAAATGCACATTTTGTGATGTCAAATGCATTCTCCTTCATAAATAATAAAATTCATTTACAGTTTCTGTCTTCAGGTAAATGAAACTACTGATGTAAACTCATTATACGTAAGATGAAATATAAACTTTGGCCTATGTCTCAAATGTGCAATATCAATAATTTTGTTTCACTACTTTACAATATCAACACAAAAAGTACACAAATTATAGTTTGAAACTAAATTATATTTTAATTTCTAGTTAACGTTTTAAATCAACACAAGATATACAATCACAATGTTCATCCACAGCTGTAACAATTTAGTTAATGGTTCAATTTTTGCTTTGTAAATTGAAGGTAATAAAAGTTTATACAAGTTTATGCTTTAAGTCCATGCTATGCACAGATAGGCTAATTGGACTGGACCTACAGTTTAAAGTGGGATCCGAACCACCATGTGTCCCCACTGGGTATCAAACGCAGGACCCCTTGATACAAGGCAACAACATTACTACAGTGCGTCCATTTTGATCTTCAGCCGAGAGATCGGGAGAAGCGTGGCGGGCGGCGCTGGCGGAGATGCCGACATTTGCGGTCTGTAAAGCCCGCTTATTTTTATGGACATATGCAGACATTTATATAAATATTGCAAAACGAGCACTAACCTGTGTTATAATTTATCATCTGTAATTCATCCAAGTTCTGCCCTTACATACACAAAAAATACGCTTTAGAAACGATGTTAAAAGCCACAGATAATAAAACATTTTAATCATAGTTTTGACCATTAACGTCCTGCTTAAGTTTATATCCTTGAAAGAGTTTTGTGCCGATGGGGATCGTTTGGAGGTTTCGAATGTGCAACACTGTATCAAGATTACGCTGTAGACGAAACCGTTAAAAGTCAATGGTGTTCGTGAGCTTCCTTGCAATCCGAAATCTCCGAGCTCGAGTTTTTTGTTCCTTTGCAACAGAGCTGTGAATATAGTGGCGAGCAGATGTAAACCAAGAGCGTGTTAATTTCGTACTGTGCGTAAGAGTGTTATTCTTGGTTACTTGCCGTTACTTGTTTGTGTAATTGCAGTGTGTATGTGTGTTGTGTCAGTGAGAGGATTGGAATGCCAGCTGCAAGATTCACGTTACGGGGGGGGGGGGGGGGGGGGCTGATAAATTCTCGGCCTGACCCAGAAGGTCTTTAGCTACAGGCACGAAAGTTTCAGGCTATTAAACATATTCTCCCCGAAAGTCTACACACTTGGCACTTGGTGGATATCAGTTTGAACAACTCTTATAACACAAGTTAGTGCTCGTTTTGCAATATTTATATAAATGTCTGCATATGTCCATAAAAATAAGCGGGCATTACAGGCCGCAAACGTCGGCATCTCCGTCAGCACCGCCCGCCACGCTTCTCCCGATCTCTCGGCTGAAGATAGAAATGGATGCACAGTACTATGCCATCGGAGAGGGCTGAAGGTAATAAAGATGGAATCCTACTGTGCTAAGATTTTAAATTATAAATAACCTTTTGAAGAAATGATATGCGTAGCCAAATGGTTAGCACTCTCGTCTTTGGTGTGAGGGGCCACTGGGTTTGATTCCCATGTAGAGTCAGTTTGTCATTGATCCAGCGACGTGCAGAAAATTGGGGAGCTACTTGAAAGAAGAAGTAGCAGCTCTGGTCTTGAAAGCCAGAAAACTGTAGGGATTGAACTTTGCTGTGTGGTTTTTACGCACACAGCTGGAAATTGGAAAGTATGTATGTAAAAGTGTATTTCTTTGTACATGCTCTGGCCTAGGTTGCTTTGTTGCCCGGTAGTCGGGGAAGCCAATGGTTGGTTTCCCTCAACGGCTTCCCTGTTTTAAAGGTAACAATAGGACCTTGCCTCGGTGGTTTGGGGAGGGTCGTTTGTCGGAGGTATAAATACCGGTTCCGACTTGTTACGGTCTCTCTTATGCTCTCAGATTTTCAGGCTCACATATCCCAGAAAGTGGCCATCTCTCAATGGATTGACAGTTTTTTGGATGCAGCGATACACACAGAGCGTAAGCGCTGTAACTATGCGTAGGGACCTCTGCGTGATAAACTGCAGGGGCAGGTTAGCACTATGGTAAATAGTGCGCTCGTAGGGTGAAGTCTTTATAAGTGCAAATCTCTGTGTTATGGGGTAAAAGGCAACCGGGAGCAGTTGATATTGGATTTATGAAAATATGTATATACGGCGAAGGGTAGAAGTGTAAATAAATGTTGTACATAAAGAGAGATCTCCGTGAGACGTTATTTTTGTCAACAGAATGGGGGCTCGTCAAAACATACTAGAAGCTTGTTGTCGTATACAGTATTGAATATGTTGAATTCAAGTGGCTCTTAGAGCTGTTGCACCATGGGGTTTTTAATTCTCTTTTTGGAGAGAAGATTGAATCTAAATTAAAATATACAGTATTGCACAAAGTAAAGGGTCTACCAATTTGAAAGTCAGAACTTTGAAAGAGTGTTGTGGCAACAATGACTGGAATGACGAGATGGAACTGTGACATCTGTGTGCAGTAGTCTGTGGCAAGTTATCATGGAGATATACACAATGCAACAACACATAGAAATTATTTGAATTTATTATCAAAAATCGTGTTCAGTTCGACAGACATTTCGTGCATTGAGAGGAATTTATGGTCAACATAATCGACCGACAGAACAAACAAAACTGTAGGATTTGGACAGATGAAAATCTGCAAGTGATTCTGGACGTACCCCTTCATCCTAAGAAAGTGACTGTGTGGTGTGGTTTTTGGGCCAAGGGCGTGATTGGGCCTTATTTTTTTTTATGACCAACATGGAAATCACGTGACTGTCAATGAGGAGCGATACAGAAATATGGTGGTACAGTTTTTGTGGCCTAAACTGGCAAATCTGGACATCAACAAGGTGTTTTTCTAATAGGACGGTGCAACTTGCCACACAGCCTACCAAACAATGGAATTATTGCAGGAAAAGTTCCCCGGACGAGTTCTGTCCAGAAAAGGTGATGGCCACCAAGATCATGTGGCCTAACCCCCCTGGATTATTTTCTATGGGTTATGTCAAAGCTAAGGTCTATGAGACTAAGCATGAACAGTTCGTGACCTGAAACGGAACACTGAGGCTATACCACTCAATATGTGTGCAGACGTACTGGAAAATTGGACATTCAGAATCCATTCCACCCACCAAAGCAGAGGAGGACATTTGAACGATATATTGTTCAAAACATAATGCCATTGTTTGCTCTTCAAAATAATAAAAGATATATGTCATTATCACTTGTGGTTCTTATTCTATCTAATTTTAAAGATCTGACATTCAAATTGGTAGACCCTACATAATACAATGTAAATTGATGAAATTTTGTAAATCATTTTATGACATCAGTCATGCACTAATCACAAAAGACTTTTTCAGGATACAGCATATGATTTGTTCATACTTTTGTGACAAAGTTGCCGTCAAACCATTTTAAGGTATTAGTGAATTCTATATTCGCTTGAAGATATGGTGCTTACACATTTAGAAATAATTTTTGCTCAGTGTTTAATATGTGCATTTTAAAATTGACATTTCATTGTTTCACATTTTAGTGATTCATTACTTTACCGCCATTATGTCATTGTGCACATTGAACTAAAAATGTCGCTTTCTGCTCTTTAGTGAAGATCACGGTTGATGTTGACTATGGATTGCATATGGGAAGCTATGTGTATCAGTTACTCTGTGAAAGGAATGAAGTATTGCTTATGGGAAGCTATGTGTATCAGTTACTCTGTAAAAGGAATGAAGTGTTGCTAAGTGCCATGAAATCCCAGACAATTACACACGAACATACCAGAGTATAATACATTTATAATTAGAAATTTGGACACTGGCATGATCAATCTTAATTTTTATACAAAATTTCATTAAAAAAAACATTCATCATAATTTATATATACACATGGTGGGGGAATCATAAAGTTTTAAATTATCACCATGAAGTTATTGAGCTCTCCGAACGTAATTCGAGCTACTGATTCTTATGTGCATGATGTAGAATACAGCTAGTTTCATTCCAACAGCCAGCAGATGTCAGCAAATAGCATGATGGACTAATTTGAAGTGCACAGTGTTATTAAGTTACTCTATTTGAAGGGTAACAGCACGTGCTATTTCCATGGTGAAAATGTTGCTGTTTAAGGTAGTTTCCATCATCTGACACTATACTGAGGTGGAAAAGGAACCTTTAAACTGAACACATGTCCCTCACAGATTAGTCTCGATCTAGGAGACCATCAATCACAGATGGTGATTAAACTGGAGACTCTTGTCCTTGAAGACAGATGAATTACCATTGTAGTTGTCATGAATGAAGTTGGTTTTAGTTATAGGAGTGTATGGAAAATTATGCATGAGCAAGTGTACATTGATTGAGTTGGTGTTTTAAGTCCACTTTATGCACAGTAAGGCTAATCGGGACTGGACCTACAGTTTAAAGTGGGATCCGAACAACTATGTGCCTCCACCGGGATCCCTTGATTACAATGTGACGACATTACCACTGCGCTATCGGGGAGGCGAGTAACTGTAGTTGTCTAATGTGTTATCACGATGGGTTCACCACTTGCTGACCCCATGTCGGCAGCAAACTCGATGTGAACTTTTTCAGCAGATGCTCACTCTTTTGGAGCAGGATGAAGATAATTTTTTTGCACCTCTCTTAACTATGGATGAACGCTGGGTCTAGCTGCAAGACCCGGAGACCAAAGAAATGAGAAAACACTCCTCCTTCCCCATCCCAAAGAAGGTAAGGTGCAGAAATCTGCAGGGAAGGTCATGCTGTCAGTTTTTTTGGGATTGTTGTGGCCATAATCCTAGCAGATCACTTTCCAATGTATCAGACTAGCACCAGCGCTTATTACTGCACCCTTCTGCAGAAATCACAAGATAAGGTGGAAGAAAAACACTGTGGTATGATCAGCAAGGGCATTCATCCCCTAGCTAGCAATGCACTTGCCCATTCTGCCCAAGCATCCACTGTAGAAGCTGACAGTGTGGCTTCAAAATTTTGCTCCATCCCTTCTCCTTGCCTGATCTCACACTAAGTGACTTCTTGCTCTTCCTAGAGATGAAGAAGCCACTTTGGAATCAACAATTTGATGTCATTATGAAAGTGAAATAGTGGTTTTCGAGGCAATTGCAAGACATTTAAAATTATGTTCAGCAGGTCAAGAAACGCTGGCAGAAATGCATGGTTCTACAGGGCAACTATGTGGAGAAGACTAAAGCTCAACATAGCATGTTTAACTTTCCGTATCATTCTGCTCACAGTGATAATTAAAACTTTACTATACCCCCTTAATTTATTGTTACTACTGGTCTGAAGAATTAATTTTTGTTGTATAAACACTATTTTTACAGCACAAAATGTATCTTGTCTTGCATGAATGCATCAAATTAGATGGCAAAACTAGACAAATATGGAAATGCACGAGAAAAATCAATGAATAGTTAAATCGCATTCAGCACATACTTTTTAATTTCTCCCTACATTTAATTATTAATTGATTTGTGTGACACTCACCTACAGCAATCCAAGAGGTATGTTCGACGAATGGGGAGAAAATCAGGATGTCAACACAGGTCATGCCAATTATATTTTTCCTATGCACTTAATAATCTGAGCAATTTGTAAGTGTTTTAAATTATGCATATTATATGCCAAGTTTCTTAGCTTTCAAACATGCATATAATTACAAATATCTATACCCTTAATCTATTGTAAATAAAATGGTGGCAATACTTTCAGAACAGTATGTAGTATACATAATGAGAAAAAGTCACTCTGCTGCTCTGAATATGTACCAAACCTGCAAAGTAGTTATGAAGCTACAAAAAGCAGAAGAACTTTAGGTAAAAACAGAGAAAAATTAAGTATGCTTTAATGCTGGATCATAAGAACGCAATGGAAGTTACATAGAAAGAAGCCAGTGATGTCAAATGGGAAGAAGAGGATTCTGACTAAGGTATCTTGTTTATGACAAACTAGTTAATTTCTATTTGTGTCGTTCACAAGTGCATAGGGACTTTTTGTGATCATCTCATTTAATATACATCTTGACAGTATCCAACACTAATTATGCCATGTAAGCAAGGGAAAGAAGCAAGAAGCAATTTTTATCATAACAGACAAAAAAATCATTCTTTCTTGAAATATACGATGTTCAAAAGACAAAAAAGTATTCACTTCAGTATAGAACATGAAGAACTATAAGTGAAAAATTTCTTGAAATAACAGATGGAAAGATGGAGCAGGTAGAAATGAATTTATTTTGAGTTACTTCTTATCTCATTCTCCTTGATCTCAATGTTACTAATTACTTTTTTCTTCTGAGCAATGTACTTCAAGCCTAAGACATGTATACCTACACATACTATTTCACATTTGAAAAAAAAAATTGGAAGTTCAAAATTTATACTTCACTTACTCACACTTTTGGAGATTTATATGCATTACCAGAAATCCTGAATCCTATTTGAGATATATGTGAGGCATGTGATAAAACAGAATGAATATAAATAAAAAATATTCTACATACAATAAACATCAGGTCCAAGAATATGAGTAGAACATGGCAATTGCTGGATCTTCTGTTTCACAAGCTATGAGCACATCTCGAAATTTATCAAGAAGCTGAAGTAACTGTGATCGCCTCACGTTTTCAAAGTACATGATCTCCTCCAAGTGGTGCATCCCATGGAAGTGAGGGCACAGCCGTACAAAAAGGCGAAGATCCTCAGGGTTACTTGCAGCTGGAATTCTTACGATAGCTGCCTTTTCTTCGTCACTGAAGTCTGCCAACAGTTCTTCTTGGATGCTCTTCTCTATAAAATTATCATCCGTTGACACGTTGACCTTAGAATTGCTGGGACTCGAGACTACTTCGTCACTGATGTTGGAGCTTATGTCACTCTCACTGGGAACTCGTCCGATACTCAAGCTCAAGTCTTCCGGGGTGCTGTGGTAGCTGTCTCTCGTGTGGCTGTCCGACTGGTGGGGTCTCGGTCCTTTTGACGTTGGCATAAAATACACGTATTTATGTAGCTGCATGAGAAGCTGATGCTTTAACATCCACGCGACCATTTGAACTAATTGTGCTTGCTGTTGTGGATGCGTCAGTGGGTTTACTTTATCACTCAGCGACATCGGGAGGGAAAAGTCGCTCATCACCTGCAAAAGACACATCCCAGGGAACTGCTCCGAGAACCTTTCCACCAGCGGAGAATTCACATGCGTGGGGGCATCAGGAGCAACCACGTACACGTTACTTTCACACAAGGGGTAGATGACAGTTGCCTTTGCCCAGTACACAAGGTGACCGGTAAGCTGAAAAACCTGAGACAGCGTTAAATCGGAATCAGCAGACAAACTCTGGAGGCTTTTCAGGGGACTGTACTTCTTGATCAAACGAACCAAGGCAGGTGATGCGTCCGCTGGGAGACTGTCAAGTAGTTCATGTTCGTCAACCAACAAGAGAAGCCCATGATAGGGTCGCAGGGATTGCAAACACTTCTTTATGGTGTCTGGTTCCACCATGAAATTTCTGTTGTGAAACCTGTGGACTTTCTGAGGCAAGCAGAAACTCACCTCAATCCACTTGTTAATCTTTACGCTAATCATCCCTGAGCGACCTAAATCATCGTAAACTGTTTTTAAGTCTTGGGCTAGAGAGCTTCGTTTCAGTATCAAGTCAAATGGGGATTCCAAATCTTCGTCGTCTGTCTGTGCTGCATTATCATCGTGAGCTGTCACCATTATCTTTGTTTGCTGACTAAAGTAACCGCATCTTCGTTCTTCATGCCGAAGAGCTATACCTAGTCTCTTACTAAGGTCATAGAAACATTTCACTATGGAATGACTAGCCGTGGCCTGGAGAGCAAATACGATATTCACTAAAATGCTAGATGGACTGTCTTGCTTACCAGTGGTGGAACTTACACCTGACTGAAGTTGGGTTGGGTGTCCTACAAATCGAACATCATTCACTTTGAGCTCAAACTTTCTCCCACACAACTCTTGCTTAACAGCAAACAAAGTGGAAAGCACTTTATCTAAAAACCCAGTAAGGTGACCATTTTGAATATTAGACGTTTGGGGAGGTGGTGTCTGCAGCAGATCTTCAGTGACTGTTAAAGCATACGGGTTTTTCCTCCAACTGTGGTGACCACCCTCGGTTCTCGCATCTGTGGCATAGGGGTATCTGAACAACAACCGGTCTCCTTTGCTGTCACTTTTAACGAGAATAACACTTAATGGGTTGACTTCCATGGTTACCTGAAAAAATATGTGCATGACGTTGTGAAATATCACTTGCAATCAATCAATAAAAAAAGCAATAGTTCATAATTCACAAGATTGAATTTGAACCTAATATTCCAAACCTTCGAATTAAATAAATCCACCAAAGGCTGAAAGTAAATAATGTTATTCTCTCATCCATTTTAACTTGGCGGATGGGGGATGAGGGAGAATGATATGAGGGGTTCAGAGCACAGGTGGTGTAACTCCACTTTCCATGTACAACTTGGAACTTTGAAGTATTGTACTATCAGCATTTCAGTGCTAGAAGTAAGTGTCTCCTAAGTTTGAAATTCTTGCTCATAGAGACACCACTATGTTTGTGCTCCAACAGCTGAACCTAGTAAAAAAGAGAAAGAAAAAAGTAAAGTGCTCCCCTGCACATACCACAATGTCATGAAGGGGTGTGGCGTTAGGGCTCCACACAGATCACGGCTGAAGGTGGGGGTGAGGTGATCAGTACCATGCCCCTGGCTGCCTTTACCCCCCTGTTTCCTCCAGGTACCCACTTTATATGACGCTGGGTCGGCACAGGAGCTGCTTGAACAGATGGAAAAAATCCCAGTTCTCCCCTGCCAGGGATCAAACCTGGGTCTCTTGCATGGTAGTCAGACGCCCTAACGACTGAGCTACTGCAGCTGCACATGTGACGTTTGGTCAACACTGTCTCAAATGGAGTTACACCCCTTGTGCTCTGAACTCCTCATATAATGAAATTTAAAATATGGCTACGATTCATGAACCCATTAATGAAAATCATGTACAACAACTCCATCACAGAGGGTAGCACAAAATATATTATAATGTAACATTTATCAGATAGATTTTGGTTTTATTGCCATTAGGGTTGACATCCCCCCCCAAAAAAAAACATTACTCAAGGGATCCCCCTTCCTAAATTTCAGCAATTTCTCTAGTAATCAGTTTCCTCTTCACTTAAATGGGAAATGTGGCATTTGTAGATGTATACAGGCAGCATGTTTTAAATAAATATTTAGTGAATTTTCTATTGTGTATTTTAATTTATGAAACAAGTCTACTTAAGCTACAAATACCATCATGTGCTATTAAATAACCAAAAATAAAACACAACACATGATAGCTGACTTTTAATTTTTAGTGGACGGGAGCCTCTCCCACATGTAAGTCTCTACGAATGGGGAACTTTTCAAACTTGCATCGAAGCAAGAAATAAATTGTAGCTTAAGAAATAATTGTTGTATAGAGCTGAAATCTGTTTTGTTTTTCTTCAGTGTTTTTAGCACAGTGAAATTTATACATTGTACCTGCCAATAATGACAATTGAAAAAAGACGAAGAATTCTATGTCTTTTTGATAGTATTCGGCATGATAACTGATAATGTTAAGCACTGAAAAATATCTCAATGGATGAGGCTTTATAATGCAGAAAACCCAGTTTAAACATCTCTTACGGCTTTCATGATATACATTTTCAGAGTTTGGGATAGGAATGGTAGCCAAAGGCTTTACAAAGGTTACACCATCGAGTCCCTTGACTACTTTTTTCTAGATTGCAGTGAATAGAGGTGAATTTTGATCCGAAGATCTGACCCACTCGCTCATGTTTGTGTGAAAACGAGAGAGGAGGGGGTAATGCAAGAAGAGACAAATGGTGAAAAAGGATGAATAAGCAAATAGAAAAGACGATAGAAATACAAAGGAATTCGGGAGAGAGGGTGGAGAGAATACATGTTTGTGAAACTCTTTTAAACTTTATATCTACCCACCCTTATTTATCAGTTTTTGGTTCCTGCCCACCTGGTCAACATTTTCTGGTGCCACCCGTTTTGTTATTTATATGTATTTACATATTTAGAATATTTTTACTACATATAAATCCATTTCCTGGTCATCATCATCCTTTGCAGTTTCCTGCCTCTGAGTAGGTCGGCATAATAATGTATGTGCAAGTCTCAGCTACTGAACAGGTTACAGGTGCCAGATAGTGAAAACCTCCTCAGATATGAGGGGAAGCTGCGAATAAGGGAAAACCCAAATAAGGGCAACGAGGGGGCAAGGCAATCAGGGTGTGGGAGGGTGACCAGTGGCATGGACTTACTCAGCAAATACCACAGATACCCATTGATAGCCTTGTGTCATGGCTAATAAACACCGCCATAAAAGTGTTTGCCCCACTGCCTTGTGGCCTGGAGGGATCCAGAGGCAGGTAATTCCATACCAAATCATCCAATGGTGGTTGCATGACCATTTTAGAAAAAAATCATTTTTACTACATACGTTTGTACATGTTTCTAGATATCAAAACCAATGTTCAAAAAGCCGGACCCCGTGGCCGAGTGGTTAGCACATCGCCCTGTGACACTAGGGGCCCCGGGTTCGAATCCCGCTTGGGCATGGTTGTTTGTAAATGTCCATTCATCAATTTCATCATTTCATCCCTCATGCCCATCTTGGCAAATTAGCCTAGAGGCACAAAACACGAAGCAAAATAAAACAAATCAATCAATCAATGTTAAAAAGATCCCTTTCCTTAGTTCTTGTGGGGTGGCAATTTTTCCAACATGGTGCATAGCTGTTGTTGTTGTTTTTTTTTTTCATGTAGCAGTTTACAGAAACCTTAATATCTCAAAAACCATTAGAGATAGAGACCTGGAGCAAAATTCATTTTGTAGCTAATGAAGTATACAGGGTAAGTCAAAATGATGGACCCGATTATAGAAATTTATTCTGTGAAATCTAATAAACATATGTTATTGTGAGACATGCGCTTCGAAAGGCTAACTTTCAAAGTTTAGTTTCCATGCAGTGTTTCCACTTTCTACCGCTAGGAGTCAGCAGAGAGCAGGAAAATTGTGTTGACTGGAGAACAGAGATCTTTCTGTGTGCTTGATTATCACGTGAACAAGTCTGTGATTAGTGTGCAACGGCATTTCCGTACCAAATATCAGAGAACCACCTACGGGGAACCCCATTCGTAAGTGGTATGAACATTTCAGAGATGCGGGCTGCATCTGTAAACGAAAATCGACTGGCCGTCCGTCGACTGGGGAAGAGACAGTGGAACGAGTGCGCACTGTTTCATGCGAAGTCCACATAAGTCTACCTACCGGGCAGCGAGAGAACTTCAACTTCCACAGAAAACTGTCTGGCGGGTTCTGCGGAAACATTTACAAATGAAACCCTACCGCTCGCAACTAGTTCAAGCCTTAAAATACACTGATTATGCTTTACAGTGATGAAGAAACTTTTCACCTTTCAGGGAAAGTGAATAGACACAACGTAAGGATTTGGGGAACTGCTAACCCCCATGAAATTGTAGAACACGAACGTGATTCTCCCAGAGTGAATGCCTTTTGTACCATTTCCCATGAAAAGATTTATGGGCCCTTTTTCTTCCATGAACGTACTGTGACAGGACTTGTTTTCCTTGATATACTGCAACTATGGATTTTTCCACAGCTTGCAGAGTATAGCACAGATTTCATTCTCCAATTGGATGGTGCCCCTGCGCATTACCATGGCAGCGTTCGGGACCATATTAATGGGGCATTGGAACAACGTTGGATAGGCCATGCATCTCCGGAGGATCGACCTCTCCTTCATTGGCCACCTCGTTCCCCCGACTTGCCCCATGTGATTTCTTCATGTGGGGTTTTGTCAAGGATAACGTTTACGTACCACCAACAACATTGGATGACCTGCATGCCCGCATCACAGCAGCCATTGCTGATATTGACCGCAACATGTTACACAAGGTTTGGCAGGAGATAGACTATCAGCTTGATGTGTGCCGTGTTACGCAAGGTGCTCACATAGAACACTTGTGATTTGTTTGAAAAAAAAAAAAAACTTTTGACAGTTTACCTTTCTTAGCACATGTCTCACAATAACATTTGTTTATTATATTTCACAGAATAAATGTGAAATCAAGTCCATCATTTTGACTTACCCTGTACTATCTATGATATTAAAATAAGTTTTGCTCAAAATTTGCATCCCAAGTATGAAAGTTATGGTGGAAATTGGGGTAACAATAGTTTTAAAGAAATTGATTTTTAAGCCCAAATTTCTTAATGAAGGAGTTTGGTCTAAGGCTTGAATTTTTCTTTATGTGTAGATCTACTTGCAGGGTGTCTGTAAATAAAATATCAGTGCGGAGAAAAGCAACCCTTTTTTTAACAGCATGTTGTCAAACATGATCATTTATAGAATTTTGAAAAGTTTTCGGGGTTAAATATCTCTTATGGGTCCGCATGAAAAATTCTGAAATTTGGCATAAAGAAAGACCTGCGTGAACCTAACTCTCAGTAAAAATCTCAACTTTTAGACTCAACTCGTATGAGGTAACATATGAGACCTAATTTGTGACATTGGGGAGTAAGGTTAAGCTACATGCATAACCAGAATAACCAAGCCTTTTTTTCTTTTTTAAAGTTGGGTTAAAAAAGCTTCAGAAAGCCAACTGGATGTGGGTAGGTACCAAATAAATCAAACCTTTTGCAGATCGTCAATTGTCATACATTGTAATTTCAATGTCTGGTAAGTCATTCACATATTCTGCTACAAGAGCATGGAATGAACTTCCTCCTTCCATGACGTCCCTCTCTAATCGCAACAACTTCAAAGACAAACTAAAAAATCTATTGTTAAATGAACAATATCTGTGTTCCAGCACTCACGAATAATAGATCTCATTTCTGCACCAACTTTCTAAAAACAAGTATTTTCATTTTCATTTTGCTTGTTTACATGTTGCCAACCCTTGACGATATTTTGTCCTTTCTCGTATTTTGAGAACATTTTTATGTTTTACACACAATATTAATTTGTATTAACTATATCACCAAGCACAACTGTGTCAATTAATTTGTGTATCCTTCATGTATTTGTTTAAAATCTTTTTTTCTTTTTTAGTGTGCAGACGATCCTTTGCTTCAATTCTGTATTTGTTCTTTTGGTCTCTTTCTTTGTTTGTTATTGTACAAACATTTAGTATGTAGAATATATTTAGTATGTATATGTATCCAACGGGGTTTGGTGGTAGAACAGCCGCAGGCTGAACCTCGCCCTTTAATAAAGGAAAATTGAAATTGAAGTATTAAAATCCTATGTTACTATATTTTCTGAGGCTTTTTTAACCCAACTTTAACCACTTAGCGGTCAACTTTTGTGCAGAAAAACTTTCTGAAAGAGTCATATTTTTTAATTTCATATTTTTAATCTATTATAAATGTGTCCCTTCATGACCAATTCTAATTTGCATTTAGAGCTAAATTTAGAGTTATAGCAGCTGAAAAAACGTCTTCTGGATTATCCAGAGTTATTTCAGGCACAGTTAAAAATACAATAACTGCAAGAATAGAATGAAATATGTGCTGAAAAATATGCTACTTTTGGTAAAAATCTGTAGCTATTTGTTATTGAACAAAAACAAAGCTAAAATACAATTTAAGAATAACACAACTTTATACAGTAATACAATAAAAAGCAACTCTTGGATTATCATGAGTTTTCTCGTGAACATAATTGCAAGAATAAAATGATGACTTCTTTTCTAAAGGTTTTCAGCACTTTGTAATACAATAAGAAGGATACAATAATACAATGCAATAATACATTACAATAATACAATAATTGTAATGTGTGCTGAAAATTTGGAAAAAAATATGCCTTCTTTTATAAAAGTTTTTAGCACTTTGTAATACAATAAAAGGGATACAATTATTTTAAGTCACTTTATTTGAATGTTTGCCACTGAATCAATGACTGTGTGTGAATATCTGTCACTGTGTGATATATATGGAAACATGGAACTACACAAAGTGCCACATCACACTCTGGACAATAGAAGCGTGATTCCCGGCGACTCTTTTTGCCATTTGCATCTCGAACCCTGTTGCACATTGCCTTGTAGCATTTGCCTTCTTCTCTGTTGGTGGGATGTATTTTGGGAAGTGGTGGCCATGCATTGCACTAGGTTGTCCCGGTTTTGGCTTCATATTAGCAGAATGGTATTTTTCCATTATGTTTCAACTACTGCTAATCGGTACATAAGTGGACTCTTTGTGTCTCCTGACATTATGTATATAATAAAGGAATTCCACAAAGCAAGACAGTTTATTTTCCCTTGGAAGATAAGGTTTAGCATAGTGCAGGGGTAAAAGTGGTGAAAAGCGGGGGCCAACTGCACCCCTAATCGCTGCCACTGATTAACAAATTACTGACTGAAATTAAAATATATGTGTGAAATATACCTATAACTTTAGATTGACATTCATTTTCCAGGGAAGCTCTGCCCCCTCCTCCTTGTCCTCCCCCTGGACATCCATGATGATATGTATTAAGTCAATTATACTCCAAGAAAGTGGTTGGTCATGCAGTGTAAACATTGAGATACACGTTGCAGTCTTATTGAACTATGCAGTGATGAAATACAAAATAAAATCATCCTTGCCTTTAAAACCACAATTTTTGAACCTTTTCAATGTAACCAATGAGGGTACAAAATACATAGTACATTATACCTTCCATCTGCCACAGGACAAAATGCAAAGTGCACAGCAAATTCGTCTTCGTTATAATACCTTCTGCTGCACTATCCCCAACAATGAAAACAATGAACTGTAAAATTTCTTCGTGAAGTTTGGGCCTCTTCATAACAGTTTTTGAAAAACCTTGAAATGGTACGTTTACTAGACATGTTACATGGAACGAATACATAGAATATTAACAAGAAAACTACCTTTCATGTTACAACTCGCATCAAATAATTTCCAGATACCTTGAAAGCAGCTGGAAATGTTCCAGTGCGAGGAAGAACAAGCAGGCGGAAAATAAACCGTTTATCAACAATGCAAAAAAAAGAAAAAAACATAACTCACATTAAGCTATAGGCAATTATCAAAAACCACAAACAGACCACATGAAGAGACAAAGAAGGAAATATTCATATCAACAATGCTGACGAAAGAAAAAAAAATGGCCGCTAATCTTTGTAGCGATTGCCGCCAGTGCAGAAAAGTATGTATATCGGCATCTTTCAATGCTTGCCTGTTGCATACAATAATAACGGTATACTTCAGTATCTAACATTCGGTGCTCAATATGACGACATGACACAACTACAATCTAAGGGTTAGTGTTTTCAGTTGAACGTAGGGGGTGCTGAAGGGGGTGTGGAAGAAAGTTAAGGGGTGCGCAAGCACCCCCCCGACTGATATTTTATTTGCAGACACCCTGCAGGTAGATCTACACATTAAAAAAATCAAACCCCTTCATTAAAAAAATTGGGATTAAAAATTCAACTTTTTAATTATTGTTACCCAAATTTCCACCATAATTTTCATACTTAGGATGCAATTTTGAGCAAAACTTATTTTAATATCATAGAAAGTATACTTCATTAACTACAAAATGAATTTTGTTCCAGGTGTCTAACTCCAATGTTTTTTTTTCACATATTAAGGTATCTGTAAACTGCTACATGATCAAAAACCGATGGTTTTTGATATCTAGAAACATGTCCAACGTATATACTAAAAATTATTTTTTTCTAAAATGGTCATGCGACCAATTATTTTAAAATTGGTTGATTTGATGCGGAATGACCAAAAGGCTAAGGCAGTTTAAATCCTAACAGAAAAGCAAGGGAGTACCTTAGAACCCACTGGTGCAAACCCCACCACCCAGATACATGCTGTGACAGGCCCAATTAGCGGACAGCTGAAAACATAAAAAAAATTTGAGAAAAGCAATTATGTACATATGATATATAATTTTTTGACAAAAACAAAAGACAGTCTTTGAGAAAATGGATACAAAAATTTTCATTAAACCACCTTTAATCCCCCCCGACACAGGCATGTCATATCTCCTGTGAAAGAGTACTACTTCAAGACCTTTCCACCATCAGAATCACTTCCACAAGTGCCCTCCATACTTGCCATGATAAATTAACATGATGTCGAAAAAAAATGGTCAAAATTGCACATTTTGCACCCTTGTAGTTTTGGAAATACAAAAGATATGGATCTGCAACTTTGTATATTTTTCTACCTCAGATAGCCCTTTCACTATGCCAAATTTCAAATGAATCAAAAAATGTCAGGTTGAGGACCTTGTTAATATGACCCATAAGAATTTATAACAATACGCAAGATCTGTGAAAAATATAACCTTCAAAAACGAGTTTTATTTATGACAAGCAACAGTACCTTAAGACTAGTGGGAATGAATGTAGAAGTAAATCGGAACCTTACTGGAATGCAATTAGGGACTTTATTTTAATGCTAAGAGAACCAAACTTGACCTGCCTAACCTAACCACAAAAGCATATATTGAACAAAATCGTACGTAATCGCTAAAACTCTGCAGTATGTGTTAACAGACGTAAATCGAAATCGAACCATGTAAAAATTGCATTTGTAGCATGATGAAATCGCAACAAAACAAAAGGAACTTGGGCCCTGTCTTGAAATGAGCAACTTGTCTATGTTGGTACATTGTGGAAATATTACATGTGAATATGCCTAAAGATGAAAGAGAGACCCAGGGAACAAGAAAACACAAGATCTGAGCCTTCTGTCCAATCAAGAAAAGAAGGACGACAAAAGTGTTTGGCAGCCATTGTTCCAAAGCAATATGTAGACCACAAAGCAAAATTGCTATGTGGAAACTATGGATGCTAAATGATGTCAAATCTCTTGTGCTTAAGAAACAAATTTATCATTAGCTAATTATAATTGCTACTAAAACTCTTCATATAAAACGAAAGGGTAAGGTCATCGAAACAACTACACTTTAGCTTCAACGTTCCCAGTTTTCCAAGGGTTAAGTCAAAAAGATTCTCCACGAAGCCCTTATGATATTTTTCTCATTTAGTCACGAATGAGTGCCATCTATTATTCACTAATAATGCAACCAATGGCAAATATAATAGTACGCAAATTGTCCATCACTATTTTAATTTTCTCTTAGCTTAGTATATATTTGTCCTCAGTGACGTGCACTGAGGAGGAGCTAGTCTACCAGAGATAGATCAATCAATCTCACATTTTGAATTATATTCAAATCACAATATTTATTGTCTTGTTAAAGCCGCAGTTCATATGCAACACTTTCTTTTCCACCCGCTTCTCGTCGATCAGTCCGATCTGGGGTTAAAGCTGGCTGGATACCCTAGCTTGCTCTCCCTCCGCCTGACCAGTTTCCAGGTAGAATCGGCCGCTCTTGTCCCTTTGCCCCCCCCCCCTGCAATGGTTGAAAGCCCGGGCTTTCAGGTCCCCTAGTCTATCTCCTATAGGACAGATAGGGGATTGGTTTCTCATAGATTTTTTTGTTAATCCTCTAAAGAACTCAGGTTAAAATTTTCCGCAGTACTTATGTGCTCTGTATTTACACAACCTTTTACACGTTTTACAATATGTATGTATAATATGGGACGTAGTTTTATTATTTATGAAATGGGAACGTGTTATGTGCAGACAATAATTTTATGCTTTTTTCTTTTTAAGTATGGAATATATAATGATTAAATTACAAATATGTGCTCGGGCTCTCTCTCACTCTCGTTTTAGTAGTGTTTTATTTAAATATACTACTGTTGGCCTAACAGTCATAAATACGGATGTATTTATTTGAGCAAGAGAACGCGTGTTCATATTGTTGTTGGTTTGGTTTATTTTACTTCGCTTTTCTGCCACATTTGATTATCGCGAAAATGAGGATGAGGGTGATGATATGATGAAGGGACCTCATATGAACAATCCAGGCCAGGATTCAAAATCGTGATGAGTGTGCATTATTGTCCTTTGTGTTGTACTCTGCAGTGAATAATGAAATAATTTGGAATGAAAAATGCATCTCAGAACTACCATTCTGTAGTCCCTGGTGGTATGATAATTTGAAAAATTTTGAAATATTTTGAAATTTTGAAAAAAAAAAATTTAGAAAGAATAAAACTAAAAGAATTTAGTTGCAGTTGTGCTGTCTAGTATGTTTGTGTAGTAGTTGTGCTGTCTAGTATGTTTGTGTAGTAGTTGTGCTGTCTAGTATGTTTGTGTAGTAGTTGAGCTGTCTAGTATGTTTGTTTTGCGTAGTAGTAATTTGTTTGTGTTTGTCTTGTGTAGTAGTTGTGGTGTGTTTGTGTTTATATTGTGTTATAGTTGTGATGTGTTTGTGTATGTCTTGTGTAGTAGTTGTGCTCTCTAATGTGTTTGTGTTTGTCTTCTGTAATAGTTCCTCCATTCATATGGGGGGTTAGGCGTAGAGCTGACAACTCTGCACTGTAAAAAGCCATGTCAAGAATCAGCAATATAAGGCCATGGATGTTCCCAAGGTAAAATAGTCCCCCGTTCGGATCTCCGGGTGGGGACTACTTTGGGAGGTCCCTGGACTAAGGATAAGATGTACGTTAGGAATAAGGATATTAAATTAGGCACCTGGAATGTTCTGAGCCTTTACCGGCCTGGGGCATTTCAGTATACAGTTAATGAGATACTTAAGTATAAATTAGATGTAGTAGCTGTCCAGGAAGTTAGGTGGCCAGGAGAAGGGAATTGTAAAACTAAAAATTATACTTTTTTCTATGGTGGTACTGAAAATCATAATTTTGGAACAGGCTTTTTCATAAATAATAGAATTATCTCGGCTCTTAAAATAGTAGAATTTATTAATGATAGGATATCATATGCAGTTTTACAGGGTAGGTGGTGTAAAATTATTTTAATAAACATACATGCACCAACGGAAGATAAAGATGATAATACTAAAGATGATTTTTATACAGAGTTAGAACAGGTCTTTGATAAATTTTCTCAGTATGATATGAAAATTCTGTTAGGTGACTGTAATGCACAGATTGGCAAAGAAGAGACATTTAAACCCACGATTGGTAAAGAAAGTCTTCATGAAATAAGTAATGATAATGGTATAAGATTGATTACTTTTGCAACCTCAAAGAATTTAATTGTGAAAAGTACCACTTTTAAACATAAAGATATCCATAAATATACCTGGTCTTCTCCAGATGGTAAAACTCATAATCAGATAGATCATATTCTCATTGATAAGAGAAGGCATACTAGTATAATTGACGTTCGTACACATAGAGGTGCTGACTGTGCCAGTGACCATTATTTAGTAATTGCTAAATTAAGAGAAAGACTCTGAGTGATAAATCATAAGCAACAAAATCTAAAAGTTATAAAATTTGATACAGGAAAGTTTACTGATGAAAGAATTAAGAAAGATTACCAAATTAAACTGTCAAATAGATTTGATGTTTTGCAGGATTTAAATGATGATGAAATTATAAATGAAACAGACGTAAATAAGAATTGGGAGCACATACGTAATGCAATAGAATCAGCAGCTAAAGAAAGTATAGGATACCATAAACCGAGAAAAAGTAAGCCATGGTTTGATAATGAATGTCATAATCTAATAGAAATAAGAAATCAGGCTAGACTTAGGTGGTTAAATAACTCTGATGATACAAATCTAAACAATTATAATAGAATAAAGCGAGAAGTTAACCGCACATTTAGAAGTAAAAAAAAGAGATTACTTGAAAAGCAAAATTAACGAAATTGAAACAAACAGCAAAAATAAAAATATCAGAGATTTATATAAAGGTGTAAATGAGTTTAGAAAGGGGTCGCATCCTAAAGTAAACTTGATAAAAGATAAAGACGGTGATTTTCTAGCTGACCCAAGCGATATTCTAAATAGATGGAAGAACTACTTTAATGACCTTTTAAATGTCCATGTAGGAGATAAATCAGAAGTAAATGAAGTCCACACAGCAGAACCTTTAGTGCCAGAACCTAACTTGACTGAAGTTAAAGATGCTATTAAAAGGCTAAAGAATAACAAAGCACCTGGCATTGATTTAATACCAGCTGAGTTAATTAAATATGGTGGAAATTCATTAATATGTCAAATTCATAAATTAATTTGTTTAATATGGAATAAAGAAGAAATCCCTCAACAGTGGAAAGAATCCATAATTGTTCCTGTGTTTAAAAAAGGTGATAAAATGAACTGCAATAATTACCGTGGAATTTCTCTACTCTTTCAACATTCTTTTAACAAGACTAACCGCATATGCTAATGAAATTATAGGTGATTATCAATGTGGATTTAAACGCAACAGATCAACTACAGATCAAATTTTTCACATCAGACAGACACTTGAAAAAAAGTGGGAATATAATCAAAATGTCCATCAGCTATTCGTTGATTTCAAAATAGCATATGATTCGGTCAAAAGAGATAAATTATATAATATATTAGTAGAGTTTGGAATACCTAAGAAGCTTGTTAGTATGATAAAAATATGCACCAGTGAAACAGAAAGTAAAATTCGTGTGGGTATTAATATGTCTGACAAATTTACAATTCATGATGGGTTAAAACAAGGAGATGCATTATCTCCATTGCTCTTTAATTTTGCCTTAGAATATGCTGTTAGGAAGGTAAACGAAACTAAAGAAGGACTAAAATTAAATGGTGTGACTCAGTTGTTAGCATATGCAGATGATGTAGACTTACTGGGGGATGATGTGAATACAATTAAGAATAATGCTAAAATATTTTTCAAAACTGCTAAAGAGATAGGTTTGGAAGTTAACAAAGAGAAAACTAAATATATGCTTACAGGCCGAAACCAAGTGTTAGGTAATAATCAAAATCTAATTATTGATAACAACTCGTTTGAACCAGTTTCCAAATTCAAATACTTAGGAGTAATATTAACAAATGAAAATTATATTAAAGAGGAAATAAAAAGTAGGCTTAATTTAGGAAATGCAGGTTACTTCTCTCTTCATAAACTTTTGTCTTCTCGTTTAATATCTAAGAAACTAAAAGTTAAAATATACAAAACCGTAATTTTGCCTGTAGTATTATATGGGTGTGAAACTTGGTCCCTAACATTGAAAGAGGAACATAAATTGAGAGTATTTGAAAATAGGATCCTTAGGAAAATATTTGGACCTAAAAGGGATGAGGAGACAGGTGAGTGGAGAAGGTTACATAATTTAGAACTACATAATTTGCATTCATGTCCAGACATTATTAGAATAATTAAATCAAGAAGACTTAGGTGGGCAGGCCATGTGGCACGAATGGGAGAGGAAAGAGGAGTTTACAGGATTCTTGTTGGGAAACCTGATGGTAAGAGACCAGTAGGAAGGCCAAGACGAAGATGGAGGGACAACGTTGAGATGGACCTAAAGGAAATCGGTAGGGATGGAAAAGAGTATATAGATCTTGCACAAGATAGGGACAGATGGAAGGCCTGTGTTGCTGCAGCCATGAACCTTCGGGTTTAAGAAGGCTAGAGAGTTAGTTAGTTAGTTATCTCAGAACTCAAAAAGCCAAATGAATATTATTGAAGAAACTAGAAAAAAGTGTGTTTTGTTACCTGTTTTGTTTCTGTGCATAAAGTGTACTTAAAACACCAAATCAACCACCCATGGGGGAGTGGTTATCACAGCGTGCTACGACACCAGGAGTTCCGGGTTCAAACCCTGCCCCGGGCATGGGTGTTCTTTGTGTTTGTCCCTTCATTAATTTTATCGTATCATTTTCGCAATTAACCAAAAGTAACAAAAAAGCGACGCTAAGTAACAAAAATGAAATCAAATCATTGATTGATTGCTTGATTTGGTTTATTTTACTTCACCTCCCCCCCCCCCTTTTGGCTAATCGCGAAGATGATATGATACAATTGATGAAGGGACACACACAAAGAAAACCCATGGCCAAGCCGAGATTCGAACCCAGGATCTCTGGCTTAGTGGTGAAATCAAATCGTCTTTTATTTTCGAATGTGGGTGGGGTTTACGTGTACTATTTTTTAGTACTCATTCATCATTTTGCAATTTTTTCCTCTTATTGACATTCTTTTTTTTTTTAGGAATACTGGGCCCTAAGAGGGGGGGGGGTGACCCAAACCAATCCCACCCCTTTGAGCACGCCACTGACTGCTATCCCAAGGGTCGACGTCACCGCACGTCACTGTCTGTCCTGTGTAGATTTAAGGTATGGAAATTGGCCCAAGTTGGCCTCGTGGTTAGGTTAGGCAGGTCAGGTTTGGTTCTCTTAGCATTAAAATCAAGTCCCTAAACGCATTCTACTAAGGTTCCAATTTCCTTCTACATTCATTCCCACTCTTCTACGATACTTACTGTCGCTTGTCAATGGAGAATACCTTGCCCATGGAAAGCTTGCAGAAGGTAATTTTTAAGTTGTTTCTTTTCTCAACATAACCATTTTTTTTCAAATCCAAACAGTGCTCATTACTTTAAGGAAGGTTCAAATTTTGTGTGTCAATGATTTCCAAAATTCTAAGATAATTAATCTGTGCTAAGAGAATTTAAAAAAAAAAATCATAAAATAATCGTAACCGTTACCAAAAAAAAACTAAACGAAAATACTGATGGACAATTCACCTGCTATTTCTTTTGCCATTGGGTGTACAAAACATCTGGTATCATGTATTAAGCTCTTATGCCTTTTCTCGGGGAAAAAGAAGGCAAGACATATTCTTTTTACTCTTCATTTTGGACGATTTCTATTGTTCAATCCATTTTTCGGGAAAAGTTTCTTTTGTTTTATTGCGATTTCATCATGTTACAAATGCAATTTTAACATGGTTCAATTTCGATTTACTTCTGTAAACACATACTGCGGAGTGTTTGCGATTACTTAAGACTTTGTTCAATATATGCTTTCGTAGTTAGGTTAGGCAGGCCAGATTTGGTTCTCTTAGAATTGAAATTAAGTCCCATTAAAATTTTAGTATCTGCCAAACGTCTGAAATTCCTTTATTTTATTGTTTTTCACATTGGTAGTTACGTATTCTGCATTGCTAAGGATTGTTGAAGGTGGGATTTCATTTTTTTCAAGACAATAATTTCAATTTTCCACATATCGAGTATTTATTGTTTGTTGGTTTTTCGGTTGTGTTACACACAATATGGCGGCCAAATCTGGACTAGCGTTGTCTATTATCAGTGGGTGTGATGTGTTTCCAAACTTCTTAACTGAAAAATACCTACTTTCGTGTTACTGATTTTGTATTTTCTTCCAGGTTTGAAAAACCCACGAACCATGCACGTAGCCCCACAAACCATTCATAAATAGCCCCACGAACCATGCATGGCAAGGTTAGGTTAGGCAAACATAGTTAAAATTGTCATATTCTTGCAAAACAACGGTGTGTTTGGAAACACTGACCGGGGGTTACATCATCTAATGCACGCAACATTTGGTTCACGTAGTAGAAGGACATAGAGGCAACAGCTTTCGTGCATTGGAGAGACATTAATCTTCAAAAAATACATGATTTACCGGCAAAATAAATTAAGCGATGGGAAAAAACACGGTAAAATTTAAGTATCCCCAAAACGTGAACTGACTTTCCAAACACTTTTGAAAAGTCGTGGAAGTGTTTTTTTTCCCATCATTTAATTAATTTCGCCGGTAAATCATGTATTTTTTAAATTAATGTCTCTCCAATGCACGAAATCAGTTGCCTCTATGTCCTTCCACTATGTGAATCAAATGTTGCGTGCGTTCGATGATGTAACCCCCGGTCAGTGTTGCCAACCACACCATTGTTCTTCACGAACATGACAATTTTCAAGATGACAAATTTAACTACAGTAGAGTCACAATTAACCGAGTCCCGATGAACCGAGGCTCCGGGGTAATCGAGGGAGTGGTTGGAAAACATAGCGCTTCATAACGCATCCCCTGTTTGTTTACTATAGCTCTTTTCAGTTCTTACGTCGTCCGCTCTAGAAGCTGGCAGGGGAAGTGGGGAGCGGGGAACGTGCCGCTGACCAACCAGAGAACAGACCACCTAGCGGTGGAGCCGAGAGTTACGCAGTTGCGGGAGGAAACTGCAGTGCTAACTTCGTTCTGCACGTTGCTGTGTTGCCAATTCACCGCGTTGCTGATGATATTTTGCCCCAGTGTTGATTCCTGTTTGTTATGAGCGGGATGTAGGAATAACATACGTCGGAGTAATTGTTGTCACGTCGTGTGTTACTTAACTGCATTGTTTCTTCGATAAACGTGTATGTGGCATGTGATGTGATGTTTATTTGTACTCTCGTTGTTCCATAGGGAGCTTTGTGCTTATTAACGCAGTAAGCATAGGCGCCGACTCCATGGGGCTTTGGGGGCTCGAGACCCGCCAATGTTAACGATGGGGGGGGGGGGGCAGAGCCCCCCAAATAATTTTGCTTAAGAGTTCTAATGTATTATTTTGCTTCTCTTGTCAAGTTTACTCTGAATTGTGCCACATGAACTTAACTTTAAATACACATTTCAAATGTTCTAGACTAGACCATCACCTTTGGAGGGCTGAGACCGCTAAACCATCAACTTAGGGCGGGCTGTGACCAGAGAAAACAAAACACTTGACTTATTACTATATACTAAGTATATAATTATGAGTGTTGTTAAAATTTTTACTAAAAAAAAGTTTCAAAAGACGATGTGCATGAACTAGGGTAGTGGATGGGACGTTCGGGCTACATGACATTCAGAACGAGATCATTGATATATTAGGAAGATCTGTTTTGCGCTCCTTGGTAGCAGATATTAAAAGTCGAGAATATTTTGCTATTATGGTTGACGAAACTTGTGACATATCCATCCGTTGACAATCAATATTCTGCATTCGAACTGTGAATAAAAATTTTGATATTTTTGAGGAATTCATGGGCTTTTATGAGATTCCGAACACTGAGGGAAAAACTTAAAAAAGGGAGAGAGTGAGTCATTGATTAATTTATTTCAGTGATCAGAGCCCCCCTAATAATTTTCACAAGTCGGCGCCCTGGCAGTAAGTATCGTACGATGGTGAACAGGAAAGAGGGTAGTTTATAGCCAAGGCAGGAAAATAATCAGTAGGGTTCATGGATATTATCAAAAGGAAGCAGAAAACAGTGGTCCCTTGGTAAGTGTGCACAAAGTGCAACAGAGTGTGTTGGAAGCTTTTGGAGTGAGTACGCGAACTGTGCAGCGTATTGTTAGGGAAGGCAAAGACAGTCTTGAGGCGTCGGGTTCCACGTCATTTGAATGCAATAAGTTTAATGATTATATTTTTTAATTTATTGAAAATAATAGACTACATATTACGGAAATTCAGAACTTGAATGGGGGCGGTGACCAACCATACACCTAAAAAAAAATATATACGCGGGCCATACTTTGGAATCAAATATCTCCATTATTTGAGTTTTCCACATGCTGGAACCAATTTTATATTACGGAAAACATCGAAATCTGTCTTTTAAAAGGTAACAGTTCCGAATGTTTTATGATTTTTTTTTTCAAATTTTCCTAGCAGGAAGACTAATTATCATAGAATTTTGGCAAACATTGTGACACGAAATTTGAACCTTCCTTAAAATCATGAGCACTATTTGGATTCAAAAAAGTTATTTATGTTGAAAAAAAAACTTCAAAATGACCTTACTCAATCATATACGCTTCCCACGGACAAGGTATTCTCCGGTTGACAAGCTACAGTAAGTATCGTAAACTAGTGGGAATGAATGTAGAAATAAATCAGAACCTTAGTAGAGTGCATTCAGGGTCTTTATTTTAATTCTAAGACAACCAAACCTGAAATTCCTAACCTAACCACAAAAGCATATATTCACAAAATCTTAAGTAATCGCTAAAACTCTGCAGTATGTGTTAACAGACATAAATCAAAATCGAACCATGTAAAAGTTGCATTTGTAGCATGATGAAATCGTAATATAACAAAAGGAACTTGGGCTCATTTTCACCACTTTTCAGCATAATTTCATTCTACACGCAAACAATACGTAAAATTACTATCGGCATAAAACCAACATTCCTAACCTAACAACGATGTGTGACCAGCGTGCGATTAATTCCTCTATTTCGCACCAATTTTTAAAAAATAAATTCGTTCTACATGCACAAAACACATGCATATTCGCATAATGACGTCACTCATAAAATCACTAATTTCTCGGGAGTAACACATCTCTGCAATGTAAAAACTACGACAACGAGCAAATGAACTAGTTGATCAGGTTGCTTCTCAACGGGTCGCAAACGAAGGACTCAAATTCACAGAACGGGTTCACAGGGGGAACGAAGTAGTGAGCAGTGGCGCAGGAACGGGGGGGGGGGGGGGGGGGTACAGGGGTACATTGTACCTCCCCAAATTTTTGATGGGGGGTACTGTACCCCCTAAATCTGTAAATCGAGTTGTACCCCTGTACCTCTCCTTTGGCAATTTGACAGCAGACGCAAGGTGCTACTGTTAAAAGAACATATTCAGTTCACCCAATAAAAAAATGTATATTGTTTATAACTTAGAAGCATTATCTTCCTTACCACAGAATTCAAACCATTATAAACTTATTCTACTACATTGCTCTTGCTACCAGTTAGTTCATTGACCTGTGTTCTTGGAAACCTCTTTAAGGAGATGAAAATTGTTTAAAATGTGTGTGAAACGATGGAATCAGATTTGCTCTCAGAAAATCACGCTGCAGACGAATGCTAAATTGCAGAAGGGGGGCGGTACACTTTTCTAAAGAAGTGGTCAAGTCGATTCGAAGATAAGATACAAATCTTCATCGGAAGAGTATATGACTGACCCCATTTTCGTTTGCATATTTATAATGGAATTTTCCGAAATGAAGTACTTACACGAACGAGACGAGATACGACAGACCAACTTGAACAATGTACTCCTGTACCTCACCCATATTTTTCATAACTTGGTAAGAGGGTGTTCGGAAAACTATTCTTAAACCTATATATTAAGATATTTTTTTGAAAATAGAGCCCCGATTAGCCTTCCTGAGCATCAAGTGAATCTAGATTAAGTTTTAAAAACTTCAGAGTGGAAACCGAAACAAAAATAAGCCCAAACAAAAACGAAAAGGGTCTCAACACACAGGAGACAAGATGACGCTGTGACAATTCTCGACTCATCCCATCGCGATATCATTCCTAGATGATTTTTTTTTTCTAGACATTTTAACAGGGTGCAATTGCTATTTTATTAGAGGGAGAATTATTTTTACCTTTGTATTAGGTATACTTATAATTGGACATTAATTGCTTAAAATCTAATTTTGATATCGAATACAACACAAACACAACGCTATTTTAAGTTAAACCCTAAAGTCAAACTGTAAGAAAATTACATTAGTCAGATGAATGCACGAGATAAATGAGACTCACTGCAGGTTCTATTGGTAGATTTTTGATTGGATTCACAAGGTCTTTCAGTGAGATGGGTATGTTTGAATGATTTATTTGGTTTATTTTACTTCGCTTTTGGCTAATCGCGAAGATGAGGATGAGTGATGGTATGATGAAATTGATGGACACTCACAAGTAACACCCATGCCCAGGCCCGGATTTGAACCCGGGACTTCTGCGTCATAGCACGGTATTCTAACCCCTCCGCCACGGAGAACGGCGAGGTGGGAATCTGTTTTGGATTTTCTTTGCAGATGCGAAAATCTTTGAGACGCGCACATGCTTTTGCTTACATTAAAGTTTACCTTTTCACAGCAATGAGAAATTGACATGTCACCCTAAAACACACGCATGTAGAATATCTGCATTCAATACTACTACATACGAAAAGAAAGCTTGGCCGGCTCTTCACATTGACCACCAAAGATTATATATAAAAAAAAAAATTAAAAAAATTGAGCGTATGGCTTTCCTTACTTTCTCTGAGATCTGAAGGATTTCGGTTTTGTATATGTAGTGACTAGTATTAATACTTTCAGTGCTTGAAGAGTGTCATTAGTTACAGCTAATTATGTAACAAATAAATGTTTTGTCAAATGTTTCACATATATTTCAAAGTTAGACATATTTCGAGTCGGGAACCATCGCAGCTCAATTGTTTTTCCTTTTTTAATACAACGCCCTATATAGATATCTGAGAAAATACCAAATACATGGTTTCTAAGAGGCATTGGATGTGATACACATCTGCCATAAATTGTTGAAAGATATTTTTATGCGTAGCTATGGGACTTTAAAATTAGAATGAACTGAACTGAAGTGGAACTCTATAAGTATGATATATTCAATAATGTGGTTTCTATATCCAGTGGGTGGGAGATGATTATTCCTGTGGGGTGGCTCAAGATCCTCCTCACCCCCTTTAATCTCAACATGCATTAAAATGAATAGACGTATCTTTGTTCACAATTTTCACATTTCGAACTCCTAATTTTTTGTTCCGTTAAATCCAAATTAGGCCAGAATGAGGTCCAGAGCTTTATATGTTTCAGAAATGTTATCTGGTTTTAAAATCTGTTTTTTTAAAAAAAAAAATCTAAGAAAAACAAAGAAAAAATATTTATGCAAATTTCGCATTAAATAACAGGACATTCGTGTATGTTGTTGTAAAATAGAATATTTCACATTATACCTAAGTATCAAGGACGTATTTAGGGGGTCCTGATCCCTCTCCCCGAAAGACTTACCAAGTAGTAAAAGTAAATAATCAAAATATTGTTAGCATTTGTTATATAATCGATGGTTATTTCTGCTGAACTTACTGGAAGGCAAGGAATTTGGCTCATACGGCTTTGAAGGGTTCCAAAGGTTTATGCATACTGCTAATGATAATGTTCATAAAATATTAATCAGGAACTTTTCTTTTCGTTAATTGGATCTAACTCCTTTTTTGTTATTCAATAATATTCAATTATTTAATTTACATATTTAATTAATACTTTAATTGAGATAAATACATACAATTATCCTAATTATTATTTATAATTTTATTATTATTATTATTGCGACACTTGGTTGGACTCCCGAAATGTATTTCTAGATAAGTGCCTGCTAGATATAGGTACCTGTGAAGTAGTATGTGTGAGATATATATATATAATGGGAGGCTGAATTTTGTACCCCCCCAAATGAAAAACGTTCCTGCGCCACTGGTAGTCTGTCCCTTTGTTTTTACTCGGCGTCCGCACCCATCCAGTGTGACGTCAACCACAGCCAGTTACGTGATATTTTGCTCTTCAAGCTTTATTGCAGATCCAAAACCAATGAACTGTCCGAACACCAACCTGCTCCGCTTCACGTATCAAAAGAGAACGGGTTCCGAACGGGTGTGTTTTTGAAGAAAGAAAATTTCCACACCACACACAAAGCTAAAGCAACATTTTTTGCGCAAGAAATTCTGAGGATGGCTGGTGCGTAGGTTTCGTCTTAAGTAGCTTGTTCTCTAAGGAAAAATCTCACGCCTCTCCAAATTCCGGTCTTGAACAGGTTCACAAGAACGAGTCGCAAAATGATCGGATCCAAGATCCGAGAGTGAATAAATATAGAATTGAAATGCGAAAGAACCATAATTTTGTACGTAACAAACTAGAAGTCATAATGACGAGAGGAACAAGTTTCTGAACTGAATCTTTTGGGGGGACTGGAATCACAAGAACCGAATTCGGAAGTGGAAATGAACCGTTCGTTCATTTTGTAACTGGTTCTCCTGCAACTCCAAAATGCGCGTAAATTCCAGAAAATATGCAAAATTCCCTGACCAACCAAATTCCCTGACTTTTCCCTGTTTTCCAGGTTTTCCAGTCACGTAGCAACCCTGTTGATCTACTCTTCCTACAACATTGGCGTTACATCGCAGCATCGAAGAGAGGGAAGAAGTTAGTCCAAAAAAGTATGAAAGACCTTTTGAAAAAGTAATCTTCTCATTTATGTTGTACTAGTAATAAATAATTACTATACAGTTTTAAGTGTTCGTGGGGCTATCCGTGCATGGTTCATGGGGTTTTCGAACCTAGAAAAAAATACAAAATCAGTAACACGAAAGTAAGTATTTCTAGATGAAGAAGGTTGCAACACTGCATAACCACTGATCATCAACAACGCTAGTCAAGATTTCTCTGCCATATTGCGTGTAACGCAGCGAAAACGAACAAACAAGAATTACTCGACATATCGAAAATTGAGATTATTTGCGTGAAAAAAACGAAATGGCACCTTCAACAATCCTTAGGAATGCAGAATACGTAAGTACCAATGTGAAAAAGAAGAAAAAAAGGTAACATTATAGTATAAGGGAAACGGATTTCTTCAAATTTACAGGAGAAAGTACTTACGGAAATAATTTTCTGTAGCGGTAAAAATTTACTATCCTTCGGACACCTCTAATTTTTTCGTTTAGTCAATTTTTGACATTCGAACTTACGTATCTGCTTCACGGAACATTCCTGAAGGTGTATGAACGTTGTTTTGATGAAATTAATTTCAATTTTTCACATTACCAGTATGTCTTTCTGATAGGCCTTTTCGCTTGCCTGAGACGAACTAACCTAACCACGCCCCAATGGTTCGTGGGGCTAGCGCCAATGGTTCGCAATTATTTCCAATTTCTAGATCCTGATACTAACACAACACCAAATTAACTGTTTCCTAACCTAACAGAACTAACCTAACCACGCACCAATGGTTCGTGGGGCTAGCGCCAATGGATCACAATTATTTCCAATTTCTAGATCCTGATATTAACATGACACCAAATTTTAACTATGTTTCCTAACCTATCCACGCGCCAATGGTCCGTGGGGCTAGCTATTCTCCGTCGGAGAATTATTTTTCAACGAACAACATGAATTTCAGCTATGAAACATTCCCACATCACACAAAACACCTTCCCGATGTTCGACAATGCTACAGGAACTTATTACGGTAAGTAGTTAGTTCTGTAAAAATAAATAAATGTGTCCGAAGGATAGTAAACAAGTACCAATATGAGAAAAATGGGCAACGGTTCCGTTTGTTTTATGATTATTTTTTTTTCAAATTCCTCTAGCAGGAAGACTAATTATCGTCGAATTTTGGCAATCATTGTCACACGAAATTTGAAGCTTCCTTAAAGTAATGAGCACTGTTTGGATTTCGAAAAAGTTATTTATGTTGAAAAAAACAATTTAAAAATTAGCGTAACACAGAAATGCTTCAAAATTAAAAAGAAATTTTTCAAATGAAGCATTTCACCGATGACAACTGACATCTCATGAAAAATATTAGTCTTTGATGTTTCTATTAGGTTAATTAATACAAAACTCTTTGTTAGCGATACACCCAAACACATCTGTACGATTCTTACCTAGATTGGCAGTCATCATAGTAATGAAATTACACAATTTACTACAGGTGGAACACAAAGACACATTTTCTGCTTCAATTTAAAATAATAAAAATCACTAATCACATTAAATTACTTGCTTCACGTTATTCAATTCACATCCTAAATTTCCAGCTGCCGAAGTCGTACAATTCGGTCCCTTGTTCAATAAAGAAGTAATGTTTTTCATTACTCTGTTACTGTGTTCCCGTTAAAGGATTGAAAACAAAAGATAGTGAGCATGCGCTGGTTGGTTGTTTTTGTGACGTGATTATGGAGTCTTTTTGGTGACCCCACATAAAAAATAGGTGGCACTTTTCGTAAGGACTCGTAACAACACTGTAAAAAATAAATCAATTGGTGGTTGTGTATGTAAGGGCACAATCTTATTCCTATAGAAGAAATACTTCAACAGCGGCGGCATGCATACAGTACATTTTGTCGGCTGCTAAGCATTCACCACAGCGTTGCCACAATCTAAAACCACAACTTCCCTTTCCCGGCTGCAAAAATTTCCTTTTCATCCGATTTTCCTTTCATCTTATCCACGACCACAACACTTCAACATTAGTTATATTAGGGGTGTGAGGGATCCCTATAAGTCGGCACTGGTATTCCCGTCCCGATCCCGACTTCGGCAAATGATTTCCCGCCTTTTCGGGATCAGGAACAGTCGGAAAATACTAAATTTGTTCAATTCTATTAGTCTATTTCACAAATACATTGTGGATAATTTTGTACCTTTGTACTTAGTAATGGGTATTATATTTTCCCTTTGTCGATTATTTCTGTCAAAAACAGGAAGATCTTTTGATTATTGGGATGTAGTTAGCGAACTATATAAAAACGTGTACTTGTGTCACCAACATTTATGGCATTTGGAAATGTAGACAAGTTGCTAAAGTGAAAATTTACTATGTAAAGAATAACGATTAGTACATTTGGATAGTCAGTTATTGTGATTTCATGTAACATATTTTCTTTATTTACATTTATGCTCTGTGGAAAAGTAAGAGTGCGAGAAATGATATTATCTAAACCAGTGGCGAAGCGTCCTATGAGGCCAGGAGGCCGGGCCTACCCACGCCATTACTCTTTTAAATGTGTATTTACTTATTTCGTCAAAACACATGCAATGCAATGGAAAAGTTTGGAATTTTCATTTATGATAATTACAAAAAGATTCTAACCCTGTCCAGTCAGTATACGAACTTTCCACGGAGTGAGGCACATTTGCTGGGGCCTCTTCTCTTCACATTCCGTCCTACGGTGGTATATGCGGGAAGCCTAATCTTACGAGTACTGTACGTATGCTTATAACGCGCTCCTGAGGCCGGCCTCCCGGTGTTACCCACTAGGACGAACAGCATATCAGCAACACTGCATTTCCGCCAGGGTTGGAAATTTGTGGTGTACCGGCATTTTTTATAAACATTAGCCTGTGTTCGTGCAGAGAGACTTCTATTTCATTGTACATTCTCCATATTTTGTACGAAACTTAGGTTTTCCTTCCTTTCATCGACAAGTGTAAGTGAAATTGAAAATTACGGAGTACTGTAGTTCTGACTTCGTTTTCTGCTCAGAGTGCTGATGGTCTTGTCGATTCACCCAACACCGTAGCGTAAACAGAAAGTCCAAAGAACTTATATTTGTAAAGTAAGTCTTCATACCAAATTACGTAAATTAAAATGATAGTTACGCTTTATATTTACAAAGTAGTTTTACTTTCACTGGGAATAGAATAATTTATTTTTATCGTAAACGGGGATTCCCCTCTCGTTCACCCTCTGGGAAAACTTGCCTCCTGCTCACGACGCTAGAAGGGAGCTTGGCGCTTGGCTCGGAGCGCGAGGTTCGTGGCGGTAGAGCTTTGTTTTTGATTGGTGTCGTGTGCAGCGATCAGATTTATGCAAGAAGTGCTGGACTGAAATGCAAGAACAAGAACAATCGAGTTCTTAATTGAGTGAAGAAGTAATCATCGGTAAGGTAGCACCCACTTTTGGTCTTTCATGTTTCCTTCTTATAACAATCATTTCTAAAATGTTTTCAAGTATATTTTCCTTTGCAAGTAGCAGTGGCAAGTGACAGCAAAATATTTTTAAAAATTCAAAGTTGTTGAAACGTTATTTAATGCGTTAACACTGTCGTTGAATAAATATTACAAGCAGATATTTTTTTTATGCAGCCGACACAAGCGAAGAGGTAGGCAGTTTCGTTTACCCTGAAGGGATAACAAGAGAAGAGGGCGGCCAAATAAAGTACAATGCAAGGGAAGACTTTTTTGGGTTTAGGACAAAGAGGGTTATGGGGTTATTGCGCGGGCCATGTCTGTTTCAGGTCTGGCGGAACATGCCAGTGTTGTCACATTGGATTGGCAGAAAAGAACTAAATAGCGCCTAAAATTGGGATTCTATTCTCTCAAGCAACTACATTTATTATAACCTGTTTATATGTTACATAGTAACCTGTCGTGTTGCCGGGTCCCAAACAAGGATCCTATGTTCTGTTATCACGTAAGGGTGTCTACTAACACAAGGGGTAGAACAAACTAGGATGCGAAGTATAGGGGCTATCCACCGGAAGGAAGTGCCTTCGCACGGACGCCATGCTTGTAGCACAACAACTTCCGGTTCGCAGGCTCACAACATGCCGCTAAAGGGAGCTGAGATTGTGTCATGTATGAAAGGAACGAATGAGTGTGTACAAGGAGGATGTAAATTACGATCAGGGCTAAATAATCTTTCATGGATCTCTCTTCATCCATTTCCTCGAGATCTAGGCGCCAAATTATTGCATTGAAGCTATCAGGCGTGAAAATTGGAAGACCATTAGCAGGAGTAGACTGCGCAGTAATGACAACGGAACGAAAAAAAAATACATTCCGATCCAGACTTCGGAAAAAATGATAGTTTAAAAGTAGTTTATTCCCTGAATTTTTTTTGTACTAAATGTCCGAAATTTATTGAAATTAGCAGTTTTTATTCCAGAAATGCAAAATAAATCATCACCCGACGGTGAGATTGTGTGTATAATATATATATATTTTTTTTTTTAGTATCTGGTAATGTTGAATATTTTCCGCTCCTATAATCTCCCAAATTAGTCGGAAATAACATTATTTTTCCCGTTTTGAACGTCAGGACTTTAAAAATACCCCTTCCTGTTTCCTTCCCAACCAAAAATTTTGCGTCCCGCACCACTTGCACTTCATTAAAAGTAGAAGAGAAATCATTCAAATCTCGATTTTCTCTCTGTTTTAGTGATATGAGCAAAAATATTACTTTTCCTTTCAAAAGATGCTCGGTCATGGCCAGATAGGTTACACGTTAAGTTCTTGAAGTACACACGAACTGTATTAAATTTTTGTGTAACCAGATTTTTTTTGTGTGTGTAACCAGAGGAAATATTTTTTTTTTTTGTGTAGCCAGAAAATTAAGTGCGGGTACTATTATTAATTTTCGTCTTTTGCAATGGAAATCTTTTCAACATTGATAGATAGAGTGCCTCCCCGATGGCGCAGTGGTAGCCTCGTCGCCTTGTAATCAAGGAGTTCCGGGTTCGATTCCCGGTGGAGGCATATTGTGGTTCGGATCCCAATTTAAACTGTAGATCCAGTCCCGATTAGCCTTACTGTGCACAAAGTGGACTTAAAACACCAACTCAATCAATCAAATCAACATTGATGGAGAAGAGGTCCTAGGTTTGAACGCTATGGTGAGGCAATGGTGTGTCATTGTATTTGTCCCATCATTAATTTTTCCAGTTTATTATTCATCTTCATCGTCATGTTTAACACAAATAGCAGAAAATTGACTTAAAATAACAATGAGCGTTTTGTATTTCTGCGTTCAAACGAGAACGAAACCAGGAAGTGTGCATTATCGCATCCCTCTGACTCGTCCTGACTGAAGAAAGAAGAAAAGAAGCTCCTTTTTCCGTTTTTTATATGTGCGTACATCTCGCACTTTTTCACTTAAAACATAAATGTATGCATTTAAGCGCTCTTATGCAAAGGCCTCTACTTTGCCCTGATATATCTTATTCTCCTCGTCGTTAAGTGCTTTTATATCATCCATTTCATCCGGTATACAAAACGAGAAGAAATGCCACAAGTACGCGCTTGAATTACCCAGCCGCCGTGAACCGGAAGTTGTTGTGCTACAGTTCGACAATCGATTGTGCCGTTCGATATGTTTTTGTTTACTCGTGGATAACCCCTATACACACTGAATGAGAGAGGTCACCTTTACTTATGTTTTTTTTCTTGAAAGCCCCGTAGTCGTCATCCTAACACGTTACGAAGCCAGGTGACCTAATTGTGGTCATGTCAATGTTTCCTGGTCATCTTTAATTCATTCTCCATACATTCTCATCGTCACGATTAGCATAGATCAGAACAAATGAGACGAAAATATTCAAAATTTAAATTATGTTTACTTGCACATACAGGTGTCAGAAATTCATTTATCTAGAAAGCCAAGACTGGAATTAACTACAACCATTCCTTTAGTTAGACAACAGATAACAATGGTGTTTTCCTCGGTGCGAGGAAGTCTTGCTACAAAAACTAAGTTGGCAGCAATAGAACATACCAAACTGACAGTCGCTGAAAGTGCGGAATTCTGTCGTCTGCTCACGGCACAAACGTCAGACTAACCCGAAAATTATGGGGTTCTTCTAGCCCTTTTCACCTCAATTGCAAAATAAATAAATAAATTTAGAAAAAAGTGATGAAGAATTGACAACAGGGCTCGAGCACTATTCGTTGGATTTTCGCGATGTCTCATGATTGGTAGTTCTTTCTGGAGGTGTGTGCATAAATCAGGGGTTGAAAAAATACAAACAAATAAAAAAAACAGAAGTGAACAAAAATCTAGATCGATGACATCTGGTGGGTGGGGGAGAACGTCTAAGACACAATTATCGTGCTGATGGCCGGTAACAACACTTTTGAAAACGTCATGCCACTGCCAAGTAAAGAAGCGGTCTGGAGAGACATTGAACCACTCTCCATGACATAGCCCCCCCCTCCCTTTCTTTTTACAGATTTAAGCAACTAATGGAAATTATCGCACTTCTGTGCCTACCCTGCTAGGAACTCTACGCTTCGCCACTGATCTAAACTGTTCTAAATATCACAAGTACAAGGGGAAAATATTGCATGACACGATTTCAGTACATGCCCACTAGTCCAGGCAATTTACACTTTGATCTGTGCAAAATTGCTTCAGATGGTTTTTAAAGAGCTTCTAGCTCAGAAATCATTGCTGAACAACATATCCAAAATCAGACAAAATCGGACCACGGGAAAACCCCCCAAAACGGATTTCAAAATGACGGACTGGTTGTTTTCTTTTAAGGCAAAAATAAAGTAATTTATGCGTTATAGAGAGGGATAACGCTTTTATTTACATTTAATAATATTTAAACTAAAGCTATCTTTCAACATTATACTATTTATTATGTAATTATGATATTAAAAGTTATTCTTAGAAGTTTGAAATCGAGAAAATAACAATTACCTACTTCAAATAAAATTATTTTTAAGGTTCTCTTAATTATGAAGTCAAGGGGTGTAAGGGGTGACCTTTCACGTAGTACACCGAACTGTCAACCTCACTTCTACTTAGTACACCCTAGACAGCTTTTTGCAGACTATCGAGGCTCTGGCGCCTGGCCCTCTGGCCAGTATAATTCTGTTTCTTATCCTGTTTTTTGTCCTTATGTGTGGTGTGCTGAGTGCCCCTTTACAGCCTCATATTTTCACCGAAGTCAAAATATTTTAAGATTTAGTTACACGACATTACGGTTACGTTATTTATTATGGTAAGGGGCTGGACGGCACCTCCCAGATACTTATATACGTGCCTCAGACCAGCTTCCGTGACGTCACAGGATTAGTCAAGTATAGTCCATTTTCAACATCTAACAAAGTGCATTGTAAAAGTATGATATTTAGTTTTCTGAGTGAATAGTCCCCTCTTATTTGTTCTGAACGTTGCTTTCACTTGAAGAACATTTCAAATGTTATATGACATTAGAAAATATGTAAATAACATTGATAAAAGTAAAATCCAATCTTTACCGTTCTGCATAATGTAACTTTATTTTTCAAATTACCAAAGGAAAAAGGTGATATAAAATTTCATCCTACATTTGGAACTTACTGTAAGTTCATAAAGGATTATCATCGTTAGTATATAATTGATATTAAATTGCTGTGGAATAAAAACTTATGGTCCAAGTTATGTATGCAAGATAATGTTGTAAATGTTTATGTACAGAAGGTTGAGGAATGAGTTTGTAAGATTGGAATTTCGTATTAAATATGCTTTCCAACTTTGGAAACTCAATTCCCTTATCGAATTTGAATAAATGTTTAATTTTCTAGAAATCTGGTAATTATTTGGATGCACAAGTTCCCGTGGTTTGGTTGTAGATTACAATTTTTAAAAATAATTTCTCGCATTAAAATCTTACATGTAAGCAAAGAGAGAAAGTGTACAACCACTAATGCAACAAACGTACTAGCTTAACCTATTCGAAATACATACATGATAAGAACACCAATCTTAAATGATCTAACAGTAATTCAAGCCTATGAAAAGGAATTTACGATCACACGGAAAATGAAACTCGAGAATATTAATGGAACATGCAAGCGACTTACTTTAATTGAGAAGTCCAAAGCAAAAAGCAAGAGGACACAATAAACCTCATGTTCTACCAGGAGATTATTGTTAAAATAATATCAGTACATATATTTTGCCGATTCAAAGTCACACTTGGTACGAGGCCTATTGTTTTTATTAATTTAACCACAATGGAAAACCTATTCTAATCTTCCTGTGGGATACTTGAAACAACAAACAAGTTTCTTCTTACCTTCAGAAGAATTTAACCTGAGACTCCAAGAGATACCCTAGATTCCTAGAGCAACACCATTGGAAATGATCCAGAAAATTCAGCAGTCAGTAGGGGAGTTGAACAAAACCTTCAACTTCAAATGCTCCGCCCTCGCACAATGGAAAATTCAAGTCCCGCGCATCTGCATACATATTCGTGACGTGGCGCAACGTACACAAATGACTTGGAAAGTAGCGAATCCACTAATGAACTATAACGATCATTTCATAAAGTGATTGCACGCGATCGCGACGCATTTACATCACACGGCATTCAAGTGTGCGTTTTAAAATGACCCGTACGCAATACAGATCCACAGTAACTAACTTCACTTTTTTGTTCTGACGCCTTTTCCCCATCAAACTGTTATTCTATTCAAGTCTCTACAATGAATTGTTATTGTTATTTTTTAAGTACATATAGCACATATAAGTTAATCGGGACTGGACCTACAGTTTAAAATGGGATCCGAACCTCTGTGCAATGTGCCTCCACCAGGTTTCGAAAGGTCATGTCTCTAGAATAACAGTCCATTTTCATGTTCAGAAAAGTTCAAATGTAGGAAGTCATTCTTGAAAGACTCCTATTATGTTAATACTGTTAATACTCCTGATAGATCATGATGTTTATTGTGCCCTCTTGCTTTTTGCTTGACTTCTTAATTAAAGTAAGTCGCTTGCATGGTGCATTAATATTCTCAACGAGTTTCATTTTCCGTGTGATCGTAAATCCTTTTTCATAGGCTTGCATTGATGTTGGATCATTTAAGATTGGTTGTTCTTAGCATCTAGGTATTGCGAATAGGTTAGGCTAGCACGTTTGTTGTAGTATTTGTAAACTTTCTCTCTTTGCTTGTGTTTAAGATTTCAATGCGAAAAATTATTTTTTTTAAAAAAATGTAATGTAATATTTACCAGATTTCTAGAAAATTGAAACATTAATTCAAATTAGACACGGGTATTGAGTTTCCAAAGTTGGAAAGCTTATTTAATACGATATTCCAATCTTTCAAGCTCATTCCTCAACCTTATGTACGTAAACATTTACAAAATTATCTTGCATACATAACTTGGACCGTAAGTTTTTATTCCACAGCAGTTTAATATCAATTATATACTAACAATCATAATTCTTTACGAACTTACAGTAAGTTCCAAATGTAGGATGAAATTTTATCTATATCGCCTTTTTTCATTGGTAATTTGAAAAATAAAGGTACATTATGCAGAACGGTAAAGATTGGATTTTACTTTTATCAATATTATTTACATATTTTATAATGTCTGGTTCCGGTTCGTGAATAGCGAGGTGGATTTTTGGCGCCCCCTATGTTCCCCCCTCTTCCCCCCAATCTTTCCACCTTCTTCCTATAAATAACATTTTATGGTTTTAATGGCGAAAAATAATATCCCTATTTCTAAAATATTTTAAGTGTCGCTGTTAAAGAACACGTTTATTGTAGGTATCTGTGTGTTTATTAATACCTACATAACGACATATTGCAATATTTTATTACGTTATGGAGCAGCAATTTCAATTTAAATTCTTGTCAAGAATAAATCCAACTCTTTTAAAGCAAATAGGCACGCACTCGGTGGAGACAATTAGTTGTTCGGATCATAGCACAGTGGATCGGATTTCAACCCCTAGGAGCCTTTCTGTGCATAAAGTGGATTGATTTCTAAACAATAATTCAGGGCCTTCTCGATGGCGCAGTGGTAGCGTCGTCGCCTTGCAATCAAGGTGTCCTGGGTTTGATATCCGGTGGAGGCACATAGTGGTTCGGATCCCACTTTAAACTGTAGGTCCAGTCCAAATTAGACTTACTGTGCATGAAATGGACTTAAAACACCAACTCAATCAAAATATCTAAACAATAATTCATTTCAGCATTTGTGTAGCAATTGTTAAGAGATCAATCCACGCATTTTTAACATGTAAATATTCGTGAATGACCGGGAATCTTCAGAATCGAAAGAATGATTCATTCTAAAATAAACTGAAACTATGGCTTAATATGACTGCATAAGGAAACAATGAAATGCTTCACTCTTACTCACATTATATTATGGAAGCAGATGACTTCTGTTCGGTTATGACGTTTCGAGATACCACTGAGAGTTGCTAAAATATATACTAGTGTCCAAAATTAAAGCAAAAAACAGAAATCCTTTCCTCGTGTGATTTTTTTTATAAATTTGCCAAGTTTAACCTGTTGCTATCGTGATTTTTTTGTTGATAAATCCTGGCACATTAAGGTTAGTTTATTTTCCATCTTAAACCAGTTGTCTATGACATCATAAATATTACTATCACCTGATCGTATTATGTGGTCAAATGGACACACGGGAAAGAATTTCCGTTTGTTGCTTTAATTTTGGACATTAGTATATTTAAATATCAATTTTCAGATTGTATTATTATCCACTTGGAACATCAGTGGCCTTACTGGTTGCCGTTATTAAACCACTATTATTATCACTTTATAAATTACACAAAGCTCCTCAAAAAATCAGTTTGTATTTTCTTTTCTAGTGGGTGCGGTTTGATTGCTACTGCAATCTTCTCGTTATGTATAATAATAAATAAACAAATAATCCTTGTGAATTGAAGGAGGTTGCATTAGTAATCGAGGCTGTGTTCTGGAGAGGGATAAGTGCGGGCCGATCTGTGGATGAGCTCTGTGCGATTTACAAAGTGAAACACATCAACTTTTCTACGTGATTAATGATTACACTGTCCAACAATGGTTTTGTTAAAAGTAAAATTTCAACGTTTCTTTATGTTTTGCCACCTGCTGATTCCGAAAATGAAGTCAGAAATTGTCAATCACCCACCATTTTTTGTAACAATAAAAATATTATTCTGCATTATTATTGCAGCATGCAGTCCATAATAAGCTGATTGGTAATATTTTTTTTTATGTCTGTGCTCCAACAATACACTAGTAACTTTAGGCCATTGATGTCTGCATGAATGACAACAATTAAACTTGAAAAATTTGACAATAATTAACTTTTCAACACAATGCTGTGATTTAACTGTTATGTCTACTTCTCATATCAGTAGCAAGTTGTCTGGAGGAAAGAAGCTTTTCATGAGTGTTCTTCAGTTCCAGTGAGTGTTTTGAAGCAAAGACAGAATCATGTCAAGAAGTTGCGTAAACGACATGAACAATTTCTGTTATATCTGTGGTGAGTTGACTTTAAAAGCAAATAGGAGAACATTTACTCCTCGTGTAGGAAGAGCTTATGAGTGTTACTTTGACAATAAGATAGACGTTTTTTGATTGATTGATTGATTTAGTTTATTTTACTTCACGTTTTGTGCCTCTTGGCTAATTTGCGAAGATGGGTATGAGTGATGAAATTGATGAATGGACATTCACAAACAACCAAGCCTGAGCGGGATTTGAATCCGGGACCCTTGGTGTCGTAGCGCGATGTCCTAACATATCGGCCACAGGATCCGGCAATAAGATAGACGAAAACAAGAAATGGGCCCCTGACATCTGTTGTGCGAACTATGTAACGCTGTTGAGTGGTTGGCTGAAAGGATCTCGTCATAATTATGCCTTTTGGAGTTCCTATGATATTGAGGGAACCTAAGGATCATATAACAGACTACTATATTTGCTTGACAAATATATCTGGTATAAATTTGAAATCAAGGCATACAGTAAAATATCCATCACTAGAATCAGCAACTCGACCGGTGCCTCATGGGCCTGGAGTACCTGCTCCACCAGATGACATAATTGTAACGGAAGAAAGTGAAAATGTTTCTAAATTTAGTGAATTTCATAATGATCCTGATTTTGAGGGGAGTGTTTCAACAGCTGTACCTCACTTAATTACTCAAGAGGATCTTAACGATTTAGTTCGAGATCTAGAGTTAAGTAAGGGTAAAGCAGAACTGCTTGCATCGCGATTAAAAGGATGGCATTTGTTGGAGAGTGACACTAGAGTTACTTTTTTCCGGCAACGCCAAAAATACTTTGTAGATATGTATGCTGAAGATAAGGACCTTGTTTTCGGTTGTAACATCGATGGTCTATTAGTGTCACTAGGTGTTGTCCATAAAAGTGAAGAATGGCGTTTGTTTTTAGACTCTCCGAAAACAAGTTTCAAAGGAGTGCTACTGCACAATGGAAATAAATATCCAAGCATTCCCGTAGCATATTCCTGGGGCATGAAGGAACGTTATGAAAACATGAAACTATTATTAACAAATATCCAGTACTGTAAATACTCTTGGCAGATATGTGGAGATTTAAAAGTTATTGCTTTCCTCTTAGGATTGCAACTAGGTTACACCAAATTTTGCTGTTTCCTGTGTAAATGGGACAGCAGAGATAGAAAAAATCATTATGTTAAAAGGAACTGGCCGTAGAGAGAGTCACTCATCTCAGGACAGGAGAATGTTGTTCATCCACCACTTGTAAGTTCAGACAAAATCTTATTGCCTCCTCTCCACATAAAGCTTGGTCTGATGAAGAATTTTGTAAAAGGAATGGACCGTGAGGATAGTGGATATATGTTCCTCAAAAAGAAGTTTCCGCGAATTACTGAGGCGATTTTCCGCGAATTACTGAGGCGAAACTAAAAGAGGGAATATTTGTTGGCCCTCAAATCAGGAGACTAATGAAAGACAATGATTTTAGAAAGAACCTAAATGAGCTGGAATTGGCTGCTTGGCAATCTTTCAAGGAAGTTTGCATAAATTTCCTCGGAAACTACAAGTCAGAAAATTACAGAGAACTTGTCAGTAATTTGATTCAGAACTATTATATCATGCTGTGGGGTGTAATATGTCTCTGAAGATACACTTTTTAGACTCCCACCTCGATTTCTTCCCGCAAAACCTTGGCACAATGGGACATGGAGAACGTTTCCACCAGGAAATTGGTGAAATAGAAAGGCGCAACCCGGGAAAGTGGACTCCAAATATGTTGGCAGATTATTGCTGGACACTAAAAAGAGATGTTCCTCAAGCAAAGTACAGCCGGAAATCAAGTTCGAAGACATTCTAGATATGCCATTGTAAATAATATTGCATAGTATCACTATGAGGCTATATGAGATTTGTATGTACCTGATATTTTGTATGTACCCTGTTACTCAAACTTCATGGGTGATGGAAAAGCAACAGTAATACATAAGCTAAAACAAAACAATCTAAAACGCCTGTTAACACCTCAACACTTCACAAACACGTGCAAACTGGACACCAGCTATCTGATAATGGAACACTGACGTGTCCAGTGGCAAGTCAGCGTACAACTATGAGTCTAAATGCCGGCAGATGCGATCTTACTTCCCGCCGAGCTACCGTGCGTCCATTTCGATCTGCAGCCGAGAGATCGGGAGAAGCGTGGCGGGCGGCGCTGACGGAGATGCCGACATTTGCGGCCTGAAATGCCCGCTTATTTTTATGGACATATGCAGACATTTATATAAATATTGCAAAACGAGCACTAACCTGTGTTATAAGAGTATGGTTTTAATTTTAGTAGCTTAGTGACTGTATGTGCCGATGATTTTGACACGCCCACCTCTTGTGAAACACGGCGTAGAGGTTTGTTTGGAGAACGTTCTAACGCTGCACCAATATCATCGAGTTTTGCTTCGGTTAGAATCCGTCGTTTTTGCTTAGGTGTTTTAAAATTTAACGATACAGTTTCTCGTAATTTAAGGACAAGATGTCTAACCGTATCTCTGTGTGGAGTTGAAACGCATGGGAATTTCTGTACAAATTACCTACACACGTCTCGACACGAGTTTGTTTTCACATACGTGTCATACATAAAAAATCTTTGTTCTAACGTGAATCTTGCGGTTGGCATTCCAATCGTCTCACTGACAAGTCACACATACACACTACAATAACACAACAAGTAACTGCAAGTAACCAAGAATAACACTCTTGCGCACAGTACGAAATTAACACGCTCTTGGTTTACATTGCTCGCCACTATATTTACAACTCTGTCTTCATCTAGTCGCGAAGGAACAAAAAACTCGAGCTCGGATATTTCGGATTGCAAGGAAGCTCACGAAAACCATTCACTTTTATCGGTTTCGTCTGCAGTGTAATCCTGATACAGTGTTACACATTCGAAACCTCCAAACGATTCCCATGGCCACAAAACTCTTTCAAGGATATAAACTTATACAGGACGTTACTGGTCAAAACTATGATTAAAATGCTTTATTATCTGTGGCTCTTAACATCGTTTCTATAGCGTATTTATTTGTGTATATAAGAGCAGAACTTGGATGAATTACAGAAGAAGTTTTGCGTGTTATAACACAGGTTAGTGCTCGTTTTGCAATATTTATATAAATGTCTGCATATGTCCATAAAAATAAGCGGGCATTACAGGCCGCAAATGTCGGCATCTCCGTCAGCACCGCCCGCCACGCTTCTCCCGATCTCTCGGCTGCAGATCGAAATGGACGCACGGTAGTAGCCGTTCCGCAGGCGACTCCACCGATAAAGGCACCGTAGAAGCTACTACACCGGAATGCAAGTCGATAACAAAAGATGGGAAGCCAGGGTATTTGGGGTAAAAGTTAATTTCTTGTAAGACTGTATGGGGAAGACTAGCTAACTACCGTCCACCTCTCTGACATCAATGGCATACACGTTATAGTATTCTCGATTTTTATTTTCACTAAGGCTTCCCCAATATATTACTTGCGGGAAGGGAGGCGGGCACCTACAACTACGCTGTCATTGGATTGAAATTAAGTTTGGTTTGCTAAGGGGCACTTCATCTTCGTGGGTATCCGATATTCTCCCCATCTACCCCCATCAATACAGGACCCACAAGCTAGATAAAGAATAATAGTGGAACAATACGTAATTTAAACATAATGGTGCTTGTAATTTATTGACGACCTAAATTATCATTGTTGATGCACAATAGCTGAAGCCATCTAATTTCACTCAATTATTATTATACTACAACAATGTTCTGTTAAAACCTGTTGTTAGATAAATGTTTTAGTAACTCGGCAACTAACATTGCAAGCCAAAGTTGATATTCTTCATGATACCTTTTCTTCATAATTCCATAGACGAATTGGACGACTATTTCATGTTAAGTCACACTGTTTATTCCTACCAGACTATTTGTATTCAGGTAAGGAATTTAAGTATAAATCCTGCAGCCTGTATAAATCTCTTATTGACTATGTAGAAAACAATTTATTTGAGTCATTGTTAATTCCTGTAGCTAATTATTCCTTTGGTCAATATTTTCTGCATTATATGATATTTAAATTCATTTTGCAATGGTTTGTACGTACATTGAATTTACTTATTTCCATGCAGTGTTCCTGTTCATAAATATGTCGTTCTTAATGGTAGCGAACCAGAAATTTTGACGAAGGATTGATTCTTACTGTAGGAAGTTGTATGTAACACACACACACACACACACACACACACGATGTACCTTCGCGTACCGTCAGAAAGAAAGCACTGTATATAACATATTAATATGGATAGGATTTTAAGGTGTAAAAAAATACCAGAAAATGCTCTATCAGAATGCAATAATGCTCTAAAAACAGCAAGAATGCTCTATAAATTTCCAATATGCTCTTTTACAACAAACTTACGTGTTCATTTCACCAGTCCTGTACTGAAATGCACTGCAAACTACATACGTAGGATGCCAAATTAAAGTGACTGTCGATTGTCTAGAACGAAGACTTCAACACTGAAATGCTCCTTTCCACTTCTACTGACACTAGCGGAGCATACTTGAAGTAAAATGTCACGAGTTTGCAAATCACCTGGTAGTTCTCCAATAAATAAAAAAAAAAAAAAAAAAAATCCGCAGACAAAATATCAGCAAAAGAACATAGCGTACTAAACTCTTCATTTTGGTTCAAAACCAGAATCACTTTCTTGGCTATTTCCTTTCTGACTTTTCCACGAACTTTTAGTAAGTCGTTTGCCACTTTTTTTCTCTAGGTCTTTTTGTTCCAGAAGGAAACATTTTCCAGATTTCCTGGAATTAAAGTAGTTGTTATAAAAATTTCGTACTGGCAAGAAACAATTAGGTTTTTTCAGAAAATAAACAAAAAACACGAAGAAATGTCGCTTCCCTAATGAAAACATGAAAATGTTGAAATAATTGCACAAAAATGCCATGAAAGTCCATGAAAACGCAATATGTTGCAATTCGACAAAATGCAAAAATTGTTTAGCTTCTTTTGTTGTGAAAACCATGAACGTCTAAGGAATGTATTGAGCCCCCCCCCCCAAATGCATCAAAATCATAGTCTTACATATTATCTTATTATTTTGTCATTCTAATTTCTAACAACTTTGGTCCCTAAAAATCCGTACCCTTCGAATGTAATACAGCTCAAATATTACTAGTTAAAATCCCCTTCTCTGATCTCAGTTTAATGCAGTAAGGACAACAAGATGTCTGTAAGACATTTTATCAATCCCGCGGACATTTTGATGGGCCTTTGTAGTCATTCCAGTAATGCGCTGCAATTTCCCAACAGGGGAAGAGCCTTTTTAATTCCCACCAAGCAAACACGTGCAGATTTGGAAGTCCAGATGGGTCCAATTCGACTCAGAAGAAGGAGAATGATTCTCACTTGGTCATCAACGATCGATCTGGACCACTCCCGTGGGGGAACGCAGCTGCATTCCACACGGGACAATTTAATTTGGCTGCTAACCAGGGGCGGAACACCGGGGGCGGCGCTTTGCCTAGGATCGATCTTCATTAGGCACCAACCGGATGAAAGCTCCGAAAATAGAATTGCGCCTCCCCTCGCATAACGAGTGACATCTTGGCGCTCTTATGGGGGAATCCCCCTATTGATTGACACACACAGGTGTTCAATCGGCGGTTCTTCTCCACTTTTACGCATCGCAGAGTCGCTTCCTCGCTTTGTCGGGCTGCGACTCGAGTGTGTAACTGCCTATCCGATAATAGATTCCACTTTCTCGCGTAGGGTGACCATAATTTATTTCGTCCTGAACAATACACCCCACACTTCTTTCTTATCTGGGAATCATTTTGTGCAGTCGAAGACATTGTCTCATTTAGCCTACCTCCGTGGAGGAATGGTTAGCACAGCGCGCTACGACGCCAGAGTTCCCGGGTTCGAATCCCGGTTAGGGCGTGGGTGTTCTTTGTTATCATTTTCATCAAGTAAACAAACATCGTCGTCTCCGAAAGTGGAAGAAAAAGGAAGTAAAATAAACCAAATCATTCAATCAGCATTGTCTCATTTAGATGCTTCTGCGGGTTAACGGATTTAGTGTTCGAATCACGATCTCGCCACCGAAGGTCGTTCATGTTGCGATTAGTTTAAAGAGGCAGAAAAAAAGCGACACAATAAGAATACGAAATACTTTGCCTTATTTATTAGTGTATTTGTGGTGTGATATCTTGGTATTTATCACCATCATGGGCTCACATTTTGTGTTGGTTCAGATCCTCACATAACTACACGTCAATTTGAGATTAACGCCTTTGTGCATAAAGTTGGCTTCTTTGATACTTTTCAGGGTTTTTGACACTTTATCTCTAAACAAATGAAGATGCTTCCTCATTTCATAGTTATTTTGTATGACTTGGACGAAACCTACAAAATAAATACAATTTTTTAAAAAAAACGAGAAGAGCGAGGTTTATAACATCATTTATATACTCAAGAACAGTCAGTTTTCCAGTGTTATTAAATTAGAATATCTCTACATGTTAGACCTTAACAGGCAGTAAATAGATAATTATTATCCGTGGGGTTTACTTTACGAAAATACATTTGCGGAAAGTTATTATTAACTATTTGAAAAGTATTTACAGTTTATTGAATACTGGAAGAAGGACAGTCCTTTTCATGTAATGATAATTGGACACAGCATTTCGTTCCCCATCTCTTCCTCCGTTTGTTTATCTTTCGTCATTGTTTAATTTTTGTTATTTATCGTTGCTTTTCTGTCACTTCTGGCTAATCGCGACGAGGATGATAAGTGATGATATGATGGAATTGATGAAGCGACACACAAAGAACAACCATGCCGAAGCCGGTATGAGACAGTCTTCTGTTCTATTTTTGTACTTTTCCTTATCTTCGCCTTCTTCCGGCATTTGTACATTCTTTTCTCACTCTAAACGTGACTTTTTCTTCTTTCTCTACACGCTTCTCTTTATTTTCTGCCTCTTCGATTCTGCACTTTGTCTTTGGACGTAAGTTAAAAATGGTAATTTTGAAATATTTTTAGTGTATCCCGCACCTCCCCCCAGGAGTGCAACATCTAACTTTGAAAATTGCACCAAATATTTTGCCCCCCCCAGGAAGTTGTAGAAATTGCAGACACAATAGTATGACAAGCCATAAATTATTTTATTGTTTTTTTACTTGCCTTGCCTGATGGTCGATAGTCAATGTCCTCATCACTATTGTCTATAAGGGAACCGAAATCTTCACGAGAAGTGTCAAAATTAAACAATTATTTGATGGAAATGAGAAAAATGTCACTGCATGACGTCATCTTATACAGTGGCATGTTCTCAAAAAAGGAGACGAGAAATCATTTCGGAAACAATATGAAAGTGTGCATGGTACAGCAATCTCTTAGAAATTTATGGAAATATCACTTGAAATAGTTGAATACAGTACTAACTCTTCCCTTGCGCCGAAAAACGATTTTCGCCAAAAGTGTGTTTTATCATGTTTGTTTCACCAAGCACATCATACAGGGTGTCCGAATTGAAACGCCCTAATGGCAATTGTCTAACTCCACATGAATTTTATGTATCAAAATGAATTACACATAAATGAAAATACGTAGTCATAAAGTTTCTGTGAGCAAAGTAGTAATTAGTACATTTAGCACATTTTTAGTACCAGTGGCGGCGATTGTGTTCAAAAACTGGGCGGGGGGCAAGGTTCCAGAACTGAGGGGGGGGGAAGAACAGTTTACTTGCCCTTGGTAGATAAGGTTTAGCATAGTGCTGAAAGTGGCAAAGGTGGCAAAAGGTGGGGGGCAACTGCCCCCCCCCCTAATCACCGACACTGTTTAGTACATTTAGTACATTTCTACATGCGCCCCAAGAGTCGCACGGAGGACGTCCAGCCGATCCTCAATTTCCCACCAGGTTGCCTGTAGCATGTGTGGTGTGACTGTCCCAGTAGCAACTGTAATCATTTCACAAAGCTGTTCCATAGTTGTCACTTTATTTGAATACACTGGATATCCTCCGCTGGATATACTCGTGGAGCGCATGTGGAAGTGTACTAGTTACTCACAGAAACTTTATGACTATGTGTATTCATTGATGTATAACTCATTTGGATATATCAAATACATGCGAAGTTGGAGTTACAGACAGTTGCCATTAGAGCGTTTCAATTCGGACATCCTGTGTGTGTGTGTATGTGTGTGTATACAGCTATATATATATATATATAATATATATATATATATATATATATATATATATATATATATATATATATATATATATATATATATATAATTTTAAAGTTGATTCTAATTTGGAAGAATTAATGAGGAAAGATCCTTTGTTCTTTTCACAGGAAGGATATAGGAACCAGAACTGAGAACTCCACAGGTAAACCAAAGTTTGACATCCAGCTACAGGAATTTCTACATCTTTTGTGTTGCTGTTTCATGATATTTTCTTTGTGTTCTAACAGAGTGGTACGGAAGTTAAATTTGGTAGGGTCAAGTGATACTTAGTTTATGCAACTGTTAGTTGATATTTGGTTAACGTAACCTTAAGTTTCTTTAGATATGGTATTGGTTGAATTGAATATTAGACTAGGCGAGTTTGTGTTAGGTGATATTTGGTAATTTGGTCGTTTTCGAAACACCACTCACATTTTTCTTAATTTTAACAAGATCCACTTTATGCTCATTTTGGTGCAAATTTAAGTTTTTCACACTCTGAAAGCTACTCTACACTTCCAGATAGAAAATTCTCATAAACCCTTTACATCAGTGGCGTGCCCAAGGGGGCTTGACGGGGGTTATAACCCCACCTTTCCTAAAAAAAAATATCCTCAAAGGTAGGAAAATATGACAAAATGAGGGCTGACTACCAAGAAAAAGTAAACACAACTCCTCTCTTTCGAAACTCCTGGGCACGCCACTGCTTTACATATGTTACAAGTCAACTAATGTTCATATTCCAGATTACAAATAACAAAGCGACACTTACAGCAAACAAATATCAATTTTATTAACGTATTTTGAGCATAACATATTAGTTTATATTGTAGTAACAATGTAGTCCATGTTTATTTGGAAACATTCGTGCTTTAGGAAACAATAAATAATATACAGAAATGCTTTGCACAAAAAATATTACATTATTTAACGTTTAAATTTTACATGGGCACCAGCAGGGATGTTTCATAGAACAGGAAGTTAATTTCTCAAGTGATTTCTTAGTTGATGATCGCTATAGTTTGATCAGGGGATTAGTTCTTCGTTACTGGGAGGTCAACAAATGTGGATAAACAGTGCTTTTTTCTGTGAAGAGAGGTTCCGATACTCTCTAAAATTGGTTTGTTCCTATGTTATCGAAAGGGTACTCAAAGCATTGTAGTATGTTTATAAATAATCACCTATAAAAAGGTGCCGGTACGGCTTACCATTGCGTACCGCCAGGCAAAAAGAACTGATGATAAATACATTTGTGTATTTCTTACTATATTTCCAGAATTGTGTCATTTTAGATTTCTCTTACTAAATTTAATGTACATACCGCAATGGATCTGAAATATCTACTCCTATATGAACACAGGCTTCCCCGATGACGTAGTGGTAAAGTCATTGCCTTGTAATCAAGGGTTCCCGGGTTTGATACCCGGTGGAGGCACATTGCACAGTGGTTCGGATTCAACTTTATGGAACATTTACACGAGGCCAATTGTAAAGACATTCCACTCAGCCAATCCAACATTGGCATCGTGTGAATAGAGGCAATCCAGCCATTGTCTCAAGACACTCCACTAAATTAGAATCGTTCCACAGTTTTCGGCTCCAGTAGGCATTGGATTGGCTCAGTGGAATATCTTCACAATTGGCCTCGTGTAAATGGTCCATAAAACTGTAGGTTCAGTCCCGATTAGCCTATCTGTGCATAACGTGGCCTTAAAACAACAACTCAACTCTATATATATCTGCACAACTTCGAAATCTTCAAAGTAATGTGTTCACAAATTTACGAATGTTGTATTATTTGTACGAATTATAGAGTAGTCTATACATACATACACAGACACACTTTTTAATTTTACGTCGCTTATCTGCCTAATTAGGCTAATCGCGACAATGAGAATGAATGGTTGATTATTTCTTTATGGATTTGGTTTATGTTACTTCGCTTTTCTGCCATTTTTGGCTCATCGCGAAGATGTGGATGAGTGATGATATGATGAAATTGATGAACGGACACTCTCAAAGAACACCCATGCCTTGGCAGAGGAGAATGAATGGTGATTAGATAAAATTGAAAAGGGGGTGGGGAGCTTAGTAAGAACACTTGCGCAGGCCGGAACATTTGCTGCCGAGACCATGAGTTGAACACCCACCCATCCTTTTGTTGTGTTTTTGATACTACTATCATTGAAACAGAGTTCTACGAATACTACCAATATTTCATAGTTCTCTTTCAATGGTCATTGAATGCTATGGAATGTCTCTTTCTTCTGTGACGAAAATAATTATTCTCGCAGACAATTACTCGTTAAGTGTTGTGGAAGACATCAATCAGCCTCTGAAGTCAAATGAAGCCATATGTTCCCCCTGAAGGCGCCCATGTAATGCTAACTTTAAAGACTATTTTAATAGCAGCAATAGCAGAGAATTTTACGCTTCTCTCTTTTCATTATAATTTAAGTAGGCTTAAAGCAGAAGAACAAGATACCAATCACTTTCCAACTATAATACAATCTCGTCTGTTCTTTAACTAACACATTGAAACACTCTCTTCAAAATGATTGTTGCAAAAACTATCGTCCATATTCACTATATAACGCTATCCTGATAGTTTCCATGTAGTTTTCCTCACAACTTTCCAACATTGCACAACCAAAACAACAGTTAGCGAATAGTGTAATTTTTATGACAAAAATCGAGTAAACAACAAGTTTTTTCGCGTTCGTTATAAAACACCTCAGTAGCACTTTACGCATATAAACTAGGAAATTGATATAGTGTTATAATTGGGGATACTGTAAAAATGAGAAAAAGAAAAAGAACTATTTTCTCGTAAATTTTTGCTAGATTTTGTAGACTGAATGGTAACTGTAGCTTATAGAGGGCAGAAGACAAGAATCTTTTTCAATACAGATGATGGGTATTATCAAGATTCAATATGAAATTCAATTATGCAATGTTAATTGAATATTATCCATTGCCTAGTGCTTTTTAAACTATACTATTCTAACACTAGGTTTCTAGAGAACACCTCTTCTCTCGTCTTCAAGTGATTAAATTTCTCTTGCCGATGGTGGGGATCGAAACTAAGACAGACCTGTGACTTACTACAAATCCTGTGCTCTAACCCACTAAGCACTGGACAATGAATAATGTCCAATTAACATTGTATGCTAATGTCACTAACATTCATGGAATTATTGAATTCAATGGCATCTAGTTGTGTCTGTAGTACGATAAATAGATATATACAGTCGCGGGCTCATTTGGATACCATTGAATTCCAATATTACAACCACAAGTGTCCGTAACTACTACTCTACTGAATGCATATTGCGATATTGGTAAAAGATGTAGCTCATCTTCATTTCAACATCTTTTAGGATATTGTCCCTTTATTTCATTGCGAGGTCCAATTTTTTTTTAAAAAAATTGCTTAAGTTTCCAAGACTGAGGCTGATTTAAAATTGGATTTGTGGAAAAAAAAAAACTTTATAATTCAGAACTATGATCAAATTAACATAAACTTGAACGGTGCGTGCACTGTCCTGAGGAGTTACCTAGAAAAGATCGAAATTCTCTAAACGTCCAGCACGTGGTTGAGGTATGCGATGTAGCAGATTGCAAGGCGAAGGATTTCTATCTTGGAGAGTTTCTTGTCGGGTGGTAAAGTGGGTAGGAGCTTCCTGAGTTCGGCAAACGCCACATTGAACGCCTCCACCCGGATCCTTTCTCTTGTCGCGTGAGCCGTGCGGTACTTCTGCGTCGCTCGTCTTCTGCGCCTGCGCTCTTCCCTCGACAGCGACGACATCTCTCGATCCCTTTCTCTATCTCTGAAATGAAGGCAGGGTGTTAAGCGTGGAGGGAACTTATTCTTCAACTGAAGTCTTATTGTTCCTTGATTTTACAACCATATCAGTTGGTTTCACATATTTACCTAACAGGAAATATTGGTTTAGTGTCATACCTGTCTCATTTAAATCTGTATCTACATATTCTTATAAAATTATTCAATCAAAAACATTCCTGTGTCACTGATAGTGTCTTTTATAATTTTACTGCATTTAAAAAATAATGTTGTATTTCATTTTGTGATATTTTTCAAAGCAATTTCTCCCCAGGCAGTGCAGACCTCTTTGGGATGGAGCTGCACTGCGAAATAATGAGTTCTGGGTTCGAAATCTGAGTAAGACATGGATATTTGGGATTCTTCTTGATCAATTCAGAGTTCATTTTCTGTATTTGTAGCTTACCAAATATGATGTATTAAATATATTTGGAATATGATATTGAAATTGTTGCACAATACATTATTGATTTTTAGTGAACTTAAATTACACAACAGTAACTTTTAGAAGTGTAAAATAAAGAAGAAACGTTTAGGAACTTTATATAGCCTTACTTACCTTCGTCTAAGGGCACAGTCGAACTCGACCACAGGGTCGTTCTCGCGGTCGGTGGAATCTCGCTCTAGGTCAACAGAGCTGCTCATCACCCGGTCCTGTAGGAGAGAAAGGGAAATCATTCCACAGAAACCACTTCCTGTATGAATATGTACAGTAATGTTTTATATTGTCTTTATATTATTATTTTTGTGTATTGCTATTCTCATGTTTTAAAATGTGCTGCACTAATTACGTTAGTACTACCCCTACTTTCAATGTTTGCACAACTTATGAAATGTAGGAATCGTTGAATGGAAAAGTTAGTATTTATTTATTAATTTCACCATTCTAAACGAGGAATTAAATAAATAAATAAAAGTAGGAAGGTATAGAATAATCATTCATACGTCAAAAGGAATATGTCAACATCAAAATCTGTAATAAATCCTTGATAGCGAGTTACATTACACCATACACACCTATTACGCCATACCGATTTCCTGGATACATATTGGATCCCCTGAATATTTAAATGATTTATATTTGAATATATCTAGATTCTACTTAATATTGTACATATCTAATTTACATCATTTTGCACACTTCAATTCATCCATACGCGAACTGATCAGAGTTTACGTTTCTGTGTTTAATTGGCATTTGTGAAATAAAAGTACTAAAAAAAATGCAAATAACTTAAAGCCCAAAACGCTGTTTAATGGCTCATATTGAATTTAGGACTTTAACATTTGATAAATAAAATACCAAGAAAATTCACTTGTGTTATTAGATCACAATCAATGATTGAGGCAGGAATAGACTGCCCTTTTGGTACATAAAAGAGCGGGCAATTCTTTTCACATCCGACTCGGTGAGCGTTATAAATGTCTTCTAGACATACAATGAATATGTTGTGGTTGACTTTCGATCTTGCAACTGAACTTCCCGGGTCCAAGTGTTAGCCTTGGCGTAGGTGTTCTTTGTAAGTTTCCCTTCGTCAATTTCATCCAATCATAACTCATCTTCATCTTGGCTCTTAGTGAAAATTGGTAGAAAAGTGATGTAAAATAACAAAATTACAAAAGAGAAGATATTTATTAGTATCTTTCTTATTAGTTGTTTTGTAATCAAGTAATTGAATTCATACTTATCACTTATCGAGATATCTGAAGACAATTTATACAAAATAGGTAAGCTAAACACATATGAAGTAGGATGAATGTGAGAAGTAAACTTCAATTTTATCTTGCCTGAATAATCTTGATATTATAACAACTAACAAGTTGATGATCTTATCTATGCAATCTAGATAGCTCACTTAACCAAGCTCATGCTAACTTCCTTAATAAACCTAAAAAACGTAGTTTAAGCAAAATATTCACTCGATTTACTTTTACCGCACCTACCAAACTAAGACGCATAATCAAATCTGATGTAAGTTTTCTGATACAACTTTACTGTGGCTGACCTGACTGCGTAATACAATCAACACAAACCTAAAGTACGTAATCTGACCCAATTTTTCCTTAAGCAACCACAAACAATCTGATCTACATTAAATAGAATCTTCAATTGAGTTATACTTAACTAAATATAATTTCTTATACAGGTTATTCTTGACACAGGCTAACAACATCTGATCAATCTCCATTATACGTATATTTGTATACTAGTCAACATGAATGCAATATTTGATACAATAAGAACAAATAAATCACTAAACCTTTATACCATTCTATCTGGAAACGATTCCCTCTCATCTGTCTTCACGTACGCTAAAATATTTTGTTGATGAAATGGCCACATCTGAGTCAATTCTAATATTTGAATCTATGAAAACCATGCGTTGCTCTGGAAATAATGAACCAACAAGGGGGTGAGGAATACCTATTGTTAGTTGAGATTTCCACGGTTTCTGAACTGTGTGATAGGGATGAAAGGCAAGGTAAGCAACAATGAAGTAAGAACATTTATTCTAAAGCACTTGTTATTGCTATAGTTATACAGGGTGTTCATAAAGTCCCGGTACCATTACAAAAAACAACATAGCTCGGAAACTACATGCAATAAAACAACGCTGTTGGTTGAAAAATGACCATAATTTTTCAACAAGATGGGCACTGGATAGGCATTTCCCTGGCAGGTGGATAGGCCGTGATGGACCTATTCCCTAGTCACAGCGCTCTCCTGATATCACACCTTTGGATTTCTTCTTCTGGGGGTATGTCAAAGATTGTGTTTACCGCATTCCTGTTCCAGATGTGGCTACTCTTAGAAGAAGAATAACGGAGAGTATCCTAACTGTTACTGGTGATATGATGGGGCGTGTATGGGCAGAAGTGGATTACCGCCTTGATGTTCTGAAAGCAACTAGAGGCCGCACATTGACGTATGACATATAAACGTGGAAAGTTGTAGCTCATTTTGCAATCAACAGCATTGTTCTATTGCGTGTAGTTTCCGAACTATGTTTTTTGTAATGGTACCGGGACTTTATGAACACCCTGTAGTTTTTGACAATTCAGGTGCCTAAAAACATTCTTTGGGATTAATTTTCTTGAATGCATTAACATTTTTGGGTGCGTCGGCCCATATGTCCATTAAGCACCCTTCAAAATGTACGAGGAAAATCCTCTTATCTAAAACCCTTAGCTTAGAGATAAATAATATGTTTAAAGAGCCCCTTGAGAAAGTTTTAAGGCGTAAGGTTGTAAAGGGACCTGCACAGGACATACACAACACATTAAAAAGGAAAGGTGAGGCGAAAAGCTTCCTCAGAAACAGGCTCTTCTCCAAAAGGTAAAAACCCATGTTAAAACATCCCGCAACATGGAAGGTTAAAAGTTTGTTTGAGGAAAACAAAATCAAAACAAAACGAAGTCAGTAATTACATTCGATAAAAATATGCCTAATATTTAAAACAACATTATATACATTACACATTGGAGGATCCAACCCTTGCAGCAAATAACCATGGGTGAGACGCTTTGTCCAATTTGAAGCTGAGTTAAAAATGTCCTCTTCTCGACAGGAGGGACGGTACGAGGAACGTTTGTTGTGCATTTATTATTGACTGAACCATTGCGAAATAATGATTGCACTACACAACAGTACTCCCTAAATACGTGGATACAAGTTGTAGCTCTTGTTGTACTCCCTCAATTAATTTCACAGATGCAAGGTGCTGATGTTAAAAGAACCTATTTTTCTAATCGCTCAACACCAAAAGTTTATATATTTTTTTACAAACATTAAGTTCATTTCCAAAAGAATTTAAACTACAGTAGACCTATTTTACTGCATCGTGGTTCTAGTTAGTTTACTTGATATGTGCTATTGGAATCATTTTTAAGGAGATGAAAACTGTTAAAAATAATTGTGAAACTATGGAATAAAATAAAGTTTAGTTTTAGGAAACCACAATAGGGGCTAATGCTCATTTGTGCAAGAGGGACTAACACTTTTGTAAAGTAGTAGTCGATTCGAAGGTAAGGTATTGCTCTACTTCAGAAGAGTATACGAATGACTTTCTTCCTTTTCAAATCTTTCAAACGGAATTGTCCGAAACTGCATACTTCCACAATTGTCATCGAAATAATTGTGGAGATTATTACTGCCTAGCAAATTATATAACTTTTATAACTTTTTCATATACCATCACTAAAAGCAGAATTTTTTTTTCCCATTTTATGCATACATAAATGTATTGAAAATGTCATATAATTCTATCATATAAATTTCAGTCCACTCTATTTATAAAAAAATGTCAACCTTTTTTTTAGGGGCTTCTAAAATTCTAGAATGAGATCAGGCCCTTCGAGACGAGACAGAGATAAATCTTTGTAAATTCAAAATGAGGCTATACTTGATGTCTGAGACACCCGATCTCGTTCGAAACTTTGGTATCATATTTGAAGAATGTACTTAGAATATATTTATATTACTATGCGATTTATTCAGACGTAACCAGCGTGTATGTTGTTGATTTCTCATATAAGGCTTATATTTCGTAAAGTATTGTAGAAGTATATCCTGGAAACTGCAATTTTGCAAGTTAACGGCTGTTGCCTCAACCAGAACCCATAGCCAGAACAATTGTGGGACTGTGTGTTGTTAGTCTCATGCCTTATTCTTATGTGTCTGAGTGGCACTTTATGTCCTCAGTTTTTTATCACATGTATTTGAATTTTAGTAATTGAATACATATATTTGCCTTTAGTGTTAATAAATGTATTCGTAAGATAGGCTTTCGAGAAAGCTGATTGATTGATTTGGATTTTTTCACTTCGCTTTTCTCTGCCACTTGGCTAATCGCGAACATGTTGATGAGTGATGAAGCTGATGAAGTGACACTCACAAAGAACATCCATGCCCAGGGCGCGATTTGATTCCTGGATTCATGGAGTTATAGCACGCTGTGCTAATCACTACGACACGGAGATCGGCTTTTCGCAAGAATTATCCTATTTTTTACTGTTCAAAGGTTTGTACCCAAGTGGTGTGATTAGTTAAGTAATACAAGCTTTCATGCACCAAAAACTTTAATTTCAATCAACCACGTTAAAAAAACAAACACATCCCACTCTGCAAAAGAAGAATTCAAAATGTAGTCAGATCGTTACTCCTGTCTACCCAAGTTCTTCACTTTGTGCGAGCGTTCCCGGGTTCGATTCCCAGTGGGAGACCGAAAAATTTCTTAAGCACAATTGAGGAGTTGCTTGAAAATAAGAATTACCCGGGTCCAGGACTCGAAAGACAGAAAACAGCGGCAATGGAACTCGATGCAATGACCACGCCCAATGATGAAAATATGCTAGCAGACCCTGACACCCAGAGTTTAGTTTACCTGCTAGATCAGAACAGACCTTAAAGAAATGCTTGACGTTAGTCACCACCTTACAAATCGGAACACACAAATACCCTAATGTAAAAATTAAGTTGACTTATCGAAGCATAAAGGGATTTCATTTGGATCTCAGTGGCACACTGAGAAATTTTTGTTCAACAATATTGGTTGATTGATTTTGTTTATTTTACTTCGCTTTTCTGCCACTTTTGGCTAATCTAGAAGATGAGGATGAGTGATGATACAGTGAAATTGTGGAAGGGACACTCACAAACAGCAGCCATGTCCGGGACTCAAACCCGGGACCTCTGGCGTCGTAGCGCGCTGTTCTAACCACTCCACCACGGAGACCGGCTGTTCAACAATATCGTAGACAAAAAAGGCTTTAAAACAAGTTTCTTTCAACCGTCAGTGTCTTGCGTGTCAAATTATTTGAATCGGGTATTTAAGATATAATTTGCATCGAAAAGTTTAGGGAATACTGTACCCTCCCGCCAAACTTTTAGCCCCGTTTCTGCACCATTTCCCACTTATGGTATCACTACTATGTCGGGCAGGTGTAATATAACAAATAAGTCATAGAAACCCATGATCATGAGATGAATTTAATCTAATGAAGATTCCATAGAGATGCCCACAAACGTCTTTCTTATCATAATTCTAATCTTAACTCCTTTCACAGTTTTTTCTCTTTAAAATCCAATTTCCCACAATTAACCTGCACCGAATTTTTAGAAATTGAGTAAGGAAATGAGTACAATAATTACTTACTTTCATGAATTTTTACCGGCTGATATCTCTCTTAGTAGCAATCAACCCTGGAAAAGGAAATAAAATTCAAGGCATTATTACCTTCAACAAAATAAGAGGCAATTGTCTACCTTTGTTTATCACAAAATAAAGAAAAAAGACATAATATAAGATTGAACCCCATGAAGTATTGGTTTCCATTGCTTTTCTTTTTTCATTATTTAAAGAAAATTGTGCTACTTAAAATTGAAATATTTTTGATTCCCCAACTTCACATTTCTATCTGGTTTCATTGCACGGAAAATGACCGAATATAATTTTTTATGCCCAGATGTCTACTGTGTATGTTTCTCCGCGGTGAAACTTGAAGAAAATCTTGAATGATGGTTTCACTTAATAATAATTTATTTATATTTATAAAATATAATAATATTTTTGGTTTCATATTTGTGAACATCTTTGTTGTAAGTAAGAGAATCTCACATGATATTTATTCCGCAAGGTCAAATAATATAACTTTACCTAGATTGTAATATTTGTAAGCAAGCGTTGTAGAGATTCATTACCTTAGAGTTATACTTTTCAAATAACTGGATTAAGTGTTTATTGTCAAATATGCTTTCAGTACATATATGTAGTTATGTAATTCAAATTTGCCGAGATTTTCCTTCAAAACCAAGCCTTCTGGCTAAAAAATTAAGCTAAAAGCCCCATTTTTAAATAGAAGTTGACAGATGTTCATACAAATGTTGTATTAGGAATCTAAATAGCTGGCTTATACAAATTCATTGCAGGTTCATTTTGAATTAATTTGTTAGCTGTACTTCGTTCATTACATATAAAACTTCTGCAATTATACATACGAATTATGTATTATTGCGACATATAATACGTGCAAAATGGAAAGAGACAAATAGAGATGAATAGAGATTGCATCTCATCAATCTTGTTTTTAATTTTAAAACTGGATGTCAATAGTGGAGATAGGCGCTACACGTATGCCGACCTCTGTGGCGGAGTGGTTAGGACAACGTGGGTTCGAATCTCGCCATGGATGTTCTTTGTGAGTATCTCTTCATCAATCTCATCATCTCATTATTCATCTTTATGGCTACGATTAACCAAAAGTTGCAGAAGCGCGACGGTAAAGAAAAAAAGAGACAAAATCAAACCTTTCTCTGTATGCATTTGTTTATTTCATTTTTTAAACATGTAACTTCGTTAGTATTAATAATACCTTTTCCTATTAACTTCAACTTTATTTCTTCATCCTCTGTTCTAGTATAATGAATGTGACAGTAAACGGAAGATAGAAACAATTTGCAGAATTTCTTAAGATGGTATTGGTATCTCAAGTTATTATAAGTAACTAAGTTATTCATTTAAATTCACCGTACCTTAATCTTTATACATTGGAATATGTTGATTAATTCATTGGCCATCACGCTCACCAGATTTAAATCTGGTAACCCTTATCGGATGGAAAATGCTATCATTGAATTACACATTACTCCTTGTATGTTCTTCGCAAATGCATCATTTTGCCAGCTACAAGGTCTAAAAATGCAAACAAGGTGAAAAGAATTGAACATAGGAATTCGTATTTTGTGCTGTTCCTGTTCGATCGTCTGGATCGGGGAATTCTTGAATCCTGTCAGTTTTCATCCCCCGTGTCTCATCCTGAATCGAAGGGGATAAAGAAGAGCAACAGGAGGTCAGTGTTATCCTCCCCCAGCCCCTTCCAAATTCTCCCCTGCTCTCCTGAGGGACACATTCCACTCAGATGCGGAACGAATAGCTGTTCGACTCTAATCTTTCCCTCCCATCCATCAAACTCTGCGGAGGTTATGGTGACAATTACTGCCGCATAGCCCAAGAGATGTTCTCAATATTTGCATACTGAATTTTCAAAGCTCCCCTGTGGAATAGCACACGTGGTCCCCCACAGCTGAAGTTCTTTGGTAACTGAGCGCCGACACGTGTTCCTTTGGACTCATCACTGTTCAATTATTTCTTCCGTTATTTCGGCTAATTATTTTCACAAGGCTTGGCTTCGAAGTCCTTCCATCTGTTCTACACAATTGACTTCGTCACCATTTTAATTCTTTTTTGTCAGTCAAGAGCTGCAGAAATTCGTCTGCGGTTTTTGAATGTGTAGTTAAAGTGCAAGGTACACCACTGTAAAAGTGGACTGCAAAAATAACGGCCTAAGAACATCAATTTTCGATGCTATCCAACTACTAAAGAAACAACCGTTTTTATAGTATTTTGCTCGCAGGACACATGGACGAGCACTGGGAAAATTTTACTAACAAGACTTCCTAAGTTCAAATTATAATTGTTTGAAAGGATTTAAAACAAAACCTCTGTTGAATAAACCAATTTTATTACTACTGAACATTGTTATTGTATTACAGAATTGATAAATTGATAAATAAAATAACTTGTTGAAAACTGAAACGTGTGAGCGCGCGTTAGGTAAATATACCCGGGCATTGTTTCTATAACCCTGTGAACGGAACTAACAGTCTTACAGCTGATTCAAGGCCCCTATAGTCGGAAGAGTTCAATGGAAATGTACTGAGAAGGGTGACCTTAGAAATGGTCAAAATCAACTGGATACTTAGGGATTAACGGTCATGACAAAGTTAACCTAACTAATGTAATCTTAATGGTTCAATTTGTAAAAATGTATTTCTCGTGAAAGCAACTGCAATTCATAATCATTATCTATCTTTATGCATGACAAAATATTCAAATTTAAATGAAAAAAAAAACGTTTGCGTCCGGTTTTTGTAAATTAACAGGCAGGCTGTTAAATTTTAACGGTAGAATATTATACACATTACGGTAACTCCTAACATTGTAGTACAGAACTGTAAGTTAATGCAACTTTGAGTTTTTCAATGTGCTGTTAATTCTTTAACTGCGAGATTAATTTTGAACCCTCCTTCATCCTGTAGTCATCAATTGCAAGCCTGTATGCTTGTCCCACAGAGATTCGCACACAAATTGAGAAGAAATTTTCAACATAATATTGACAAGTGTTGGATTGCTGAGTAGTTTCATCTCCCAAACAATATAATGTGTTCTTATAACAGGAAAGACAAAGGTGACCCATCGTGCAATAGTTGTTCTATTCTCTCCCAGAATACTATAGAGTTCAACGAAATAAGTTACAACATTAAAGTATTACATCACACGAACATTTTACTAACCTTCATTCTTGAGGAAAATTATTTCAGTCTTCCTGCCTCAAAATGCTGGTCTTATTGAGTAGATTTACCCAAACGAGTTAGTACGATCATCACTTCACTATGGTTCTGTCAATAATAAGTGTGCAACAAAGGCAATATGTTGTCTCCAATTATTATGTATCACGTCAACTACGTTGCCAAGGCTTTTAGTACTATGATTCGGGATCACCGTGGTTTCAAGAATTCGTCATTGTATAATATTGCATGGGATGATTTTAATAGTAGAAGAAAGGTGCAAGGAAAAAAATAGCAAAGGGGTAGTTCAGAATATAAAACCTCCTGTTGTTGTTTATTCTAAACAACCTCTTACAACTAAGATTGAGATTATTTACTAAAGGTTTGGTTTGATTGGTTTGATTTGGTGTTTTAAGTCCACTTTGTGCACAGTAAGGCTAATCGGGACTGGACCTACAGTTTAAAGTGGGTTCCGAACCACTATGTGCCTCCACCGGGTATCGAACCCGGGACACCTTGATCTCAAGGCAACGACGCTACCACTGCGCCATAGGTTATTTACTAAAGGAATAGATGTTCTGCACATAGAAAGTTTACTAACGTTCTCGACAATATATTCTTGTCTATAAAAATTCTTGTATGAGAGTGGATATAGAGATGGGTCAAAAGTACAGCGCCTTGAATAACGTAGTGTGGAAAACGGCACAGTTCTGCTTGGTATTCGTCTGCTTATAATGGAAGTAAATGGAGTTTTCGCTGCAACGTCTGATTTTTTTACATAAAGCATTTCTATGAATGTGATAATTGCTATGATATTTGGTACAGTAGTCGCGAAGATGTTAACGAACATTCTAGACAGTCGACCACGTCCTGTTATCGTCATACTTTCGTTAATACTACGGGAGAAAAAATACGCGTGGAATGCTCTTGGCAACTAAATTTTTGTGTATGAATTAGGTTCATTATTATCATCATCATCATCATTTCTTTTAAAGATATACACACTGAAGCATTTGTATTTTGGATATTTACTGCCTCTTTTCTTCCGCTTTAAACTAATCGCGGCGATGATAATAATGATGATCGCATGAAACGACAAGGGGAAACCCACAAAACTTTCTTAGTGCCATCCACCTGAGTGTAAGGAAACTTTCAAACCAATGGGACAAGCGACACGGGATGTTTACACTGTCACACTAGTAACACACACTTCCAGACTGTAAAATAGCATTCATTGCACATGAGGGTCCAAACAGCAGACGACACGTTCATATGGCGTATTCGCGTGCTACTTGTTACTTCGGTCGGAAAGCTCCTTAAAGGAAGGGTGCTGAGACCGAAGCGACGCGCTACAGGGGGAGTTCCCAACTAAGTGACAAGCGACATGGTGCCTTCAGTCTATTAGCAAGCGTTGCTTGCGAACAACAGATAGGCGACACGATAAACCGCACATTACAACAACAGATCTAGGCGACACGATAAGCCACACGTTTCGCTTTGTCGCTTGTGCGTCGCTCAAACTGGGCCATTTCCTCAATAGCTTGCAACATGTTGCAGTGGTTTGTTGTTCGCGCATGCGCGATGCAATGAGTGTCTTGCTTTAGGGAGATTGCGCACCAAAGCGACAAGGGGCACTCGACACTTATCGCTTGAGGATTTCACCAACCAAACGCTGGCCTGTGCTTCCCGTCATGCCGCTACGATGTGAAATGTTGCTCTTGATTGGCTCGTTTCCAAGTAACATGTGTCGCTTCGGTATGAAAGTTGCCTTGGACCGAAGGACTCGTGTCGATTTGGTGTGAAATCCTCGTATCATTTGTCGCGAGTCTCTTTGGTGTAAAATCTCCTTGAGGAAACGGTGCTGTCAGAACTTGTGTCCCTACGGTTCGAAAGTCTGCATTGATTACGGACTGCTAGCTTCCAAGCGACACTTGTGGTTTTTCGCCTCGGTATGAAATATCTCTCAGGATACTATTTATATTCTAATAACATAGAAAAATAAAACTCTAGTACGCAATCCAACACCTGACGTCCGGAATCACTTTGCGATGTTTCTTCTTGTGTTACGCTTGCTATTTATTTATTAATTTTATTTTACTTTTCTTTCCAAATTAATGTCATTTCGTGACTGCAAATCACTCCACAAATATAACTGTTTCCATCAATTCACTTACCGCCTTTCTAGAGAAACAAATCTACACAATATATTCCAAAAACTAACTAAGCCGCATTACTTTCATAACAAAATTAGCACCTGGTTCGATCGCACTGCCATCTATGTTTGTCATCCGTCTGGGGAACTAGTTTCTTGGGTCGTTTTCCACACTCAAGTTATTCAAGGCGCTGTAGTCAAAAGTTACTCTGTTCAATGCTTCCTCTCTCCACGGCGCCTACGGCAATAGAGAATGCCAAGAAAACACGATTTGTTCTTGCAGTGTTCACAAATACATTAAATCATGTCCCAATATATTCAATGTTTAATGTAGTCAAGTTCAAATAATTCTTTCAATGAAATACTAAGATTTTTCTTACAGGTACGTGTTGGTGAAAATACTTTTTTACCCATAATATTTCATAGGCTCTATAGAAATTAACCATTGCGTCTTCCGAAAGAAAATATATTTGCAAAGGCTTGCTATGACATAAAGGTCGATCATCTTTACACCGAACTCCTCTGCACCTCCAAAAAACCTCCGAGGAGCTTCGGCTTCACTCCCTCTGCCGAAACTCATGAAACTTTAGCCAGGAGAACGTCATGGATTATTTACAAGAGTTCCGAACGTGAAGAATTCATGACTAAATCTGGTATTAGGGTTTATGAAGATTACTTTTCGCTTTCCATTGTGGACGATTTGTATGCAGCCACAGATGTGGATTTGCAACCGAAGATGGAAGCATAAAGTCATGCATCCTCAAAGATATTTCTACCATGTCTGATGCTCCATTGAGTGTGGAAGTGAACTGTGCTTGTGTAAGCGACACACCGGCAGGACCCATGAAACCAATGGTAGCCGTTTCGCAAACCGCAATGAAGGGCGTAAAAGGAAGAAAGAAGAAACTAAAAGATTTACAGTTTGGTAAGGGAACACAGAGGACCTCTTGCGGAAACCTGAAAATTTAATCCTTACGACGTGGGAAATTTGACGGTGGCCGATTCTTGATCGTAATAAAACAAGATACAATGTTCTTAAGAATTCTGTTCTCTGATTTTACTGTCCTTTCGCTTTTCTTCTTTGGTCTTTGGTGGGCGCCCTCGACACCTCGCTTCGCACGAACTGCAGTCTTTGAGTGGCAGTGGCGTAAGTGGCGTAGCGTGCTATTCTTGCTCCCGAAGTTAAAATGCACTGGGTCCTTAAAAGCTGTCTTGCAGCCTATGCAGGGTAAGGAGTGACGACGGTGAATGCTCTATAGTCAACTATTGCATCGTCTCTCAACAATAATTAGATCTTGCCAATAGATTCTTTAATGTTAACTTGTTCATGAAGCAAATGGATAGTTTCATGTTTTCAGATATCATCAGTGTTATCCTTGATAACATATGAACTAAAGGAAAATGTTTAACTGTCAGTATATAGCTACACAGTTGATTGCCGAGAAATACTTTATAAAACGTATTTTTTAAATTGTTCTCCAAGGGAGCCCAGTAGATTTTTCTCAGGTGGGCAGAGTAACATTTCATATCTTACCCCTCAGTCATACAACTTGTATTTTACCTATTATTATTATTTTACAAATCATAACATTAAAATTGAGTAAAAATATCTTGGCACTCTTGACAAATTCCAAAGTCCATTAAATTGAAACTGGATTCGCCTTGCTTGCTTTCCTTCCTGTTGCAAAATGCAATAACAAAGAATGAAAAAGTTACACTACCAACAGTGGAAGGTACACGAAAAATATACTTACAAAGTACGTATACTTATACCTACACATTATGTACTTATAAAGCTCTGGACAATCTTAAGAAAGCCAATCAAGGGGTTCCGGGTTCGATACCCAGTGGAGGCACAATGCAAAGTTGTTCTGATCCCACTTTAAACTGTAGGTTCAATTCCGATTAGCCAATCTGTGCATAAAGTGAACTTAAAACAACAATTCATTCCAATCTTAAGAAAGTTGGACCTTATCTTCATGGCGTGAAGAAGCGTCTGGCCACCACATATCCCTTCGATAATGTTGTCAGTTCTTTTAAGGACTCCCAAGTGTTTTTTAATATATTTTAAGGTTTTCGTGTAGCTAATACTACTACTACTACTACTACTACTACTACTACTAATAATAATAATAATAGTAATAATAATTCAGAATATCAATAAACGCAAAACCTTGGATTAGGAAAATCATATATAATCTTAGAATCTTATAATTATTAGAATAATTAAATCAAGAAGACTTAGATGGGCAGGCCATGTGGCACGAATGGGAGAGGAAAGAGGAGTTCACAGGATTCTTGTTGGGAAACCTGATGGTAAGAGACCTATAGGAGAGCCAAGACGAAGATGGAGGGACAACGTTGAGATGGACCTAAAGGAAATCGGTAGGGATGGAAAAGAGTATATAGATCTTGCTCAAGATAGGGACAGATGGAAGGCCTGTGTTGCTGCAGCCATGAACCTTCGGGTTTAAGAAGGCTAGAGAGTTAGTTAGTTAGTTATATATAATCTTCAGTGTTTAGCTGAAAATTACTGTAATGCCGACCTCAATGTATGATCCAATGACCCTACTATGGAGGCAAATGCAGGTCTAGTCGGAATTCACATAAAACGCAATATAATGATCATCACTGTGTTTAGGAACCATTAAGAAAAAAAGCACGGGAATTGAATATGAATTCAGCACAAATACTAATGCAGACTACACAAAGTAAATCTTTTAACTTACCAATTGATATCGAAGTTTGAGATCGAATTCTCGTTGATAGAATAATGAATCTACTTAGCAGTAGACTTTCGCCTTCCGCTACCATCACTAGCGCACGCAGGATTTTTTCGGAGGGAGCTATAATTGTAAAGGTGGATATTACGTAGCTGCATTCTTGGGTGTGGGCATTGCACGTTTTGAAATATTTGGTAATTTCCATTTGTAATCTTCGTTTTGAAAGTTATTCGAAGACAAATTTGGTAATCGATGGTTATTTCAAAGAGGGTTTTTAATTTACCACTACGGTATTTTCCGAGTTCATTCCTGCATTTACTTGAAAATGTTGATATTTTCAAAATTTGAAATTTTGGAGCCGACTGTAGTCCCATCAGACCACCTTTCCCTGCGTACACCAGTGCGTACCATTTTGAATTTATTTCTGTATTATTCTTCATTTACGTTATGTATCTACACTATACTAAGGTGCTAAGGACACGGTCGACTTTCTCGTGCTCTCTCTCTCTCTCTCTCTCTCTCTCTGTATGTCATAACACCATTTGTATTAAAATACACTTGTCATTATTCTTACGTTGGCTCTAAACAATAAAATCATAGATAATAATTTGTAAAATGAGTCAAACTGTTTGTTTAAAATGATAAATATCGCCTTAAAATTAGGTACCGATGCAGATACAAGTAATTGCCAAATATAAGAGCATAATTTAAGGTAAGTGAGATTTACACTATAATTATCATTTTATTTTAGAGCTAACAGCTTTTAAGCCGTTTTTTGTCCATTATAATATGCATATAAAACATACATAATTGTTTTAATTTACAAATATCCGTCTTTACCTCCTTTTCCTATTTCACAGACTTTGGATTCAGAAAGGAAAACGTTCCCCTTTATAATTGTATGTTGCACTTTCTTAAAAATGTTAACAAACTATAACCCATCCGAACATCCGGATTGACAACTAAACTTGATAAATTTATTGGAAACTGAATCTTTGAATTATATTCCTGTAGTTTACGGTTATTACAAGCATAAGAAAACAGTTTTTCTTTGTGACGTTTCAGGAGAACACACGCTCCTTTCATCAGACATTTATTTTCATTTTGACTAAAGATACAGTTATAACAATGATTAGTATTTTTTTTAAACAAAAAGAATAAGTTATATGATGGATGTTGTCAATGTTACATTGTTGTACTCGTATAGCAACTTAACTGTGAAAAAAGCAGTCTGTTTTATTTTTATTTCAGATTTTTTTAAAATTATGAATCCCAAATATCATCAGGTAATTCAAATTCATCATTGTTTTCACAAAGTCTCTTGATGTTTTCTGTTACATTACATTTTAAAGATGGTGGCTTACTCCATTTGTGAAAAAGAAATTAATGGTTTCAAGATCTGGTTGAAAGAAAACGACATTTTCTTAATAAAATCGAACAAGGAAAATAAACCTGTCCTTATCCGAATTAAGGACTATAAAGAAAAAATGGAAGAATGTTTCAAAGTAAACAATTTCACAGAAACCTCTCGAAACCCTATAACTAAAATAATAAATGAGGTAAAGAAAGTAATTGAAAGCAGTATCACGATACCAAGAGAAATGAAGAAAAAACTCATTGTCAAAAATTCAACCCTGCCGATTGCCTTTGGACTATAAAAAACTCACAAACCGACCCATCATTGCAACTTTCACTCATCCTGCATTCAAACTATCCAAATATTTACTTGAAAGACTTGCTATAATTAAACAACAAACACCATTCAGTGTTAAAAATGCATATGAAGTGAAACAGAAACTAAGAAATATTTTTTGGAATAATGAGTATCGTATTGCAAGTTTTGATGTTGAAAATTTATATCCTAGTGTCCCAATAGAAGGTGCCACAGATGCATTACAGAGATAGCTTATTGAGATGAAGGTTAACCAGGTAGAATCATGGGAAATGGTTCGATGGTTTACTGTATGTGTAAATTACAACTACTTTATATTTGATGGCAAAATCTATCAGCAAAGTAATGGTCTATCAATGGGAAACCTAGTATCCGGAATCATCTCCAGCATTTTCCTTCATTACATAGAATCTCCAATTGTTAATGCGATAGGTGCGGATATCAAACTCTGCATCAGATATGTAGATGATGTGCTAATTATTGCTAAAAATGAGAACACCATCATGGACGTATTTAAATTGTTAAATGAATCACATCGTCGCATAAAATTCACTTGCGAACCCATGAATAACAATGTAATTTCTTTCCTTGATCTGCAAATTAAGACAACTGACTCGACAATTCAAACATCAGTCCATAGGAAAAAATTAGCGGGGGAAAAATACATCCATGCCAAATCAACACATTCGCGTATAACAATGGATAACATATTTATATTTTTTTTTCTGAGAGCACAAAGACTATGTTCTAATAATGAGGATATCAAAAATGAAGAAGAAAGGCTCTTTAATATAGCAAAAGAAAATGGCTTTCACACTAACAGAATAAATCAAATCAAAAAACAAGTCGCAAGAAAACTAAAGGAAAAAAGAAATACAGACAAAGATGAAAAATCTATCTGTAGAAAAGAAATTTGTGTGCATTCCATTCCACAAGGGATTCTCACATAAAATTGCAAAAATTTTTAGAAGTTTTAATTTCAAAATTGTTTTTAAATCACCAAGAAGTTTGGAATGTACATTTAATGAATTCAAAATGAGAAACTCTCTACCAGATGTGGAAACCACAGGAATATATAATATAAGTTGTTCATGTTCAAAGGATTATGTGGGACAAACAGCAAGGAAAATGGCAATAAGATGGCACGAACACGATTTGGACATTATAAATCTAAACCCAAGAACAGGTTTGTCAACTCATATCATCGAAGAGAAGCATTTGATTATAAAGAGAAGGGTTTTAAAAAGATTAACAGGAAACACAGAGTTGAATGTCTGGGAAGCTTCGTTCATTGCAGAAGAACACTGGAATAAATTAAATAATTAAAATAGTAACATAGATCCAGTATGGAGTTTTCTTTTTCACAAACGGAGTAAGCCACCATCTTTAAAATTTAATGTAACAGAAAACATCAAGAGACTTTGTGAAAACAATGATGAATTGGAATTACCTGATGATATTTGGGATTCATAATTTTAAAAAAATCTGAAATAAAAATAAAACAGACTGCTTTCTTCACAGTTAAGTTGCTATACGAGTACAACAATGTAACATTGACAACATCCATTATATAACAGATTCTTTTTGTTTAAAAAAAATTACTAACCATTGTTATAACTGTATCTTTAGTCAAAATGAAAATAAATGTCGGATGAAAGGAGCGTGTGTTCTCCTGAAACGTCAGAAAGAAAAACTGTATTCTTATGCTTGTAATAACCGTAAACTACAGGAAAATAATTCTATAATGCAAGCAATGTGTACATACAAGAAAAACTTTGAATTATATTTTGGGCATTCCACTTTCTCAGCCAAATTCACATCTCTTATTGTTCGTTATTCCAATTGTGAATAAATGAGCCGATCTCTGTCTAATAATTAAAACAATTACATTTCTTGTACCACTGACATGATGACACCATGGCTTGTGTGGCTTGAATTCAGCAAATGATCTGTATGATTCTCCAACTGTTACAAGTTCATTTCGACACTAATCAAACCATTCGTTCAAAATTTTCTTCTTAACTGTAGGGAGAAGATCAGTATAGGGTCTTTTCATGTCAATTAGTCCAGGCCATTTCACCCACAGACACGAATTGCAACGAAATTTTGTAGTTTTGGCCTAGGTAAGAAATCGTATCAACTATTTCTTGTCTGGGCTCTATACTTTTACAGTTACAGGAGGTCAAAGTTTTCAGTATTTGCTAATACATGTTGCTTCTGGTTCTTCGTTGCAGGGGAATGTAGTACATTAATACAATAATTATATTTCAGCATGCAACCTTCGTAGCTCCCTGATTTCTTTTCTTTAAGCCAATAAAAGTATACAGGTTCAAATAAAGAATGACCGAAGAGTTTCATGTTTTTCACATCGTTACAAAAAAATATTTTGCATGAACAAGACATGTTTCTTACTGTAAGAAAAAAACTAATTGTATTAATTAATATTTTGGTCAAAGGCGGTCCTTTGAACTTGCCGGTTTTTGTGCTTCACTAATTATCTTAGTACGTTCTAACATATTATTAAAAACGATTCGGGGTTTTGATGGCTTGTGTATAAAATTTATGCTAATTTATGAAACCCACTTGAATTAAAAACACTGATATTGCACATTACCACGTCTTTTCTGAATTAATTTTAACTGTCAACAGAGTAACAATGATCATATTTATGACTATTACAGAAGACTAACTGCATGAATGTTCGTGCTAAAACATATATTTAGAAGATTTGCATATATTTTTATGCTGGGTGAGCCAATAGTTTGGAACCACCTCTTTAATAGCTGAGCTGATACATACAAATCCAATGTTGCAAAACATGATGTGGGTGAGGAATAAAACCATCCAGACCATGCTACCAAGATTGCCGCCATCTTGGAGTCAACAACATTTTCTTAACTGGAAAGGTGGTTATATATATATCAAAATGGGCTAGAATTTGACGAGAAACATGATTGTGGGTTCAGGTTTATCGTACCTCGGATCATTCTCGCGTAATTGGTCATTTTGTGTGGTGTGCTAATAGTTTGGAACCACCCCAATAAAAGATAGACAGGATGATACAAACCAATCCAATGTCGCAAAATTTGATGTGGGTGAGAGGTAAAACCACGCAGGCCATGGTATACCAAGATGGAAGCATCTTGAAAGTCGCCATCTTGGAGTAAACGTTATTTTTTTAAACTGGAAAGATGGTCACGTGGCATTCAGAATGGACCAGAATTTCATGGAAAAGGCGATAAGAAAAAAATTGATAGTTTCTTACCTAGGTCAAATCTACAAGTATACAAAATTTTCTTTGAAATCCGTGTCGGTGGATGATATTTCTGTTCTTCATTGGGCGATTTAACATGGAATGACGATAGTATAATGATAAGTCCGTATTATTTGGGAGGCACGCATGCTTTCTTTGAACACCCATCAACATGATAATTGCCTGTAATATTACGATGTGCTATAACCCAGGTACACTCGATAGTTTTTCAAGTTTTTTTGTATTGTTTGAACTAATTGAATACAGTTTATAATACAGCGTGTCCACAAAGTCCTGCTACCGTTACAATGAAACTTAACTCCGAAACTATATGAGATAAAGACATGCGGTTTTTCGCAATGTGTTCTACAGCTCTCAAAGTTTTATTTACAATTACCAGACTCAGCATACCACACACATTGTGTCTTCTCCTGTGCTGTCGTCATTGTCGCTCACAACATATAATCTGAAAATAATAATAATAATAATAAAATACCACTACTTATTAAAACTTTGAGAGCTGTAGAACACGTTGCAAAGAACCGCATGTCTTTATCTCATACAGTTTAGGAGCTATGTTTCATTGTAATGGTAGCAGGACTTTTGGACACGCTGTATAAGGGGACAGGCCTGTACCCAGGATTCTTTTGAGGGGGGAGGAATGCCAAGAAATTAGAAGATAGATGAAATGTTTTTAATAAGTGTTAGATATTATTTAATTATTGCTTTTTATTAAAAATGATAATTAAATTTTCATACTTTTATTGTGTTATGTTTTTATAATGGTGTAAATCTATTAATGTTCTCTCGAAAGGAAATATTTCCTTATCAGAGTTGTAGCTAGAGATTTCAGCGCCCAGGACGAGAATGATTTTAGCACCACCTGCACCGAAATTGCACCCCCCTACTTATACCTTGTAGAAATTTTATGTACTTACTCTTTTCTGCTGAATCCTATGAAAAGAGAACTTAGCATTCAGAAAATGTGGCTAATAAAAGAACAGTCGGTTGTACAATCAACAGCAAAGGTATTAGGAGGATCTACAGCAAAGTGGGTTAGTAACCCTGCGTGCTCAAGAGCAGCTTTGATAAGGCACCTGAATTGTCCCGAGCTGATCCAGGAAGTGGGCGATCTTTAATCCTCAAGGACTTTCTGCAAAACGATTGCCAAAAGAGGTTTGTGTGAGGATTTGATCACCATGAAATTGCTGGGTGATAAGTAAATATGTTAGCGTTTTCGTTATTTCACCTAGCTTTGCTACCTCTGGAAGTTGAATGATGAATAGATTAATTTGATGCACTGATAAACACGAAAAAGCCTACCCCGTGGCAAATTGGTTTGCGTAACGCGCTTCGAAGTCAAATATTTTGGTCTTCAAAATATAAACTTGTGGTTGTCTTCATCCCACTTCCATCTATCACATCTTAATCTTTATAATCGTGATTAACCGAGAGTGGTAGAACAGTGACGTGAAATAACAAAAATAGAACCTTCGGCGTCGGCTTTTAATTTTCACATAGATCTTTTTGTTATTTAGCGTCGCTTTTCTGCCACTTTTGAGTAAGCACGACGATGAAGATGAGTAATGATAGAAAGACACTCAAAAGAACATCAATGCACAGACCGATATTCGAACCCGCGATCACTGGCATCGTAGCGTGCTGTGCAAACCACACTTCCACGAAGGTCGACAGTTTTCACATAGAAACTTTCACATCTTCCTTACACATATTTCTACCATTTTCTCTTATAATTAATACTACTCCTTCATTTCAAGTTTAGCTAATGTTTACAGCTTTCGTTTGGTAGTGATTGAGAACTGCATCATTTTATGTTGAGGCACAAATTCCATCACCCAGATTTAACATAAAAAAATGTAGGTCCAGTATAGATTAACAATTTTTAATTCACTTAAATTAGCAAACATTTTGCGTTGGTTCGAGATTATCAATTGGGATAAAATTTAGACATAATGAATCTGAGTAGAAAAATGCCACTTGCGTATCACAATTGCCATGTACAACTGATCTCCGTATGTAGTGTTTAGCACGCCATACTTCAAGTATAGGCTATGATTGTTTCTGGGTTATGTACTTGATGTGCCCCCTCGCTCCCTTCCACTGAAACAAAAAGGAGATTGTCCTCGCAGAACAAACTCATAAATTAAAGTGTCCAAAACAGCTATTAGGCATGTAACAGAAGAAACTTCTTAGCATTACAACTAATTATAAGCTACGTCGAGGCCGAGAGTTAGGGCGGTCTGACTAAACTTCTCCACTTTTAGTTCCGAGTTCGAGTCCTGGTCTCCGCATGTCTCTTGAAGGTCTCTTTATCAATTTAATCTAATTGTCAACCACCCTCATAGTTGCGATACATAAACGTGTCATAAAATCAAAGCAAAACAAGAACAAAATATATTTGTAAGATTATTGCAATGTCAGAACTACATTAGAGAAAAAACGTGAACACAAGATTCATTTTCAAACAGGCATTTGGGGAGAACTGTGTAGACAGACAACATGCTCCCGAAAGTTGCCAATCGACGCGTAGCATGACCTTCGGTACTGGAATTGTGCTCTTCAGGATAGTTTGCTGGAGGCTCCTCAAGCGTCTTATAAAGAATGCCTCGGTGTGCACAACATTGCCAACTTATTTTCCGTCGGGCAAAACTTTCTCCTACTGTTATATCTGCTTTCGGGTGTACATCCCACGACATCTTTGAAGCAGTGTGTGTTATTGTTCACATCTGCAAAATCGATTGCAAATTAAAGGTAACTAGGTGGAGGGAGAAAAAAATAGAAACTTTAAGAAGACATTAGTTTCCTATTAAATTAACATATAAGTGATATGTTTTATTCCCGACGAAAGGAGATGAGAAATTTAGGAGAAATGTCAGGTCAGTCAAATTTCTATATTTCAGGGACCTAGGGTGACAATGACAACCACCTTCGCAGCTACGGCTTCATTTCTTACTAGTCCAATTTGATATAATTTTATAATCTTATCTATGACTGTAGAAGTGAGTTTACCCCATGCTGTTACCAGCCCTAAAGAGAGAGAGAGAGAGAGAGAGAGAACAAGAGATGTATGCAACATTCACATACAAGCTGGCATCATTCTTTGTTATTCCTTCTTTGTATGTGTTTATGATGTTATTCTTAGTAAAGTATGTTTGAAGTCCAAACTAATTGCTTATTTTTGTTGTAATAACACAAACTCTTACCCTCGGAAAAAATTAATGGGGGAAAAATTTAATAGAACAAGATCGTTTGTGTAAAGGTGGGAGATCCCCCTTCCACCAAGGGAATTCGTACCCTTAATGTGACCACCAACGCTATGGAATTATCCTTATAATGAAGAACATATCTGAATGTGAATTAACCACAAAAAGAGAACATTTTCTCAACAAGACTGCAGTTCAAGAAAAGTCAAAACAGGGAGTAAATATAGTGAACTGTCCCGACCAAATTGGAACATTTAGTAGCTTCGCGTAAATAGTTATAGAACTAAAATTACTAAATATAGTAGACTGCAGACTTCTGGAGTCTACCTCTCTCCAGAAACAACCCATTCATTTATACAAGAAGAAAAATCTAAATTCTTGCAAAATCTTAAAAATTATCCATGTTATTATTGTAGGTTTGCATTAAAATATTTCATGACTCGACGGGGGGGCATGGCCCCCTTGCCTCCCCTGGGTACGGGCCTGTAAGGGGATAAATTATAATGATTCTTGGGTCACCCCGATGGTGCAGTGGTTGCGTCGTTGTCTTGTAATCAAGGGGTCCCGGGTTCGATCATCACCCCCTAGAGCTAGAAGGCCACTCCTTCATAGTTTGAAATGAATGTCTCACTCTCGGTTTAGTCTCGAATTGCAATTCTTTGTCTCGTTCTCCATTTCTTCTCGTACTGCAAAAATGTTGAGCCGTTCTCGGTTTCGTCACGTGTTTGAAATGAATTTCTCGTTCTCGGTTTCTTCTCGAATTGGAAAAGTTTGATTTCTTCTTGGCTTCATAAGCACTGCTTGTTTGTTGATATATTGCATCAATTCACTGTTTATACTCATCATCGTGATTAACCTTGAAAGTCTGAAAAGCAACGTACCATTTTTATAAAGTACAAAATTATACTAGATTGTATTTATTATTATAGGCTTACCCAACTAAATATTAGAGGGAAGAGAAAAAGATCAAGGGTGAGTTTCCGTCTATTTCAGTTAAACATAATGAAGCGTAAAGCATGTGCAAGTGGAGGAATATCATAAAGAGACCTACATCTAGAGAAAAGTAGTATTGTCTATAAGAATGAATAAAACATAGATCCTTGTCTAGTTAAATACTCATGTAATAATTTTAAACGAAGGAGAGGAATTGATAGCTGTTTAGGAGTATACACAGGCAACTTGAAAACGTCATTTCAAACAAAAACATGCATCTTATACTAGCTACTTGAAATTACCTTGGAAGCTTCTCTTGGTGTAAAATATTTCTTGTGGATAGCTCTAATCCATTTTTCTCGGCTTTCTGGATCGTTTGGAAACGAAAACACTGTCACTGTTGGCCCATTGTCGTAATTGCCTTTACAACATGGCACACAACAACGAGAAGGCATGATGCCATCAAAAGTTTACTTCTTGTATAAAAAACAACAAAAGAAACCCACTAAAAACACTAAATGTAAGACGGAAGTACATCCACCTGTAAAAGCACACGTTCACAGTACACAGCTAGAATCTCAACTAACTGGCATTTTTGCAGGGGGTGGAGATTTTCCACCCTCCTTTTGTACACTGCACATCCGACTCCTGTCTCACTTTTAGATCAATCTGTGTATATATATGAAATTAAAGCTTTTCTTTGATTAAAATATTCCGATATGTACGAATACAGAGGGAAATTAATATTATCCAGATACTTTTGAGGATAATCTAATGAAAAGCAGGTAGTGAACGCATCTGTAGGACATCCTGGTATTCTTTTCAGTTTGAATGAACTGAATATCTACTTTCGTTAGCCCCGCTCCACACCAGTGGCTACTAAATGAACCCTCGCAGCAACTCTGATGAGACATACCCAAAGAGGACATAATGCATGACCAAATGATCCTCATTGCAAGGGAAAAGACTAATTCCTACTTGTCTGATGAGATTTTCCCCACCAATTCCCCGTATAAACAGGCAACCAGCCAATTAGCGGCGCCGTTTGGGTTGCATAACAGGAAAGAATCAATGAGGTCCGAGATTTCTTGGGGAACGAAGTCTCGGTCAAATGAAATTTGTGGATCAAGTCTCGTATTTCACATGAGATCCGAACCATTGTCCTGTGGTTATCACAGCGCGCTACGGCGCCAAAAATCCCAGGTTCGAATCTTGGCCTGGGCATGGGTGTTCTTCGTGAGTGTCCCTTCATCAATTTCATTACATCATCACTCATCCTCATCTTCGCGATTAGCCAAAAGCGAAGTAAAATAAACAAAATCAATAAATCAATCGATCCACTGTCCTGAACACGAATCGAACATTGGAATCGAAATGGACACATTTATTGTAATGTGACACCTTTAGGCAAAAGTTCACTAGGAGGAAACATCCAGTAGTAAACCGTTTGGCAATTACGTATATACACTATTCCCAAATTTATAAATATTATAGGAAAGAATAAAATATTTAAGTTTAAATTCCAATATTTTAAAAGAGTGGCTAAAATAAATGCTCGTTATTGTATCTAGAGAAAGTTGAATTAATCGTATAATTAAACTACAATTAATCAATTCATGGCCTAAAAGAGGAGAATTTAACTCGACTAAACCCTTACATTGGATTAGAAAACATTTTGAAATAATTTTATTATCAAATAATCAACATTTTGAAATTAGTGAAGACACCTAATTTATTGAAAAGGTTTCCAAATTCATGTTAATATTAATTAGGCATTTTAAGAAATAAAATCTTAACTGTAACAAAGTTAAATGTACTAAAAATAACATTGTTAAAGTTAATTAATCTACTTTTAACCTATATTTACGTTTAAATTGTTTAGAGAAAATGTTACTGCTATTTTAAAGTGATTATTAATAAAGATAAATATTTAATAATAACAATTAAATGATAACTATTATACAATATTTGGGCTGCTGTAAGTTGAGCACCATCCATTACTTCTGTATATGTACACTATTACAGAGAATAAATAGAAAATGAAATTTCTCAACTGTTGAATAGGATACCAAAAATTAGAACCATATATGTATATATGCAACCAAGTGAAAATACTATAGTAGGAATTTGTATGCCTTTATTTTATTTGTATTTTGCAACTTTTCAAATGAAATTCCTAGTGAATATCAACATACAATGAGACAGTTATGTTGCAATTTCTATTGACGTACTGCAATCGTGTGACAGAAAAGAGAAATTCCATATCTAGTCATATGTCTTCTGAATATTACATAAGAATAGAAAGACGAAATAATGAACTTAAAATAAGTACATTTCATTTCCATGTCTTTCATTCATCGGTTTTCAAGTTTAAACACAAGCATTTGTCTCATTATATTCTTATACAAATAATACGAATGTTTTCAGAATTTCATTCTATACATTTTCTCTTTTTCATATAACTCTATCGTGATGGTTGAACCGTTTACCACATTTGTTTTGAGTCCAGTTTATGCACAGGAAGGCAAATCGGAACTGAAACTTCAGTTTAAAGTTGGAACTGAACCACTTGTGCTCCCACTGGCGTTTACCACGTACAGGTTTAGGAGAGGAAATAATTTCTTACCAAACGAAATATATAAATATATAAATATATTTTTGAAAATTATGTAGTATATTGATTCTCTTTTCTAGATTTTCTCCTTTGTAGATCCCAAAGAAAGAGTTATTTCTGTTAAACTTTAGCAATGTTTCACTGTTCATTGCACATGGAGAATTTTGTAAGTTCTTCTAAAACAGGAATATTAATGACAGTCTTTTTTTTCTTAACATGCGATTTTAATTGGAAAAACGAGAAAAAACGTTCATTGAAGATGAGAGAAGATGTACTTTCTCAAAATGTAATGTAAGAATAGGTAAAAGATAAACTAGACATGTCTGTTTTAATTTATGAGTGTTGTTTCTATATTTTAAAGTTAGTCCCAGATTTTAATTAAATTTTGAAATAGATTATTATCGAAAACTAAATTTCCTGAATTTCCGAACAATTGTTCTTCATCTGGAAATACATATTAAAATTCCCTTTGTATACACACTGTGTTAAGGATATCATCATTTACATTTTATGTATTATATCCAATAATATTTTAAAAATGTGTATGTACGTCTCTTTAATTTTGCCTTTCATTAGTTATTAGTTATTGTAAAAGTTTTAAACACTTCCAAATTAAATATACCTATGTAGTCCTTATCAGAGACATTCCAACACAAACAATTATTTTGAAAATGATTCTAGACAAACATGATATTTTTATTCTTTTTGTACTGAAGAAGTGGGAAGGCTGTGTCACATGTAAAAGCCTGGCAGGGGCGGGCTCTCATAAAGATGGCTGCCAAGTTTAGCAAATGCCAGGGCGACAGAATAAGGATTTTCAATATAAGGGCCCGTCCAATAGAACACTTCTTACTCGAAATCATTGGATTCGACCATAAATACATGCTATGTATATGTAATGCGCTTATGAACTTCCTTCTTAGGAAGAGTTATAGGTGCATAGCTATGCGAATCCCGTTCAGAAAATGCAAACACTTACGTCATTATGTCACAAATGGAAATACCGTATTAAGGATGGTGAACAGAATAATGCACATTTAATAACTTTCTACAAGAACCATTTTTACATACCGTAGCCTAATTTACGCATTATAGACTACTTTCTTATGGCTTACATTGGATGTTAAGGGGCTTGATACCTATCGTACTATGAAACGTCAAAGGGGAGGGGGAATTATAATATTAGAGAGGTAATTAGCAGATAACAGCTTCTCTATAGGAAACAGAGTGTCACTATTTCGATTTCTAGCATATACATTAAAATCAAAATTAGTTGCTTAAAATTAGTAGTTTCGTGTCAAAATCCACAAATATTTGAACTCCACCAATAACAATGATGAAATTCGTGTATTTGACATTTCTTAGCTCAAGTTGTAGATTATAACATCTCTCTACGAGAAAAAGTGTCATTGGCTCTTTTTGTGGTAAGTACAAACAGTAAATTTTTAGGTTTGATTGTGATTAATTGTACTTTACTGTTAACTTTTTAAAGACTATTAAAGGCTAAGGACAATAACTATTTGTAAGTTTCAAGACGCTAAAACCCGAGAACAAAATAATTGTGTTTGTCCATTTGTTTCCACATTGAGTAGGCAACTAACACCACCAAATTATATAAAACACGGTGTTTATACTATAAAGATTACTGCAACTGGAGTTAGAAGTGTATTCAAAATATTCCGAAGATATTCCAAATGTAACCGGCCTTAGAACAATTTTCCCACATTTTTAAGCAAATAATCAAGCAGAAAGTTTCTTCAAAAAATATGCACTTACGCCATGCAATTAAGCGTTCTTGTAGTACTTTATACTACATTTCAGTGTTTCATATGTTTAGTATGCACAATAACAATCCTTATTTAGTTGAGGAAACGTATAATTTTTAACCAAACATCTTCAGTTTGCTAAATAACATAAGCCAGGGTTTAGGTGCAAAGAAATGAAACAAAATACAAGAGAAACAAAAAATAATAATTGCAACACAAATGAAAGAGACTAATATATACTTCACGTGTTCCGTAAATAAATAATAGGAAAATAGTAATAATATTTTTGTGAAGTTCATAAAAGTGAAATGTTTACAGAATTTTACTAAGCACTAAGTTTTCCAAATAACATTGGCTACGGCTAAGACGCAAAAAATGTAAGAGAAATACAAGATAAATAATTAAAATATAATAACAGAAAAACAAATGAAAGGCGATAATACAAATACGACTTGTGCTGTTATAAACAACCAATTTTCAAGCAAAAATAATAAAAACAAAATAATTTTTTGTTCATAATAATATAAATTCCATAGGAATTTTTCTACTTCACCCTCAGTTTGCTAAAGAACATAATATAGAGCTTAGACGTAAAGAAATAAAACGAAATACAAACAAATGAAATATAATAATTGTAACCCAAATGAAAGGCAAGAAGATAAACATAGCTTGTTTTGTTCTAAACCATCAATCTGAAAGTAATATTAATGACAAAATTGATAAGAAAAGTTTATCTTTCATAGCTTCTTCACTAAATGTCTCCAGTTTGCTAACTAACAGTAGCCCTGGTTTACGCAAGGATATGAAAGAGAAATAAATAAAATATAATAATAACAAAAATTAAATACAATGATATAATTACAACTTGCTCTGCTCTAAACAACAAATGTAAAAATAATAATGCAAAACGATATATCGCAATGGAAGGTTATTGGTTTTGCAGAAAGAGAAGCACTTTTTGCAGTTCCCTACCTTGGAGAAGGGAGAGAGACGATCTCCTTCCAGCCTCCGCTCTGGATGTCGTTCTTCTTCTCGTCTGCTCATCTCCTCTCCGCACTCGGAGACAAGGCCACGCCCACTGGCGGAGCTCTCGGAACCAACCGACCAACCGTCTTCTACCTTCCACTCCCTCCCATTGATCCAGAATCCTCCTCATCTCCTAGGGACGTAAATATTGTTACAATTACAATCTAACATCATGTTAGTAACGTGTGTTTGTATTCACCATTACATGTCTGCTACGTTGAATTACCTAGCAAAGGAAGTAGCCAACTTTTCAGTTAATCGAAGACAAATATTTTCAGTTTAACTTCGAAGAATCTTTATTTTATTTTGCAGTAAATGTCTTAAGAGACCTACATCTATGTGTTGTCCGCTCAAAGAAAGAGTGTGCACATTACAGACTATTGTAAAACAATTTTTAAAAGGTTGAGTCTGTTTTGTGACATAAGATAACATATTAATTGAAGCGTTTTTGATCTTAAATAATGGATATACGCGAAACATTTTCGTGAAAATTCTTATATTTCATTCAAAGAACATTTTTGAAACTAAGATTTAATGTGAGACTATTGCACTAAATAATAACTACGGCTCGGAAGTTGAGGAAAATTCTTTTTTTCCTAGTGTCCGAAGACGAGGCCCAACATAATATATGTTCATTTTGGGTCATTGTAGACTAGAAAAAGGTGGGTTTTATTTGTCCTGTTTTGCCTTTTTCGGCGTTTTTTGGCTTATTGGTTCCTTTTTAGTCTTTTTTTAGGACTTAACGGCTTTTTTTTGCAACTTCACCTTCTTTCGACTACGTTTTTACTGCCCATTCTCAATGCGAATCGGCATCAGTTCATCACCTCTTAAACATCCTTTCTGTAGTAAAGAAATAAAAATATATATATATTTCAACCACTCCTGAAACGAGAGAAAAACATTTTTGGACGACTGAAGCAGGTACGGTACTAGGTCCTCTAACCGTAACTTGTCTGGAAGGTCGCGCTGTAAGTGGCAACTTTCTCTTGTTTTGAAGCTTTCAGTTTTTTCGCACTGTGTGTTCCATACCACCAGAATTTTGTATTTTTTTATTCATTAATATGTAATTAAAACTCAAGTTATTAATTAATTTGCATCACATTTATATGTTCTTTTTCAGTTTTTAGGTCTTTTTTTTTGGCAATTTATAGGTCTTCAACTTCCGAGCCTAATAATAACATACAGTCATCAACTTACGAGGTTCACGATATTCATATATTCAATTCCACCGGATAATAATAATACAATGACAGTAACAGTTAATGAAATAGCTATAATACTTTTTTTAACCGAAGATCATCTCATCGCAGGAAGTACATTACAATAAAATTGCCTACTGATATAACGGCAGTCACATCTTTGAATCATTTCCTTCAAAGGTGCTCATAAATATTACATCAATACCATTAGTTTCGTGAAATGTCGTCATTTCATTGAAAATTGTCGGTGAAAGTTTAACTCTGCGAGCACAGTTGAGATTTCAACTAGAATGACAATGTTATAACAATTGAACATTCCTTTATCCAAGTATGGAGGCTACAGTCCTGCTCAAGAACGCGATATTTGCATTTAATGCCGAGACAAAAAAAAATTGCTACAGCACAACATGTTGCATGACGGACGATGTAGATACGTTTCATTCGGAAACACACTTACAGTATTTCTACTGAAAATATCTTGAGCTCAATTGTCAGGAGTGGCTAACTAAACACACTCTGGATGTGGGAACTCTGGACAAAAACGTTGACATTATTTGCTGGATTTGTTCTCTCATGTGCTTTATCTCTCATTAACTTAGACGTAATTCAAATAATCTGCTCTAATTCAAGTTCAAGGGTGTGACGAGACTCCAGACCGCAAGCTATAATGTCATTGAAAATATTTCTTTCCCTAATAAATTCAAATGTTGATTCACGTTTCTCATAAAGATGATTCTGTAACATTACACATGTTCAATTCTTAATCAAGGTGATACTTTCATGGCAATGTGTCCAAAATTTGCACAGATTTGGTTAAAAATATGTAGCAATAGTGATATAAAATCACATAATTGAAGATGTCTACTAGACATATGGTGTGCTGAAAGAACGCACACATATATGGAGACCTCTCGATAATAATATGTGTGAAAAACAATCATGAGCCGGTGACAAAACTGGAGGAGGGCAACGTCAGTTTACTTTCTCTTGGTAAAAAACGCTTAGCATTAAGACACCAAAGTGCGGGGGCAAAATTTGCAATAAGTAGGGAGCGGTTGCCCCCTAAAAGGGCGCCCGCAGGATTTTTTCTCGGGAAGGGGGCAGAGTCATAGACACGTTTATTATTATTATTATTATTATTATTATTATTATTATTATTTACTATTACTACTACTTTACAAATCATACAATTCAAATTGGACTGAAAATACTTTGGCGTTGTATACAAGTTCAGACTCGAATCCACTATTTGGATAGAAACTGGATTCGCCTTTCTTCATTTCAGTAAGCATCTAGCCTATCACTTTGTTCATGAACGAACAGTTCTTTTTCTTTTTGTACTCTTTCAAAATGCACAGATATCATAGCGCCAGACATTACTTAATCTACTGTCCATCATGGTACCTCTAATCTATGTTTTTACATGCTGAAGGGCACTGTAAAATAATAATAATAATAATAATAATAATAATAGTTGCTGTAACTTACGGCCTGTAAGTCACAGAAAACAATATTATTTGTTATAAAATATGTCTACAATTTCACCATTTGAGTTACATTTACTCTTTCCAGAAATCTCGGGGGGGGGGGGGCAAGCGCCTACCATGGCCTCCCACTGCGGGCACCCTTGCCCCCCTACTTAACACAATCGCCTAATCCTAATCGACACCACTGAAAACAATGAGGATAAAGAATGAATAAACATGAGAAAATTGTATTATATCTGCATTTTTGTTACCGTATTTTACGTCGCATTCCTTCCATTTTGGCTAATCTCGATAACAAGGATGAGATTGATGGAGGAACACTCACAAAGAACATCCATGGCCAGACTGACACTCGAACCGAGCTGTTCATGTCTGATGATAGCGGTTCGAACCTATGACCTCGAAGTGCATTATGCTAATTGCCCCCCTTCCGAAGACAGCAAGGCCTTGTTATTGAACACTTACATACTACTTTATGAAGATTATGGAACGATATTTAAATTACAGTTAGAAACAGTTTGCTCACTGGTAATAAATTGCATTTAATTTACATTTGCTTAATATTTTCTCTTACTTTTGTATTTTACTTAGTTTTCAATTCTTTAATGCAAGAAAAGATACCTTTTTGTACAGGATGTCTTATGCAATTTTCGTTCCAAGGGATTAGACAAGCATTTATCTTGCAGAATATCCATTTCTAATTCTCTATGACAAGATTTTGAAACTCTCGGAATGGTTCTATTGCAACTGCTGAAAATTTCAGACGAAGGAACTTGGATTGGATTTAGTTGTAATCCTATACTCAAAATTAATACTATTCTCCATACAACTAATTTGAGAAATTAATAATTACGTGCGTTATCTCCATCTTGTCTTGATGAGATCCTTCAAATCCGAAAAGTGACAATATGCATTTCCAATAACTTGTCAATCTCTGGAGGAAATCATGCATGGAAACTATTGCTGCTATTTTAAAATATTTGTTATCCATTTTCTATTTCTACATATCCATCTCTTATACAGCTGGCATTTCCAGTTGGCGGCTGGGAAACAACAAATCAGTGATTAGTTGGAAGTGTCTTCGACTGACATCGAGCATTTTCGTGTCACAAGGCACCGAAAGTTCCTGGCGGGACGAAACAAATGAGCGTCGGATACACAGCATGTTCAGGACCGGATTTACCCCTAGGCCAAACAAGCTCTGCCGCCCCCCATACCGTTTATCAAGAATGAAAAACAAATATTTTCTGTATTACTATTTTTACTATTAACGGCATGCAGTATTAATTAAATGATAGTTACATACAAAAAATATAACAAAGCGATATGACATAAAATATATAAATTACATTTTAACATTGACCTTGTTTTTCAGAGAAGACTTTTATTTTTACTTTATTTAAGTGATAGGTACATACCATCATACAAAGCGATCAATTTGTTCATCAATTTTCCACAATGCTGGGTCTGTACTTGGCACTAGATTGTGTTTTTCAGTAACACTTACGTTAACACTGCTACTAGTTTCAAGTTTACCAGAGTTCGCCAATGCAACTGAAGAATCATTAGGTGATCCGCCACTGATGACTGATGCCGATGCATGAGAAACATCTGTAGAATTGACAGAACACACACTGGGCTCATCAACGGCACTTTCCTAAATTTTTCCTGATTACATTTCTGTATAAAAAAAGAACTGATTTTCGGAACCTTCTTCAGAAATGCTTCCTGCTTTTCATCTTTCTCCGCTTTTCTCTTTTTGTATTGTGACCCACTGAGTCATACTCTTTGATCACTCATCATGAGCGTAATGACGTTTTAAACTTACCCCAACAAACGCACGTCGGACACTGACACACGCGAGACGCGACACACCACCTGCTTCTTGAATAATATTCTCGAGCAACTAGCAGTAGAATAGTACAGTGCGAAACCCATTTAACAATGCTTGCGCAGACAGTTCCTTTCTCAACAATTCAACGCTAATCACATGCTTTTGATATGCGGCCAATGCCGGCAGTAACAAGGAACGGCGTTCCTGGAACGCAGCCAAGCTGGTGTTGTCTCTCAAAAGCAAGCGGCAGTCTCCACGTTCTTGCCGCTCAGCACATTCGACTGTACATTCGAAACAACAACATCGGTAATTAAAACAACAAATTAGTAGAACTAGTCCCGAGCCCTGCTAGCCTATCTCTCTTAAGAAATATTCTTCGTTAACTTATATTAATATTATAACTAACTTATTAAATTATAGTTAACTTATATTGGCCGCGGTGGCTCAGTTGTCGACCTCCGTGGCGGAGTGGTTAGCAGAGCGCGCTGCAACGTCAGGGTTTCCGGGTTCGAGTCCCGGGTAAGGCATGGGTATTTGTGTGTGTCCAGATGATAAGAAACTGAGAAACTGTAAAAATTGAACGTGTAGAAGTGAGAAAAAGTGTGAATGGTGGGGGATACCTCCGTGTAGTGGGGGAAAAAAGTTGCTAACGCGTCTGACGCTAAAGGTCCCGGGTTCGATCCCCGACCGGTTCAAATCCGGGAACTTTTCTAACGTTGGAAACGGCCCCAGTGCCCACCCAGCATCGAATGACATGCGTAGGGGGAAACCCTGGGGGGTAAAGGCGGTCAGGGGCGTGATGCTGATCACATCACCCCAACTCACGACCGGATCAAGAAAGTGTGGGGTGCAGTAGCGTACGCAGGATTTCATCAAGGGGGTGTTATTTCTAAAACTTTTTTCCAAATTCACATTACCATTGTTTTATTATACTTTAATTAAATAATAATAATCACAATTAATTAATAATACTTATAATTAATTAATTAGCTAAATTAATACTACTAATGCCACTACTACTACTATTAAGTAGTAGAGATCTACATAAATCTAGTATTTATGAAAACATTAGAACGAAATTACTTTCTAGTCATTCGATTTTTATCAAATCCTGGGAGCATTTTTTTGTTTCTTTGTTACGAAATAATTGTCTGGTCAACGAGCTGAGACATTTCAAGGGTGAAGAAGATCCATAAATACAAGAAAATATATTAAAATAAATTGAAATAATCAAAGTATGGAACTCATCCAAGAAGCTGCGGTGATCTGGTCGGTAGAGCGTCTGACTAGTGACAATCGCGCTGGAGATCCGGATTCGATTCCCGAAATTATATGGAATTTTTCCGGCTTCTTCCCCGATAATTCACATCTGGATTGTCTCCCTGTTCTTACCAATAAAACATTTTACAATAGTTAAGCTTATTGTCGTTTGAATAATTGTCTAGTCTACAAGGTGACACATTTTAAAAAGATACATTGAAACGTGCTGCGGTAAACAATACAATGGGAACGCGAATTGGTGACTGTATTCTTGACCGCCTAGCCTTTGTCTATACATTAGCCTCTTACAACGCACCAACAACTTTATTTAGTTAATTCTCATTGTTCACACACAAAAAAATACATGTTCGTTGAACACTGGCGTACGTAGAGGGGTGGCCGATGGTGTTCCAGCCCCTACCGAAATTTTGAGAAAATCAGAATTTTCAAATAAAAATCCTTTAAGAACTTTAAAAAATCAAAATGTGTAAATGCGAAACCTCTTTTAAAGTGAATCCCGATTACCATTTTTGTCTTTGAATACAATTTTAATAAACTGAAAAGCTCCAAAAATACGAAATATTTTATTATGCATCCTGCCCTCCAAAACGAAGCCATGTGCTATCCATATTTACTATTCCAGCCCCACCCGAAAAAGAAAATCCTGCGTACGGCAGTGTATTGAACATTGTTGCAACTGAGATACAAAACAACTTTTTTTCTCTTTTAAATCATAGTCACCCTAACCTAACCTCACAAACTAGTGTTTATTTTCAAGGCATCACTCTGAAAGACGCGTGTGTTTGGAATGCTGTGCTTTTCTCCATGCTGCATGGAAATAATAATTCAAATTATTATTATTATTATTATTATTATTAGTAGTAGTAGTAGTAGTAGTAGTAGTAGAAGTAGTAATAGTAATATTATTGTCCCAGATCTTTGACTGAAAAATTGGCCATTTAATTTTTTTCCACAGCATTTTTCATAATATTTCACAAGCTCAAAGGGGGGGTTAAACCCCGTAACCCCCCATTGCGTACCCCACTGGTGGGGCGTTACCCCCACACCCCCTATACGCCTTCGTGGCGTGGTTCTAAGCACAGGGGAGCACTTTATCTTTTTTTTACACCTTATATTAATATTTACAATACAACTACATTAAGTCATTCCGTTCGTGTGTCCGGAAAAATAATGAACCAATCCGAGAATTAGGTATTCCTTATAAATTTAAAACAAACAATCGTACCGCCCATACCAAAGTGCCGCTCTAGGCCCGGGCCTATGAGACCTATTGGGAAATCCGGGCCTGATCATGTTGCCAAACGTACTGTAAAACGGTGGAGAGAGAGAGCCGTTACTGGATAAAAGTTGTACATAGTATGCAAAGCAAGGAAAATTAGTACACAAAACACCCAAACACTGTATAAACAAGCTAATATAAACAACTGAGAAAAACAGACGTACGCTTGACAACGGTGTAACGGAAGAGCGATGTTACCCATACAGCTTTCACTTCGCAAGACGTTGTTGAAAGTCATCGAGCCATACACCCCTTAGACGATTGGTGGATAGATTTTCTATGTAGGTCAGCCTCCAATTAAGCCTGCGATTAGTATAGCAGTTTTAAATGAAAATTACCAAGTGAAATTAGTTCTGCGTTAAACATAATAAATCAATAAAGGTACCAAAAATGAGTGAGACAGAGAGAGAAAGAGAGAGAGAGAGAGAGAGAGAGAGAGAGAGAGAGAGAGAGAGAGAGAGAGAGAAGGGGCAGTTACATATATTTGTGTCATCCTAAATAACAGACAAAAAAGCATGCTTGGGATAAAAGAACATATATATCTTTTCTCTTTTTAAAATATGTTTCCTGAAGGCATCAAGGAGTTAGACTGGTAGACTGCTAATATGAGGCCCACACTGACCCCTCTGACGTCATCATTGTAATAAATATAAAATATTTGTGAGCTTTATTCATTACTCATGGATGAAGCAATTCATGTAGCGCTTGCACATAATTATTTCATGTCTAATTGAAGGTATTTTGCTCTTTGAAAATCCAGTGATTGCATTTACTGCATTTACTTGTGCATTCGCTTTGTTTCCTCACACTTATGAAAAGAGAAAACATTTTCCTCAATCTTATGGATATAAGTTACTAGTATGCAATGCTAATTGAGCACTGTCTATTTTCTAGAGTTTCTACTACCTAGCAACTCTTCTATGGTCTACATACGTACTATCGATCCACCACACTACCTGAAAAAAAGAATGGTTCATCTGAAGACGAGAATAGAGGTGCCGGAATAGGCAGTAAAAGTACTAGACAATGGATGATGTCCAATAACATTTGTATGACAATAATGAACCATTGTCATTAACAGTCATAGAATTAATAAAAGTCACGAATACTAATTATTACAATTATTTAATAATAGTATATTTATAACCTGTTTCGGATGAATTGCTGCTTTATTTCTCCAATATGACCTCGAATAAATGACCCATAAATATCATTATGCTGCAAAAAATTTCAAGCATTGAAGCACAAAAGTTCATCGTAAAAGATGGATAATTTGCAGGTGTTTTAACACATCAAATCACCATAAAATACATCATAAGTTAACGTCAAAATTCATGCGTAAGTAACTACCCTATAGTTACGCAGAGTCCAAAATAAGTGTTATATCTCCAGTGTTCGGGAAAAGCACTCGAGACAAAAAATGAAATTTTGCAGCAGGCAGTTTTATCTTATTTTAATAGAAACATTACAGGCATGATCATACATGTGTTGGATCATTATTGTTAGGAATCTTTACACATGTCCAATATTAAATTATACTTATAATATTTCTTTAATTGATTCAGTGTGACTTAAATGAAGGCAAAAGAATATCGCAGTTTGACACTTAAGTGCTTTTTTCCCGAATACCCTAGATATAATATTATTGCTACCGATCTCTTCATGTAAGAGCAGCTCATTTCATACATCTTGTCCACATGCAAAGAAAATAATTATAATAGGGAGTCTTATCAAAAATGTCAAATGAGTTCCTAGAAACACTTGTGAAAAAATGTTTTCCATAATACTCTTGAAAATGTCACACTAATTATTGTGTTATGTTTCCATGTGGACCTACGCATGTGCAATTGGGAATTTAGTGAAGAGTTACAAGTGATTTCATTAATCACATACAACATTGGAAATATAATAAATTTGGCAAATTCTTGGATCACTAGGATAAATTCAATGAGCGGTACGCAACCAACGAGTACTCACGTTCCTCCTAAATCTTTTGGAATGTTGGAAGCAATATATGTGTGATGTCTACAGCCATGTCGACCTGCGTTGTTGCGAATGATGTTATACAAATACGTCATTCTTGATGCAAAAGCCTCAAGGAGACATTTCACGGTATGAGGTCGCCGCTGAAAAGTTGAAATTCTTGCAATTCTGTAACTTGTCTAGAAATTTTGCAATTTTGCTTAAGAGTTGCTGAGTTTTGCTTTTGCCACAGGTAAAAGACCTTACCCCCACTCCTCTTTCTATCGAAACTATAGAGCGTGCCACAGTTGACAGTCGAAACCGTTGTCACGACTTCTCCCTCTTTTTGGCTGTCGGCAGCTTGCCTTTCTCTGAGTATGGTCAATGAATCGCACAGGGACATGAGGACTGAAGACACAAAGGTTAAAAGAAGAATAATGGTAAATTGAAATGGACCATATCTCTATTTTCGGAATAAATAGTAATAAAAGCGTTTTGAGTTTTTGTTCCAAGTCCACTTTGTGCACAGAAAGGCTAATCGGGACTGTAGTAACAGTTTAACGTGGGATTCACTTAATATAGTAGGCAGAGTAACCTTAACACATCGAGGTTTCATAAAGTTTTCCTTGGATTATCGAGACGATGTTGACGCTGATTTCATGAATCGTCAACGCTGGAAGGGACTCGACAATCGTTTCTCGACCCTGGAAAAACAGTTCAAGGGAACAAGAGAAGAGAATCCGACTTCGGAAACCTTCCCTTGTCCTGTTTAATGCTTAAAACGTGGTAAGAAACTTTGCAACTACGAACTAGCGTGTCTTTCTGTGTGAGAACTACACCCCAAATGTATGCCTATGATTTCCCCTGGAATTGGGAAAACGGAGGACGATTAAAAGGAAACCAAGAACTGCATGCGTGAATTATTACACGATTGTTTCTATTGTAGGTACTATACTACAATAATATTGCTATACTACACTCTGCTATTACTGTAAGGATAAATTTTTAAAATTGACTTACATTATGTAGGCTCATAACTCTTAAAACGTTTAAATATTTCAGTGTTTCAGAGTAAATACTGTAAATCCAACCAAAGTTTGTTTTAAGTCCACTTTATGCTCAGATAGGCTAAACGGGACTAGACCTCAGTTTAAAGTGAGAATCCGAACCGCTATATGCCTCCACCACCATCGATCTTGGCGACGACGTTACAACTATTCCATGGGAAGACCCTCGAGTGAACACTGTAAAAACTGGCATATGTAAAATAGTTGATTCATTGATTGAGTTGGTGTTTTAAGTCCACTTTATGCACTGTATGGCTAATCGGGACTGGACCTACAGTTTAAAGTGGGATCCGAACCACTATGTGCCTCCACCGGGTATCGAACCATGTAAAATAGTGTATAGCACAAATATCAATATATATAAAAAATGCAACAGCAGCAAGTCAATATCCAAATTGAAGGTGGCAAGTTACCAGAGCTGGGAAGTAACGATACTTGATTACCCTGTGTTCCTTCAATAGCGTTACACTGATAAGTTCAGAACTGGAGAATTTTACTGCCAGGTCAAAACATGCCTTGCTCTGTTATTTTAGACTGTAAAGTTACACTGACGAAACTACTACCTAGAGAAAATGTGGTATTTGTGTAAACAGTTAAATGTTCTTGTTGTACGATAAAACAACGGCAACGCGTTGAAGAAAAAAGAAATGAGAAGATATTTGTAATCATTTTATATCTGAGCCTATCACAATGATTTCCTAATTGTACCCGAATTTGTTAAGAACCAAAAAAGTAAAAAGCGATTAAAATGAAGTAAGAGAAGTAAAAAATGATGTATAAAGATTCAATTTCAAATAAGGTCAATAGTAGACAAAGATCGAGTAATAATAATAATCAATTAAGTTAAGAACTTAATTCAGAAAACAACCCAATGAAATAAATTAAGCAAAGATTTGAGCTTGGTTAAATAATATTTCGCAAGTGTACATGTATTTCAAATTGCATCAAAATACGATCAGTGAACGTTGCAATTTTTTGATATATGACATGCACACACTCTCAGCACCTCTGTAAAAGTCCTGTAAAAACGCCAGATTTATAATATTTTTGGATGTCCCCACCCTTAGAATTAAAGCATAAATTCAGATTTGGATGACTAAATAAGACCTCGTACTAAGAGTCGACATGTAAATTAGGTACACATTGGCGGCGATTAGGGGTTCCGTGAGGGCAGTTGACCCCCTATTTTGCTACGTTTGCCTCCGCACTATGCTAAACCATATCTACCAAGCGAAAGTAATCTGTCCTTGTCCCCTCCCAGTTTTGGCACCTTCTCCCCCTAGTTTTGGAACCCAATCGCCGCCACTGTAGGTACATAATGTATATTAGCAGAGTTAGAGGCTATATATGTGAAAATATACATTCACGCTTCCTCTCCTTCATTTTGCACGGTATTTGGTTACGGATCAAGTAATGGATGGTTTTAAGGGTTCAAGAGAACATCTGATGGGCAAGAATATTTAGTGATTAAATGCTTAAAGTAGGGAAAGGGTTGTTGAAAATAAATGGTGAAGAAATCTGGTAGGTTAGTAGGTAGAGAGAGAATAATGACAAACTTGCAGTGGCATGACTAGATTATTCAACAAAAATACAGAAAGAAAAGATTAAAGGGTAGCCTTAGATCTCATCAATCCATGGGTAACGTCTCACGAGTTTTCTGATGAAATGTGAGCATGTTATGTCATGCTGATTTATTGATAATTTCATGATCTTCTTCTGTCTTTTTATCAACATCAAAAGTGGGTTTCATGTGACGTCAGGATGCGCACAGCTGTCATGTTTGCGACCTATTTTATTTGTCGTTCGCGAGGGAACGTAGCGTTCGTTACATCTGCACCAACTGCACGTTTGTTTTAAATCACGAATTCCTGCGTTACGGGCAGCGCGGTGCGTGCGGTGCGATGCGAGCGCCGCACCGCAGATATGTGCTTGAACGCCGGGAGTGTCCAACGTTACTGCGTGCGATTGTGTTGAGCAGTTGCGACGAACATGGCTTCCAGTTCGGTGCGCTCCGTGCTATTAATGGAAAGCAGTGTAATTAAAATGAAAATATTGAAGGAACACAAGAGACGTCACAGACAAAAGACGCACACAATCTTCAGGAATAGGTTGTCGTATGGAGAATTTCATCATCTGTATCCGCAGCTACGAGCAGATGAAAATGCATTTCATCAGTATACAAGAATGACAATAAACACCTTTGACTATATCGTATCGTATCATTCTAAAGAATGAAGGTATCTGAACCAGTTGTTTATGCAATTAATTGCTGGGGTGATGTAAATTGGTCATCATTCATCCTTGATGAGACCACTTGCCATTAGCATGACGAGTTATCGCTTGGCAATGCGAAAGGTACAAAGTTACACTAGGAACTAAACTACAGAAAAGACAATGGTCACTCATTGGGTTTTCCGAACCGTTGAACCTGAATCATGGCTGGGTGTAGGATAATTACCTGTCTATCTGAAGTCTTTAGCTGAATCAAAATAAGCGAAGTCCTCTGTAAGCTTCTCTCCTATTCGTCGACCAGAGCGTCGTTCTACTCCTCACCTACTGCCTTGCTGACCACCTTCTCTCTCTCCACTCAATCCCAAAAGTCAGTCCTCCCTCAGCTTGTCTCACCTCTATATTCCCAGGCCATCGAGCTCCTCCTCAATGCCGAATCGTGTTATTTAATTGCTACCATGCAAACCGCCGACTCTATAACCAGAAGTGTTACCTGTTTCCTGAATGCTCAGGAGGTTTGCATGGCACAACACAATGCATTGTAAACATGCCTAAGAGGCTTGAGACAGCTGAGAAAAACAAGTGAATGCCCTGGTCAACGTGAAGCGTTCAGAGATACTTAAATAAAATAAACATACAATCTTAGGGATTGATACGATATTGTGAAAAGATTGGATGGTGCTTGTTATCATTATACCACAAATTTTCAAAGACCAATTTCTGTAGAAGAGAGGTTGCTGCTAACCTTGAGGTAAGGAACTGAGATTTCAATTATGTATTAGTATTATGACACTTTTATTACACTATTGCTGAAATACATTTTGGGAATACACATTTGGTGAATGCTGCTGAGTTAATTGTTTTCTGGAAAAATATATATTTGTAGCATGAGGCGAAGGGAGGCTTGCAAAGGAATATGACGGCGAAATATTGGGGTAAGCTAAACTGGCAGGATAAACAGGTGTAGAAATGTGTGGAAAATTAGAATGAACAGACAATGCAGCAGTAGTTGAACTCATAAAAGAATAATTTGAAAGAGGAGACTGGAAACTATCTGATTTGAGTTTGCGACAGCTCCTGCATCAATATTTCTTGAAATTTCGTTCTAACTCGTAGTTGCTGGATGGGATTCATTCTTTGAAAATATGGTAATAATGACCTCATAAACAGTAAATTATCATCTTCGGGTGTTTGAAGTAGAGCAAGTTTTTTGGACTCAATATCCAGCAGTTTTCGTTCTCAATCAATTGTCTCTTCGTGTGGTTTCTTCTTCCTTAGACGAGACGTACCTGCTTTGAATGGGGAAGATTGTGTTGTTCGTTGTGGAGGAGCAGATGCTGTTTGTGTTTCATTGAAACTCACCTGAGAAAGTTCAGTATTTGTGTTTTCGTCGACACTTGCATCTTCTTCCAAATCACCACCTTCATGACCGTCACTCACCATTCCAGACACCTGTCTATCTTCTGATGCCTGTAATGAAACATTTCCCTCCGTTTTTCTGGGGACTACTGTATCCTTTAGAAAAAGTAGCTTCGTAAAATACTGCCACTTTCCACGATACGTTGCCGCACATTCTTGGGAGCAGCTCGATTTGGATTTCGGAATTTTCTTAAACTCTTTCGCAAATTGGTCTCGTAAATTGCGTCATTTCTTTCTAGCTTAATCCTCTGAAATCAAAAGAGAAGATACTCACTAAGTAACTAACTAACTAACTCTAATTGCATTGTGTAAACCTATTTATTATTGTTCTGCCTTGATGAATTGTTCTGCATTTGTGAGTATTAATAAATTTGTACAACATTTCATTACAAATCAGCATCGTCTGAACAAGCTAATCAATATGCTTATGCAATTCAATCTGATCTGTCTCACTACATACTGCGGGCAACTGTGAAAGGGTGTGGAGATAATTCATCCACTTGTTTCCAACTTATACAATATTTAAATTCTTCTCAAACCCCATAGCTCTTACATAGTTAACCTTACTTTCCCAAATTGCATTGCAATACACAAGTTAATCATCGAGAATTCTTTAGCATATGGGGTTATTCGTGTTAAAAGCATGATGACTATATTTTTTTAAGCCATCGACTGGAGTGCAATGCCTCTAAAATGGGTGGGTTTTTTTCCTTCCAGATACCTATCGACTGGAATTGCATTCAGACAGATTGCCTTCACATTTCGCATATCTAAATCATCTGTTACGTCTATAGTTATTGAGGTGTGCAAAGCCATTTGGGATTCTCTTCAGAAAGAACACATGCCTGTGCCTACTGTTGCAGATTTCAATAGAGTTGCGCAAGACTATTTTGAAAAGTGGAACTTCCCTAACTGTGTTGGTAGTATCGATGGGAAACATATAAGAATGAAGTGCCCAAGCAAGTCAGGCAGCATGTTTTTCAATTATAAACAGTTTTTCTCCATAGTGCTTTTGGCCGTTGTTGATGCAAGGTACAGATTTTTAATGATCGATGTGGGTGCATATGGCAAAGAAAGTGATTCTGGTGTATTTTCTAACTCAGCACTTTATCAAAATGTCGAAAATGGTTTCTTATCGTTACAAAAAGATTTGCAGCTGCCCAACTTCCATCAAAAAGCCCCATTTGTGTTTGTTGGAGACGAAGCATTTCCATTACGAACATATCTTATGAGACCATATTCTAAAAGAAGAGTTCAAATAATGCAGCCGCCTCATATTTCAATTACCGTTTATCGCGTGCTCGAATGACAGTGGAGTGTGCTTTCGGCATAAGTTCTGCGAAATTTAGGATCCTATTGAAACCAATTGAAACTAGTGTACAGCATGCTGTTCATATTGTTAAAGCAATTTGCATTCTGCATAATGTTATAATTGACATAGAAAAAGATCCTCTTGTAAACGTCTTGGAAGAAAATGTGATGGACAACAACCTACAGCTCTCGAAGGCAAACAACCGCGCTTCGAGAGCAGCAGAAAATGTACGAACCGTATTCTGTGATTACTTCTCAGTGAATACAATTTGATGGTTTTGTTCATCCACTCACGACTTTCACATAATTAAAAAGTGAAGACTGTATGTGTATTCCATTATTACTTACTTGCAATTCCTGTACTCTCAGCTACGGAATCCCACTCCTTATCAACAATTAAACGATCTTTGTAACGAGGGTTTCTTTTATCCCACAACATATTTCTTCTTTGCACTTCTGCAATAAGCCCTTCCATCTTTCTTGGCGACTGGCCACCGGACGTAGGACAGGCTCATTTCTGACTACAAGTTTGATCGGATACGACTGCCGCGTTGCTCGCATTGCCCCGCACGCACCGTGCTGCCCGTATCCACGTTGGATATAGCGTTAGTATTTTCCGACCGCCCAGTTTGTGGCGTAGTGTACAAACATGCATGTACACTAATCAGACGCTAAGGTTTATAACAGCCTATAGTACGGGGCATTGGAGCAGGAACGTTTTTAATTTGGGGGTTACAAAATTCGAGCTCTATACACACATGCACGCATGGATATACGTATATGTGTGAGAGGGGAGCATCGGAAATGCCATTTTATAACAACAAACATGGGTTTCCTGTTCAATAATGCAAAATTTGCACGCATAGTTTTTATTTAGGCTATTTAGAATTTTATAGTTATTTTAAATATATGATTTTTAAACCTGTTGTAATATTTGTTCTCATTCTCGTCTCGGTCTCGACTCAAAAGTTGGTCAAAGTTTAATTTAGCTCCAGTTTATGTTCAGATAGGCTAATCAGGAGAGGATATAGGTTTAAATTGGAATTGGAACCACCAGTGGCGGCGATTAGGGGAGACGTGGGGGACACTTGCACCGCCACGTTTTCCCACTTTTGCACCCGCACTATGCTAAACCTTATCTTCCAAGGCAAAGTGAACTTGCCTTGCCCCCCCCCCCCCCCGTTTTAGAACCCATTCGCCGCCACTGGGAACCAATATACATGTGCCTCTTTCCTGGATCAATCTAAAGACTACTTGAGGGATGAAGAGGCTCTTTATTTCGCCTCAAGTCATGAAACATATAGTATAAGCAATGTATACATTGTCTCACAACGTATAGAGGTCATTGCTGCAAACAATTTTTCTTAATAAATCTTTTTCAGCTTGATTTATCATTTCTATGCTGTGAACCCTAGAAATGCGAATTTTATCCTGAATACATGAAATCAGGCAGCAAGGGCTTACAACTGTAACTGTTTGATTAACTTTGCAATTGCAATAAACAAAATAGGCTATATGACTTATTTGTCAATTATGTCTGAAATAACTCACATAGTTACGTAAATTCGAGGCGAAACCGAGAGGAATCCGAAACTTGTACGTATCAGCACAATATTTATTTTCAAAATAATCTCTATAGATAGGTTTAACTATACTTTTCATCCCTTGACAAATTTAGAAAAAGAAAATCGGTGAGCTCCCTCAGGAAAACTGAAGAAATTAGCTGCTGAATGCTAAATATGACATACTACGATGTGAGTATTTCAGTCTGTGGTTTCATTCTATTGTGTTTCATTGTTCCAAGTTGGCTGTATAAGGTCATAGAAATATCTGCAAATTATTTATTTGTTAAAATTACATGGCATTTTCGGTGCATTATTTTTTTATATTTTGGGGCAAAATAACGAAAATATAAATTCTGCTTATAATGACGGAATATGAATATATTTAATTTATATGTTTCGAAAGTATTAAAAATCCACATCTTTTGTGACAATTGCATCAAAGAGAGGAAAAGAGGAAGAAAATTTTAACCAAGAGTGACTTGAAAAGTGAATTTTTGTTATTAAATAGTTAGTGTGTTTTACTTTCTTATGGTTTTATGGAAGTTAGAATACAAAATTTCATGCTCTCTCCACCATCCGTGAGTCTCATGTGATTTTGTCCATTAATGGTAGGTGCAGAAAATCGGTAAATCCTAACGACTTTCTGGCATCAGGAAATTGCATTAAAATGCAAGAACAGTCACTTATTTCTCCTTTTCACCGTAATTGCGTAGAAGAACGTCGCATATCCACATGCCTAAATTGTCGAAATTAGGCATAGGTATGTATTTACTTGTTCAGTTTTGAACGTTGAATATTTTGACGACTTGATAACATTTTAGAGTATGTTAAAATTTTGCCATGATTCCCTACTTTTTTCTGTTAAAAAGGAGCTGAGAAGAATCTTTCTCATTTACTCATTCCGATGCAACATTTATTTCCTGAAACTTATTGTACAAAAATTTCAAATTTTCAAACTTTACGGTATAGTTTCGATAAAATGTAACTATTTTTATAGTTGAAGTATATAGTGTCTGAAAATTCCATTTCGAAAATTCGAAAGTGAAGCTTAGCGCTACTCTTCTGAAGCATATTTATATATTCTTCCAATCAATTACATCTTTAGAATTGTGTACCCCCCTACACATAGAAGCTGAAGATTAGTTTCCTAAAACCAAACTTTATAATAATCAACCATTTTACACTAATTTTCATGCCCTTAGAAAAGTTTTCCCGCAGTGCAGATCAAGTGTGGTTTTGATTCTGTTCGAAAGGAAGATGATGTTTGAAAACAAGGAACTTTTTGTGTTTAGGTACTAGAAAATAGTTTCGTTGAACAGCTACTAAAACAGTTTCTTTGAACAGCAGCACCTTGCTACTGTCAAATTACGTGAGGGGGTGGGTACAGCTTGGATCAGGGATTTAGGGGGTACTGTACCCCCTTTCAAAAATTTTTTGAGGTACATTGTACACCTGTACCAACCGTTCCTGCGCCACTGGTACAGGGTGAGAGCTTCAAGGAATCAACAAGAAATTATATGAAAATAACATTTAATAGAACATTTTTAATGACCAGAAATAATTGAAAATTAACTAATGCTTGGTAATATAGACAATTGTAGGTACTTTGCAAACATGTATGACATTTCTGTAGGCTATTAAATCTTATTTCAACAGTAAGTAACGCCATGCATTATGATGCAATCAAGTTTAGGGGTGTAAGGTGTGCCTTTTCAGAAGGGGATTCAAATGTCAACTTCACTTCCACGTATTACACCCTCGTCTGCATTCTTTCTTGTAGTTTAACGTGGCTCTGGCGTCTAGAGTCACAGCCAGTATAATTTTCTGTAGGTTTTGCGTCGGGGTGTCTAAATGTGTTTCTTGCTGTCCCTTCATCTATCTCATTCCCATTGTCGCGATTAGACACAAGTGGAAGAAAAGCTACATAAAGTAAGCTAATTCTGTCAGTCAATTAAAGCAATCAAGTTTATTATCAAATAATTTGTTGGAACTATTTGCAAAATTTGAAATCTTGTGTCACTTTCCTTATTTCATTCGCAATATACCTAGATCTTTAATAGTTTGTGACATTGCAAATTGTTGCATTTTGTGGGTTAAACTTGTAACAATATGTAAAACATTCAACCTGCAATAAAATAGAGTGAGCACTAACGTACGCACGACCTTTGTTTGGGGGGGCGATCGAATTGTCAAGGTGGGTATTACATAACAGCGTTCTAGGAGGTTATACACTTTAAACAATTTCGTAATTATCATATTGAAACTTCATTCTTAATGCTGTTTAAAGACAAAAATAGTTATCAGGGGCCATTTTACACTGGGTTTTACAGACTTTTTTTTACTTGTTACACTCGATATTTTTAATTTTTTCAAAAAATTTGGAAGCGGTTATAACGCTATAGCCTCATCAGGTTGCCTCACCCCGTGCTTACGCTAGTGTGAGTGATGGTATGTAGGTATGTAAGTATGCTAGTGGTAGTACCGTACCACTTGCGGATCCTTAGATACTCGCGTATGAAAATGCTAACACTTTCCGCGTCATATTTTCATCTCCGTGTACCCTAGCAAATAGACGATACTGAAGTCAAAAAATAGAAATGTAAGTCTAACTTTAGCAACAGCTATCCTTTGACAGACAAATCTCGTTCAGGGATTAGCCTTCCTATTAGTCGCCAAGCAGTATGTCTTCACGAATGATTAACTGAAGCAAATCCGCTTTTGCTGAAGAAGTGTTGAGAGGAAATGTTACATAATTCTCACCTATCGTTAGCGCCAATTACAATCCATTGCATTCACTCTCCCCATCATCATGACTTCCCCCTCCCTCGCCTTTGTAGGTCGCCAACTGTTCCACTTGGCTGGTTGGGGTAACAAGCAGTAGAAAAGAGGGTCGGCTATTCCGTGATATCAATCAATCGTCCCGCTTCCTCGTGTTTAACGTCGAGTAGGCAGCATTGATCGATACTCTCTGAGCTCGAATGGTTAAAAATGAATGTTTACTTTGTATGTTTGCTCTGTATTAGACAATGCACTGCTTTCTTTCACTTGTTTTTTAGCATTATCTATCCCCACTCCTTCATCATACCCGAATAATGTATTTTCTTGGCTTCTAACTTCTGCTTCTATGTAGTTGAGCATTTTCCCAGCAGATGTCTCTGATCGTTTCCTAGGTAACGCCGGTTGTTGACACCGTGCCTAGCAGAAGGAGTTTTCCCCGCTGCTTCCTAAGATTTAAGGCATCATGACTTGACTCCCCTTTATTTTGAGGTTTGTGACTGGTAACTGCAATGGATACCTTGAATGTATTCAGGTGACAGTGAAATTGCTGTGAGAGAAGAAAGATGTCGTGTAACTATAGTGCGAACCAGGTATGTACGCTCCTCTGTGTTTATTGCGTAAGTTTGTGCAGGTAAATGTCAAGAGTGCAGATCCCAGTAAGTCTAGTCCTAATTAGCCAATATCTGTGCATAAATCCAATATATATATATATTATGTACTTCGTAGTATTAATACACATTTGTGTTGTAATCAAGGGGTCCTGGATTCGACACCCGATGGAGGCACATCGTTCGGATCGAACTTTAAACCGTAGTCTTACGATCGCATTAATAGGTGAAATGATTTAATAGGTATTAGAACTAACGCCCCCCTCCCAAGGCAATGGCGCGTCTCCCTCTCCCCCAGATCATATCATAATCCACATAAAGTATTTAATTACGACAGTGTGTGTCTGCAACTATTCCATTACTGAAAGTTGCCTTTTTTGATTGATTGATTGAGTTTTATATTATTGGCACATCATCACATAGGCAATTTTCCCCCGTCACGCAATACGGGATAAGACCCTTGACTAAAACAAGATTGAGCACAGGCCCCTAAAACAAGAAAATAAAATCATTAACCAGTGGCGCAACAGCCCGTGAGGGCCAGGGCCTGCCTACCGACTACCGGCCTCACTCCCGCCTGCCGAGATGGGAGATCATCCAACCAGTTACGGGGTGACGTGTGGTCAGCACGACGAACCCCCATTCGATCTGGTAGGTTTCCGTGATCGGGTTACGCTACCCATTCGTAGCTCCCCAATTTCCTCACGGTGGTGGGTGACCACCGGTCCCAAACACAGGCCGAAATCTCAGGAGAAACGTTCTTACGTTTCCCCCAGGAGACTCGAACTTGCGCGCGTCCCGTAGCAGGAGCCTAACGTATGACGACTTTGACCGCATGGCCACGGTCCGAGACATATGTCTCTTAATGTCACTCAATTTTGAAAAGTAATAATTTCATTCATTACTTAACAAGAAATAAAACTGTACTATCTCCGAGGATAACATTTCCATACCCTAGTTAAAAGCTGAGGCTGTGAAGGTACAATCAGCATCTTCTACAAAAGGGCAATCAAGTAGGAAGATATCCTGGCCGAGGGGTCAGGAGCCAGAGCCTCGTACAGTTACCGGAGTGTTCTCCGAAGAGGTGAGGTAGAATTTAGGGTGCTTTATACCACAAGGTCAACCTTTACACTTGTGTCGCCTCGGTCGATTCTGACCATTCGCGCATTGTAATCCGGAAATGAAGTATCTGTGAATATGGCAAACACACATTTCGAATATTCTGGAAGAAAATTTTACCTGTATTCAGAAGCAAAAATTATAACATTTGTAATTTGTTTTGGCTTCGGAAATTTTTTCAGAAAGGTATGTTAGATTCAAGTTTATCTGAAATAACTCAAGTTTATCTAAAGAGTGTCCCAAAAAAGTGTTTACACTCTTTGAATGTTAATAACAGAGAATACCAGGTGGCGCAAAAGTCAGTTTACCCAAAAAGCACATTGATAATATTATTACGATGGTGTATGCACTTCTTGTGCTAAGTAATATATATTTTAGGTATACGGTTGGGAATAGTGTTGCCCACGAGACGAGACTTTGGCCTGTCTCGTCTCGTGGAGTCTCTTGGAAATGCTGTCTCGTCTCGAAAATATTCGTTTGTCTTATGGCACATGGTCAATCTCGTCTCGTCTCGAATTTTTAAAAGCCTGTCCCGTCTCGTCACGTGGGCAACGCTAGTTGGGAACATTGTCGTGTGACACTGGCAACAGAGCACTCGTTATTCTTTTGTCGACAGTTGAGTCTCTGGCTTGTTTTTAGATGACACATTTGAAGAGTGGATAGGACGCCGTGGTACCACTGATTGGCATGTACGTTCTTGTGATTTGACGCCATGCGATTTTGCTTTGTAGGGAATTGTTAATAATATGGTATACTCATCATCACCGGCAGATTTGGATGCACTGAAAGATTCAATTATCAATGCGTTTCATGTCATCAACAATCATACAAGATAACTGCATCGTGTTTGCAATTCTGTTGTTCATCGTTGCACACAAAGTATTGCAAACAATGGAGGACACTCTGAACAAAACCACTGAAACTTGAATTTTGTGTATCTACTTGAATTTTGTATGTAGAATTTTGTGTATAAACTTGAATTTGTGTATGGGTAAAGCGACTTTTGCGCCACCCTGTACATTGTATAAAGCGTATATTAAAAATAGGCTAACTTGACTGAACTTTTGAAGCTGCAATGTCTACGATGAGTATGTGAGAGCACGTGTAGGCATTCTGTTGCCTTTAGTTTCGTCACAGCCCGACAGGCGGTAGGCATTAGTATACACAAAATTACAGAAGTGAGAAATTTTTCTTTCGAGCAACGTAAGAAGTGTCGAATATCCATCCAGATCTCCCGTTTTAAAACGGTTAGATTTCTACCTGTGGGGAACTAAGAACGATGCCACAAAGCCACGGACACTGGATGACATGTGACATGTGATTGAGACTACCTGTGCTTCCCTTCCCGTGGAAACCATATCTGTTTCTTTTCAATCTTTGATGTGTTCTGTATTGCTGGCAATAAACATCTCTAACTTTAAGGTATGCGACACAAAAAAAGTTCATACTTGCTGTTAGTAGTGTTCCTGTTATTGACATTCAAAGAGTGTAAATATTATTTTGGAACACTGTATTTTATATAAAAATTGTAAATGGTAAGACTACATGATGTAATTCTATAGGCCCTAAATCCACAGAAACGTTTAAATATTGGCCGGGTTGTCTAGACCAGTGGTATTCAACCTGGGGTACTCGTACCCCTGGGGGTACGCGAGGACTTTTTAGGGGGTACGCACAATTTAAAATAATTATAAATAATGAAAACTGTTTCTGACAGAGATAACTTGAAAATGTAATAAAGGGAAGCAAAGAAAATAGACATTTCTTTGTCAACATTTTCCTCAAAGTAAATATAAAATGGGATCGATTGAGGATTTCATGTTACTCCTCCCACCGACCACCAGACTAAAGTATTCTAACTCTGATATATTTTTAAAATTCTTAATAATTTCATAACATTAGAATTAAATTTGTCGTGGGACTGTTGTGTAAATTTGTCCACAGATGGTGCTGCTTCACTGACAGGTCAGAAAACCGGTCTTGTTGCTCGTATTCGCTAAATGAACCCTCAAATAAATTGAGAACATTGCATTATACACAGAGAAAATTTGGTCGCGACTACTGATTTACACGAAACGCTGAACATTGCTGTACAAGTAGTCAACTTAATCAAGTCGCGTGCACTGAACTCCCGTATTTTCAAAAAAATGTGCGAGGAGATGGGATCCGCACACACAACTGCTTATGCACACCGAGCTGCGGTGGTTATCGCGAGGACGCGTATTGACTCGCCTTTTTGAACTGAAAAATGAGGTAAAATGTTTTCTTTCAAAATTAAAATCCGATCTGGTGACGTAGTATTTTGAGAATGAACAGTGGCTTTGCCAACTAGCTTACTTGACGGATATATTCAACAAATTTAACGATCTCAATCTTCAACTCCAAGGCTTCGACAAAAATATTTTTAAAGCCCGTGAGAAAGTGAAGGGATTTTATAAGAAAGTATTACTTTGGATTGATTGCGTTAATGAAGGAAATATTGCAGTTTTTCCAACTGTGTTGGAATATTGTGGACAAAATTATGTTAGTATTGCTGGTGAACTTCAGGAAATAATCAAATTCCACCTAGAAAATCTCAGGTTACAGTTTCTGAAATGCTTTCCAGAAATTGAGAAAGACGATAACACACAAGATTGGATTACAAATCCGTTTTCCACCACCGCCATCAATTCCTCTGATCTTCCTGTAAAATTAAAAGAAAGTCTGCTGACAGATCACTTGAAATAATATTCGAAAACGTGTCTATTTGCGAGTTCTGGTGTTGCGCACGCTAAGAGTATATTGAACTTAGTGACACTGCCATCACACGCCTTCTTCCCTTCCCCTCCACTTATTTGTGTGAGCAGTGTTTTTCTGCATTGACAGCCATCAAAACGAAACAGAAATCGCCTGAATCAAGAATCACCATTGATACTCGCACTAACGAAGATTCAGCCACGAATCGAGGAGCTGGTGAGCAGAAAACAAGTTCAGCCATCTCATTAACAGGTAAGAAATATTAAAGTTCATAATATATTTTTGCTGTACCCGTAATTTTCCTTTATTTATTTTATAATTCTCCTTTTTATAGTAAAACTGTATTATTTAATAGGTAATGATTTGCCCGAATTAAGGATAACTCGGGAAAAGGGGGGGGGGGTACACGCTTGAGTGGAAAAGTTTCTTTAGGGGTACGCGGAGAAAAAAGGTTGAATACCACTGGTCTAGACATTTTGTAAACAAATTTCTACTATAAAAAAGTCAAAAGTGTTAGTTCTACGGCCTACTTTTCTGATTGTCGAAAGTGTTCTTTGCAAGCCTTCGGGTTTTGTTCCTGAGATACCTAAAAGGCCATGGATAGATCCCTCTACGAAATTGTTAGGAGATTTGAATCTATTAATTATTACAGACCCGCCAGTTACATATTCATTTCACATAGAAAAGGCAATCGGACACCGTGATCAGTTAGGGCCTGGTTATCTGTTACTTGTCAAGTACCCGCGTCCGGCTTCTTTGGACACCACAGGTATCGTTACATTCTTGTATCGGACTTAGTTTTTAATGCTAAGGTAACACCTAGTCCGTTGCCAGCGATACAGGTCGGAATCTTCCGTTCTAATCCTCGAACGGCTTGTATTTATTGGTTACATTTTGTTGATGTTGTCGCTGCTTTCTTGATCACAATTCTTTGATTTGATATCACCAGCTTTATGTGATACCACTATTCGAAGACGTAGCTTTGCGTAGGATTTCTTGAAGTTGCTGTTGCCTGCGAAAAGATCAAAATGCTTGTTAGCGGTAAGAAAAAGGTACCCGACTGAAAACCACAGGTCGCCTTATTAGACTCTGCTGGTGATTATCAATCGAAAGGTCCTAGTTGGTTTTAGGTCAATACCTCATCCCCATTCTAGGTTTCCGAAGTGATCCTCAATCAGCTAAGTCGTCGTCCAACTGATTAAAAATCCTGACTTGGAGGGACTTGGGAGCGGAGCACATACCAGTGAAAACCACAGATGTCTCCATATTTCTATCAAATTTTCTCGCTTTTATAGCGGAAGTTTGTTGATTGCGTTGCAAAACGACTTTCAGCAGTTTGAGGTAACCAAGGGGAGAATTTAGCTTTTAGCTTTTCTGGCTATTCACAATTTATAAGCAATATATTAAGATTATTCTTTAATTTTTATCAATCCTTTTAACTTATAATTTTATCTAATATCTGCAGCGTTATTTGTTTTGTTAAAATATAATTTACATGTGTTCACATTGATCTCCATAACATGCTGAGATTTGAAAAGCGGCCGTCATATAGGAGCGTCCTGAACATATAAATTGAAGGAAGCGGCGTCCCTATAGGTGAGTCCTTGAAACTATTGACATGAAAGTAACTCTCATAGAGGGGTACCTATCACTCCATAAGCCAAGCTGAAAAGTCCGATTCGGAGTAACCCAGCTGTGACCAGTTGAAGCCCCTAGAGGACCAGCAACGCGGTTTCACACTCCGTCACTTTTTCTTACTTTTAATGAACGCTTTGCTTGATCTGACCCCTCCCCCCTAAATTCTTGGCTATTTATGTATAGTCGTATTTCGTATATTTTTGTTTTTTCGCATCTTATCTCTGCCTTTTTTGGATAATCGAACCGGATGAATGACGATTAGATGAAAACGATGACAGAACGTTGACAAAGAAACATCCAAATCTAGTCGAAGTCTCGAACTTGGAACCTTCGCTAGCGAGACAGGAAATCTACCGCTTAAGCACCCCTCTTATTGGACGAGTGGGTTGAGTGTTCGACGGACGACATAGGTTCCTCGAGCTGTAGCACTGACATGGATGTTTCTTTGTGAGTGTCCCTTCATAAAGTTAATCTTATACTCATCTTTACGATGAGCTCAGCGAGAAAAGCGACATGAAATGCTAAGAAGAACGGAATACATGCAGTGGCTGCGATTAGGGGGGTGATGAGGGCAGTTGCCCCCCACACTTTTCGCCACTTTTGCCCCGCACTATGCTAAATCTTACATGCAAAGGGAAATACACTATACTTGCCCCTCCAGTTTTGACACCTTGAGACGCAATCGTCGCCACTGAATACATGTAAAATCTCTCCTTTTGTTACACTAATATTGCCAGTAAGAAGTGAACGGAGATAGGTTCGTATGCATTCTGAACAATCATGGGCGCCCTCAGAGGAGCTGAGATTTTTGAAAAGACATCATATACTTCAAATTTGAAATTGTGGTGTGAAAATATGGACGAGGGGTGCCGTGAAAGACAGCAAATTAAGTGCCTATTTAAGTTATCCTAGTGTTGGAGATGCTATATGAGAATTCTCTTAACTGGGGAAAGCATCACTCCATGTTTCCCCCACTTTAGGAACTGCTGGCCATCTGAGAAAAAATCCTGCGGGCGGCCTTGTCAACGATAAAATTTGTCATACTTTACATGCAAAATAGGTACTCTCTGCTCTGTGCAACGTGCCGTGAAGAGACGGATCTCGATCTTTTGTAGAGGTGTGCAGAGGTGATGTGATAAGCACCACATTGTTAAAAGTAAAATTCTCCTGGAGTCATCCACACCGGAAATCGAACCACTGACCCCTCCGCTACACCAAAGCAGCTCTCTTCTTTTATACTTTATGTTCATACGAATTGGTTAGAAAACGCACAAATCTGGCAGAAATGAATTTGGAAATTGGAAATTCGGAAACTTTATTTTGCCTAGAATGTCTAAAATATGTATCTTTTATGTTATTTCCATAGAAATATGTGTTTTATATGATAAAGGTAAAATTATGCATTTATATGTGAAATAAGACCGCAGATTACATAGCATTACAGTACTCCTACTGAGTTTGGCCGACTTTCGAAGCAACAGAAAAAATATGTTTTACCTAAAAAATCGCTCCCTAATTATAAGGTTAGGTAGCCACGATGAGAGTCATCGGAAGAATGTAAATGAAAATCAGACAGAAAGGCAAAGGAATATTCTATTTATTGGTCACGCACCTTTTCCTGAAAAGAAACGAAATATTTTAAAGGAGAATCGATAAGGAAAGGATCACAATCAATATTCATCATCACCATTAAAAGTTTAGTTGCACTACCTTAGGCAATTTGCACCAGTGTACGTTGCAAGCTTTCACAACTAAGCGACATGTGTAGTGTGTGTCATGTGGCTCAGGTGTGAAATGTTGCATTTGTCTCTTTTCTGTTCACAGGGTGCAAGTTCTCGCACGATTTGCAATAGCAAATTGTGCTGCGAAGAATTGTGATTCTTTTCTCATTAATAGTAAATTAGGGCCTCCCGGATGGCGTAGTTATAATGTGGATTAGTAATCGACTTCCGTGGCGGAGTGGTCAGCGCAGCGCGCTGCGACGCCAGGGGTCCCTGGTTGGAATCCTGGCTCTGACATGGGTGCTTGCGTTAGCCTGTCCTGAAAGAAATGAAATAGAGAATTGAGTCAAAAGTAATATAAGAATATGAAGTACGATGAGAGTAGTGTAAGTGTATTGTTTCAACGCAGTACTTGGTACGAGTGCTTTTTTAGCCTGTTTTTTTATCAATTGAATATCACTTTTTGACATGTTTTGACAATTTTTTGTGACGTTTTAGCGTTTAGCGATGTTTTTGTAAAAATTCCCATTTTTTCCCTTTTTTTCCCACTCGTACTTGGTACGAGTGCTTTTTTAGCCTGTTTTTTTATCAATTGAATATCACTTTTTGACATATTTTGACAATTTTTGTGACGTTTTAGCGTTTAGCGATGTTTTTGTAAAAATTCCCATTTTTTCCCTTTTTTCCCACTCACACTTGGTACGAATGCCACGATATTACGTGATATAACTTAACCTATCCTTTCTTTGTGCTAAACTACACGAGAGCCTCTACGTGCTAGTAGTGCAGGTGCACCGGTTCTGCAACCTCAATTGGGGATCAAAAATACCTTAAAAACTCACTTTCTCTCCACGTTCCGCGCCTCGTTTATTGCGCTGACGATGTTTCGCAGCGAAGAAAACAGCACCAAAACATCAAAAACTCACTTTACTCATTTGGGGTTCACCAAAACCTCAAAAAAAACTCAACTTTTCTCCACGTTCCGCGCCTCATTTATTGCGCTGATGATGTTTCACAGCGTGTTTATATATCGTGACCTTTGTAAACCTCTCTCGGGAACGATGTGTAGTGGACTTTAGAGAGTTCTGCGCCCTTAAGTGAGGTTCGGTGTTGCCAACCCCCAAAGAAAAAAAATGAACAGAAAAAAAAAGCTCTGGCATCACTTTTTTCAAGCTCCTCCTGCTCTTATGCTACCTCGTCCTTTGACCTACACACTTTTGAAATGACTTACCTATAAGTCTGCTGTCTCCTCTTACTGTAAGAGGTCCCTCAGTGTAATCTACTACGACCTTGTGCGCTCTCGGCGTAATCTGCTACGATTTTTTTTTTAACTCATGTGTGTGATCTTCTGCGGTGTGTTTGTGTGATAATCAAAATTATTATTTTTGTTAAGACCCTAACAAAAAAAGAATAAAAAATTAATATCCCCTGCCATAGAGAGAGAGGGGGGGGGTGCGTGTGGTGCCCACAACACCAAAGTTCTATAATGGTCATGGCTATCGAAGCCATTTGCCTCTGTAGATAGAGTTTCACGAGTTAGTTATTATTTTTTTTTATTTGCGCACCGAACTAACTTACATTGAATTTTATATAACCTTGTTGATTTTTTTTTTTTTAGTATGTGGCAATTTTTTTTATGAATTTTAAAACTGTTCCGTCACCCTCTCGTTCTTCACGTCGTACGCGAAAGACTTCTCTGCAATCAGGATGACGCTACACACGGTGTCCTCGGGCAAGGCATCGTGGAACTCGCAGACGACCTTAATGTTGGTGCGATCGTTGACCACCACCTGCTTTCTCTTAGATGTGTTGATGACGGTCATGGGTCTGCGTGCTTTGAATTCGCTGGGCGTGTAGTACATGTCCACGCTTCCCTCGGTCACGCGCTTGTAAGCCGAGAACGCTTCGTAAAGTTTGAGGTAATCGTCTATGGTCATGTCGAGGTTGTAATTCTCGCGCGGGAACACTTCGTTCCTACCGTTCTTCAGATAAACGTTCTTGATCTTGCAGTCGTCGAACTTGCTGGAATCTTTCTCCTGATCGTTATCGCGCCCGGTCTGAAAGAGCACCACGACGAAATCTGGCATGTCGAACTGTATGTTGTTGAACTGCGTCGTCACGTCGAATTCCATGTGACTTCCCGACGCCATCTTCTGCACGCACTGGTAACCGTGAAAGTGAATCGGCACCTGCGGACTCTTCAAGATCTCCGCTTTGTACTTGAGGGCGTAGTTCGTCTCGTATTCCACGATCGGCATTCTCAACTCCATGCTCCGGATGACGCACTTGGCTGCTTCGGGTAAAGTGTTGGCTATCGGCGTGGTGCCGTCCGGACCCAAAGTAGCGTATCGCATCAGTGCGTCGTTGTCGTTGGCCGCTCTTCGAAAAGTGACGCGCAGTCCTCCCTTCCACATGATCTCCTTGTAGTCGGAGAAGAATCCCGGAAGCAGACGCATGGGAAAGAGCACCGTGTGACTTCTCGTCGATATTTTGGTCCCCGCTTCGAATCCCCCGGCCTGATAGTACGCTGCGTCCGTTTTGGATAATTTCAACGTTCCCACTGCCGTCGACGTGATGCCTGGATAATCTATTCTGTCGATGACGGTGTTGTGTTTCCTCACCTCCACCTGCGAGAACAGGTGAGGCACGAAGTTGTCCACGAGTATCAAATTTGCTGCTGCGGGAAACGCGTCTCCGCTTTCCTTCTTCACCACGTCGAATTGAAGGTAGAGGTCCGCTCTGTGAGGATGAACGAACCCGTCGCCTACGTCCACGTCGTATTCGATCTCCCTGTTCGCTTCGTTCAGATTGGCGAACGTGCGACGGTTGGGAGGAAAAGATTGCAATTCGTAACTTTCGATTTGCTCCATGATGTGTGTATGGTTATTTATTATACGTTGATCTCCACGATGGCAGTGGTCGTTGCACCTGCGAAATCCACAACGTCTCCTTTCTCGTTCGTCACCACCAACTCTATGTCGTCTATGCGGTTGCGACATACTGGAAAATAGATCGGCGAAGAGGGTGTGTAGATGATCGGTTCCATGAATTCGGAACTGGGTTTGAAAGTGGCGATGATTCCCGTCTGCTTGTGACTTCCTAATCCGTCCGAGGATTTCGTGATCATGCCTTCCGCCACGTTGCAGTGTACGTTCAGAGTCTCTATGGCCAAGAATTTAGGAATGTTGGTTGCTACGTGCTTGATGCCAGCTTCGAGTTTTGTGTCGTTCTCGAAACCTAAAGGTTCTCCTATGGTGCCCAGGTCCACGGTCTCCGTCGCCGATACGATTTCCACTCTGTGCGTGACCGAATTTTGAGAAAGGTACGTGCCTTTGGGTAATTGAGCTTGCAAAGTAGAAAGATTGTATTGACCTGGCGTGACGACGATATGTTCGCTTCCGACGCTAATTTTGTTGTTGTGCTGCGTGACGTTAGGTATGAGGTACATGCTGTAGAATGCACGCAGAGCTACGGATTTAGGATAGACGATGTCGTCGTGCAGCGTGAGTTTCAAGATTGAAGATTCGCTCGTGAGATGGAACACACCCATCGTCGTGATGCTGTTTGAGGTTCCACAGCGCTTTCTGGAAATCTTCCACCTGTGGTGGCTTATTTATTTTAGAGAGAAACGCGAGCATGGAGAGGCAGAGATGACCGCAGTTCTCGTCTCCGAAATTTTGAATGCGTTCGTCGTTGTAGTATATAGAGGTTTTGTTTGTTTTCAGGTAATGGACTAAATTTGTAGGTGGAACACCTCCGAAAGAATCGAAAACGAATGCTTTGTTATTGTCGTTTTTGTGGTAACATATCCAATGCGTGCCTGGATTTTCTTGACTGTCCAAGTTGACTACGCCGCATTCTCTTTTTTTAACGCTTGAAGGTAACGAGTCGGACATGAAAACTCCTCTGAAGTGTTTGATTCGTAACGGTTCGATCAGAGATTCAATGTCTCGGTTGGTGAGTGCTGTTGTTTCTTTTTTTTAAACTTTTTCATCACGCCCTTCCCCCCTTTCTTCTCCATGGCCAGGTTGTGACGTTTCTGTTCTTCCAACTCGGCCTTGTTCTTCTTCGAGTCGATGACGGTTTTCGCGATGGCGGCGCTACCGCCGGCCAAACTTCCAACGGCCCCTAATGCTGCCAGGAAGGCTGGGATGCTGAATATGAAACCTCCGATCTTTTGCTGTTTCCGCGAACGCTGCAAGCGTCTCAATTGAGGTGTGCTGAGCAGTAATTTCATTCCGTGTCCTTTGGACAAGCAAGAACGTTTCTTCTCGCGTTGTTTCTTGGTGAGTAACCCATCGAGGGTACCCAGCTTTTTCAGATTGGAGTATGGTATCTGGTACACGACACCCGTAGGCTTCATTTTTTTTACGGTATGTTATTTATATATATAAATGTTCTGAGATTTTTTTTGTCTTGTGTAATTTTTTTTTTCAAGGTATGTGTTATTTATATCGTCTCACTCAAAACAAACTGTGGCGATGTGTTATTTATATATATGTATTCTGGGAAAGAAAAAAGTTTTTGCTTCGCCTAATGCTATCATGTGGTTTACAAGATCGTCAGTTTCAATGTTCGACGCGTACCATTCTTTGGTAAATCTTCTTCTCCCCTGCCTACACTCGTGCAGCTCGTCTAATTTATCGTCAATTTTTTTGTTTGCGGCTCGAAAGAGAGTCTCTGGGGATCGGAACATTTTTTTCATTCCGCTTATTTCTCGGAGGTGATCCATGAAAATCATTTTGCACGGTGAACGAAATTCTGGCGTTACTTTACACAAGTCTATGAGTTTAGTTACATCCCCGTCGAACGTGAACGTAAATATTTTGTGCAACACTTCGGGAGGAAGTTGAGTTAGACAAGTTGTCGTATTTTTCATGGTATGTTATTTATATATATATATATTCCGGGGGTGTCTGTGATTAAACAAATTCTATTACGTGCTTCGTTTTCTTACCAAGAAGTTCCTTTGTCCCCTTGTACACGATTCGAGTTTTGTTCTCGATTAAGATAGCTAGCTTCTCGTCGGAGAACATGTTAGCGTATCGATCTGGTAAAAATAGACTGTATTGTCCGTCGAGCAACAGACGCACCTTGGGACCATACTGGGTAGAAACGATTGAACCGAAAGTTATCGTGTAGGGTTTGTCGTCTTCCAGTAGATAGTAAATATGCCTTTGACGCCAACTCTGATTTCTTGACCAAACGACCACAAAAAGTTGAAAAACTCACTTTCTCTCCCTGTTCCGCGCCTCATTTATTGCGCTGACGATGTTTCACGGGCGCAGAAAAGCAGTGATGAGTGAAAGATGAGCTCTCATCCTCTCATCCTCTCATCCTCTCATCCTCTCATCCTCTTATTCTCTCCACCTTCAGAACATTGTCGTCAACATCAGAGATGGAGTTGGAGTGCTGGAATCAACGGGACCAAATGTTTGTATATCGTGACCTTCGTAAACCTCTCTCTTGGGGGGGACGATGTGGCATATACACACGCGCGCGCTCTCATCCTCTTATTCTCTCATCCTCTCATCCTCTTATTCTCTCTACCTTCAGAACATTGTCGTCAACATCAGAGATGAAGTTGGAGTGCTGGAATCAACGGGACCAAATGTTTATATATCGTGACCTTCGTAAACCTCTCTCTTGGGGGAAGGATGTGGCATATACACACGCGCGCGCGCGTATGCCTCTCATTATTTTCCGTATTGTGACGCAAAAAACAAACCTCTCATCCTCTCATCCTCTCATCCTCTTATCCTCTCATCCTCTTATTCTCTCATCCTCTCATCTTTTGGGGGATGAGTGCACCTTATCGTAATTTTCCAAGTCCGGGACCCAAATGTTTATATATCGTGACCTTCGTAAACCTCTCCTCTCATCTTCTCATCCTCTTATCCTCTCATCCTCTCATTTTTTGAAAGATGAGTGTACCTTATCGTAATTTTCCAAGTCCGGGACCCAAATGTTTATATATCGTGACCTTCGTAAACCTCTCATCCTCTCATCCTCTCATCCTCTCATCCTCTTATTTTTTGAAGAATGAGTGTACCTTATTGTAATTTTCCAAGTCCGGGACCAAATGTTTATATATTGTGACCTTTGTAAACCTCTCTTTTGGGGGAACGATGTGGCATATACACACGCGCGCACGTGCGCGTATGCCTTTTATTATTTCCGTATTGTAACACAAACAAACAAACAAACAAAATAATAATTGTTGTTTTTTAGGATACCTGGCCCCTATAACCTCGCCAGGGTGCGTGGTGGCGGCGAAATCATCACCCATTTAGATTTGTACTGCGAATGTTGTCAAAAATTCAATCAACGTTGTTCGTTCTCAATGCTAGAATCTTACATAGATTATTCTCTAAAACGAAAATCGATAATCCTATGCAAAGCCCCCCCAAAGCATTCAGGCAATTTCTAATGTTCGCGTGGATAGCGACGCTCGGTAGAACTTTTCCCGTCCCTGTGGAGAAATTGTGTTTCATCGCTCAATGTCATCACGGACCAAACTATTTTACGAACCGACCCAGAAGCATTTGCGCAAATTCAAAATTACCGAATGTCATTCGACAGTGGTTTGGAAAAATATTGAAATTAATTTTCGATTTGTTGAGAGCAGCATCAACTCAAAACGTTAGCTGCCATCCCGGAGCTTGCACAGCGAGAAATAATTGTTTCGTCCGAGGTGAAATTATTGTTTTCACGTAACGTGCAAAGTATATATTGCAAGCATTTCCAAAAAACTGACATCATACAATAATGCAATTTTAAAAAACGACGACAGGTGTGTTTGAACGTTCATCGTGGCTTCAAAACCTTACCTATTTTTTTTGTTCCGTGCCCGCATATTGGAGCGATTCACAAGCTGCATTGCTGCACGTGGAATCACAAGCACGAAACAAGTGGATGCTTTGTTTTCAGGCATGGTTGAGTTTTGTGCTGGGGGGGATCGCCCGTTTCACATACTACACCCTGACGGGGCGTGGAATATAGAGGTCGACAATACATGCATGGGTGGAACTGTCAACGCCCGTTCATTGTTATTTGTCCCCCACAGGATATTGTGTGCATCACAAAAGTCTTTTGTTGAAAAAAGTATAGAATTGTTCGTTTGTACCACATGCATGAGTGAATCGGTCAACGGGGGGGTTCATTGCTAGGATACTGTGTTTTAACCAAAAGGGGGGGTCGAGTGGGTGGGGTTCCTATATAACACACCAGTTTCTCCTTTTGTACATCATTATCATAGTGAACGTCAATCGTGGCAGTTCAGTATTCTTTAATTTGTTTGTCTGACAGTATACATATATATCATCGTGGAAGTTTTAGTGAGCTACAAGTTTTTTTGAAGTCTCTCTATCTCTCTTGAAAGGTAAGTTTTTTTCATGATATATATATATTTATTTTGTTTTGCGTCTGACACACACACACACACACACATATTCAGAGGAATCATAAAAATTGACACACACACCTCCTACAACAGTGTGTGCACTGTTCGCGTCTAATATATATGTACTTGTGGAAGGAAAAAAAAATGTTTAACATTTTTCAACTTTTTTTCCTTCTGTTTCAGTGCGCTTTCTCCTACCACCACCACCATCACCACAACCCCCCAAAAAATTTCTCTGTATATATATATATAAATAACAGAGGGAAAAAATGGAATCGCAACCAGGTCCCTCCGGTCTTTGCGGGAAAGTGGCATGTCGCAACTGTGAGAAGTTGATTTCTAAACCTAACATTGCTAGGCATTTGAAAAAATGTCGTCTACCGGATCATGATGTCGTAGTCCCGCCGGCAAAGAAATCTCGCATTGATGCGCATGAAGGCGGTGCTTTGAATAAAAGTGCACGCATCATGACCTATAAATCTGGAAGTGAAAAGTGTGACTCGAGCACCTTCCTCGACAAAGTGAAATCTCTGGTAGTACATCAATTACGTGATTGCCTCGTCAATGTTGCAATTAAAATTCATCTCGTCTTGACCCTGCTGTATGAGAAAGTTGTCTCGTCCGAGTCAAGCACTTTCAGTTTTTACGTAGGGTGCGAATGCTTACACGATGACAATAACGAGGATCTGGAGGAAATTGTGACACGGCTATTCGAGCACTTGGGAGAAAAACAAGAAGACTTTGAAGGTAGAGGAAGTGGGTGGACTCTTTGCGGTGAGAATCACACGTTAGAACTTCGAGTCTGCAATTTTAAACCGTTACGCAGCGCTCAAAAAAACAAGCAAAAAAAAAAAAGCAAAATGCAGTGTTGAACATACAAAGTAATGATGCGAAGAGTTTCCTGTGGTCTGTCATCGCCGCATTACACCCAGCAAATAATGATAAACCCCAACGCCTGTCCAATTACCGAGGATATGAGGGAAGATACGAGAATATGATGAGAGGAATTTCCTATCCTGTGCCTCTGAATAAGATCAATCAATTTGAAAAAAACTATAGAGAGGAAAAAGGAGAAGATATCAATATTTCTGTGTTTGGGGTTGACGATTGCGACAACATTCGTGTGTTAAGACCTGCGAGAAGGCAGAATAATGTAATTCGACTCTTGCTTGTAGATGGCCGTTACAGTTTGATACGGAATTTCTCACGATTAGTAGGAAGACAGATCACCAAGGATCACGATAAGATCGAAATTTGCGATCGATGCTTGAGAATTTTTCGCGAGGGAAAGAAGATGAAAGATCAGCACAAGTGTTTTGGCTCCGTGAATGCAGAACCCGAAGATGTCATGCCGGAACCCGGAACCAAGATGAAATTTCAGAAACACCAGGCTCTTCTCCACCATCCCGCTGTCCTTTATGCCGACTTTGAAAGCTTCCAAGTTCCCATGACGTCTTGCAACCCTGATCCCTCTACCTCAAGCACGATACAAATTTTTCACCACGAGCCTTGCAGTTTCTCCATCTACGGAGAAAAATTAAATGATGTCATCCTGTATTGCGGACCCGATGCGGCAAAACATTTTGTTAAGAAGATAGCGGAATGCGCGAGAGAACTTGCACCCAGCCTGAAAGGCTCTTACGTTTCTCCACCTGCTCTCACGACGGAACAACAACGGGGACATGACGCGGCGACAAGATGCGCGGAGTGTAACCAGGCTTTCACCGCCGAAAATTACAAGGTCGTCCACCATGACCACCAGAATGGATTATTCCTAAGCACCATCTGTAATTCGTGCAATCTCAAGATTAAGGAGTCGCATTTTGTTGCCGTGTTTCTGCACTACACGGAGAAGTACGATACGCATCTCTTCGTTAAAGAGCTCTACAACATAACTTCTCGAATCAGCATCATTCCGAGAACGAGCGAGAAGTACATCGCGGTGAGAGTGTGGATCCCTCTCCAAGAAGGAGGAAGTGTGGAAGTGCGAATCCTGGACTCTTACAATTTCCTGTCCTCCAGCCTCGCAAGCCTTGCATCTCAACTTGGCGACGAAGATCTTGTGGCCACCAAGCAAAAATGTTTTTCGGGGAGAGATGAGAATTTGAATCTGTTGCGTCGCAAGGGCGTCTACCCCTACGAGTACGTCAACGATTTCGAGAAATTTGACGAGACGGAACTCCCACCCCGGGAGGCATTTTATTCTCATCTCACGGAGGACGTCTGTTCCGAAGAGGACTACGAACACGCTCGTAGTGTATGGACGGCATTCAATTGCCAAACGTTTCGCGATTATCACGATCTCTATCTGAAATTGGACGTGACTCTCCTCATGGACATTTTCGAATCGTTTCGTAAGAGATGCATCGCAATATACAAGTTGGATCCTGCGTATTTCTTCACGACGCCGGGGTTGACTTGGGAATCGATGATGAAATATACCAACGTGGAACTGGGACTCATCGCAGAGAAGGAACAGTATGCTTTCATGGAGAGTGCGATACGTGGTGGCATCGTCCAATGCCCCCGACGCCATGCTCAGGCAAACAATCCTCATACGCCTGGTTACGATGCATCGAAGCCCAACACCTATATTGTCTACTGGGATGTCAACAACCTGTACGGCCACTCCATGTCCCAGTGTCTTCCCATCAGCGACTACGCGTGGATGACCGAAGAGGAACTCTCCTGCGAAGATTTTCTCAACTGGAGCGAAGATAATGAATGGGGCTGTTTCTTGGAAGTCGATCTCAATTATCCCGAAAGGCTTCACGAGAAACATCACGGATTGGCCCTGGCCCCCACCAAAGAGAAGCCACCTGGAGGATCATCGGAGCCAAAACTAATACTAAGTATGGGGAACAAGCGGAATTACATTCTGCACTACCGACTCCTCCAATTTTACATAAGTCACGGCTTGCAGTTGAAGAAAGTTCATAGAGGATTAAAGTTCCGACAGAGCAAATGGCTGGAACCCTACATAACCGAGAACACGCGCCGCAGAGCGCAATCGACATCGCCTGCAGACAAGGATCTGTACAAACTGTTCAATAACGCCATCTACGGCAAGACGATGGAGAACGTGCGTAATTACATCGACGCAACGTTGGTCACGGAGGAAAAGAAATTTGAGAAGATCGTCGGGTCCCCCTACTTCAAAAACTTCACCATTTTCGACGAGAATCTAGTATTCGTCGAGAGGAACAAGAAGCAAGTGATGCTCAACAAGCCGATTGCCATAGGTGCCACCGTCCTTGAACTATCAAAATTGCACATGTACCAATCGTACTACGATCAGTTTCAACCTTTTTATGGAGATAACATCCAAATATGTTACATTGACACGGATAGCTTCATTTTTCTAATTCAAAACACACCAAACCTCGAACGTGATCTGACTAAGATGAAGCATCTGTTTGATTTTAGCAACTTACCATCAGGCCATCACTTACATTCGGCAGAAAACAAAATGACCATAGGAAAGTTCAAAGATGAAGTTGGCGGGAAGTACATCAGCGAATTTGCGGGGCTTCGTGCCAAAATGTACTGTGTAAAGATTGCAGAAGAAAAAGAGATCAAGAAAGCGAAGGGTGTGGGAAAAATAAGTACCAGCAAATTTAGCATGCAAGACTACAAGGAATGCCTTTTTCATGGTAAAAGGCAACTCAGCGCCGATCATCGCATTACAAGTAAATTGCATGATTTGTACACGACGCGCGTAACCAAAGTAGCATTGGATGCAACAGACAACAAGTTACGTGTTCTCGATTGTCAAATCCACACGAGAGAGTGGGGCCACTGCAATGGAAGCGATAAATGTGACGTGTGTTAACTGTAACCCCATAGCCATGAAGTCCGCTGTGTCTTTTGCCATTCTTCAAAAAAACAGACGGAGGAAAAGAGGGGCCCTCGGGCGATGAAAAGTTGCAAGCTGTTATTATGTTGTTAAGCCCGCTCCAAACCGAGGCTCATTAAATTCAACTCTTATTTTTCATCGCCCGAGGGCTCCTCTTTTCCTCCGTCTGTTTTTTTGAAGAATGGCAAAGGCACAACGTGTTAAATAACTAACAAGGACAATGAATCTCTTTGGTTTCCGCAAACAAAGCAACATGGACACTGCATCACCAAATTTCAATAACTTCTTACCTTCCGTGTTATCTAAACTCAATGGTCTACTAATTGTACATCTTAATAGTATATGGACGAAAATGAATGACGATGTGGGCAAGATGTTTTACGTCTTCAATAACAATTTACATTTCTATGAAATTCCGATCGACGGGAAACTTCAAATCACCGTGAATCCGGAGAACACAGGCGAAATCAAAATTTCTACCGGCAAGAACATTTTTCGAATGAAGCACGACAAGGTACTTTCTAACATGTCGTACGATGTGTCTGCAGGAGATTATTTTTACGTGGAACTCCTAGGAGATTACGACAAACTCGTTCCTCTCTTCGTAGAATTACGAATCGTCTATTCTATTATAAATAACAATTAACCAAAAATGCCTAACGACATTTTCGGCAACACCAAGCGTGTAGACCATGCAGAAGAGATTCTCATGCTGGACGTTCGAGTTAAGAAGTTGAGGACCGATTTGATCGCTTTGCAGGAGACCTTAAACAAAAGTTTAGAGTCTGAGATCGCTACGCTCCAAACGCAATGTCTCGATCCCATTCTGAAAATCGATTCCGAACTGAAAACACTGATAAAAAATTATGTTGACGTACCTTCTTACGACAACATTCAAAATATACAGTTGAGCATGGATTCGCTTCAAAATGATTTGGCCAAATTACAGCAATTTCAATCGAAAAATGAAGATTTGGAAAAATTGAAACTCGAAATCGAAGAGCGAACTTCCGCAATAGAAAAGAATTTCTCTGAACTTCAAACCGTCGTGAATGATATTGATGTAGAACGCTTGCAGGTCGTTGTTTCTAAATTACAAGAAGAATTCACCGGCACGTTGGAAGAAATCAAATCCAAGTTGCAGACTTTGGAAGATACAATGACGAACCTACCATCGTCGGACGAACTGCAGGTCATCGGTAAAAGCGTCGCGAACATAAAAATTCAACTGGAGGCTTATCAAGATTTCGAACACATTCAAACCACCATCGCTACGCTTCAGGCGTCTCTGGAGTTGATCAACGAAGAAATTAAAAATATTCACGCTGAAGCAAGTGTGTTGACGAGTATTCAGGACACGTTAAGCACGGTTCAGCAGAAGATCCAATATTTGGAAAATTTGAACGTCGAATCCAATCTTACTCATTTTCATCACGTACTGGACAACATACAGGGTGACTTGGAATCGTTACGAACGAGCGTGCCTTCAAGCGAAGATTTGGAAAAATTGAAAACGGCGGTGACGGCACTATCCGATTCGAGTGACATCAAAAGTTCGTTGAGCGATCTCGAGAGTAGGGTGGCCAATCTCCCCACCTCCAAAGAATTACACGCTTTGAAAAGGAACATATCACGTATGCTGAAACGACTGGAAACGGAAACAGCGAACGTGGAACAGATTCGAGACGAACTTGCTTCGCTGGTGTCGACGCTGCCCACTTCGCAGAGCGTCGCCGACCTTCACACGCAGTTTACAGAGATGCGAATCATCGTGAACGATCTTACCGAGAAGAATCAAATCGAAATTGAATCAAATCGAGAACCTTCAGAACATTGTCGTCAACATCAGAGATCAAGTTGGAGTGCTGGAATCAACGCAGGAATCGACGCTGGCCTCTTTCGGTGCCAAGTTGCAAGAACTCAACGAAAGCTACAAGCAGTTGAACGTGGAAGTGAAAATCAAACCGTCATTTTCTACCGTAACGGATACCATAGTCGAGCATTTGGTGCCCGTACAAAACACACTGGGTCAGCTTCACAGCAACCTCGTTAGCGTCGATACTAAATTCGCTAAACTGCATTCTCTGCAAGCCATCGAAATCAACAGCGTTCCCAATCAACAGAGAATCTCCACCTTCGTCGAAGGTAACAAACTGTACATGCTGCATCCTTATCATCCGTACTACAAGTTTCTCCTCGATGGCACGATTCAGGTAAACGAATTTTCGTACTGGTCTCACGGCAGAAAAGCTAGCGTTCCCACCATGACTTTGATATCGAATCGTGGTGTCCAGAAAGCAGGAAACATTCCTCTGGCGCGTTGGAACGAAACGCGCAACATATATGAAATACACGAAGACGAAGATCTTACCGTTTTCGACGTGAGTGCCGGCGATAAGCTGATCGTTCAAAACACGAGCGAGGTGCCACCCTCTTTGAATCCCATCACGCTGGTGCTTCTCTTCAAACGTAATCTCTAAAAAAAAATGTCAAGGCAAACCATCGTCCAAGAATTGCATAAACCTGCACGCCGCAACTACGAACGTTTGGCTGTGGTAACCAAGGGAATCGACGACCTCTGGGAAAGCGACCTCGTCGAAATGAGTAGCGGCAAGTTAAAAACGTACATAAATTGAACAAGGGCAACAAGTACCTCCTCACCGTCATAGACACATTTTCGAAATTCGCATGGGCTCTACCTTTGAAGGCGAAAACGGGAACGTGCGTCACGGAAGCATTCAAGACAATTTTTCGCGAAAGCGGCGGCAGACGACCTCGGTTTCTGCACACGGACAAAGGGAAGGAATTTTACAATGCCGTATTCCAAAAGTTTATTCGGAAACACAACGTTCAACATTACTCGACTTTCAGTGACGTCAAGGCCAGCATCGTGGAAAGATTCAATCGCACTCTGAAATCGCGCATGTGGTCACGCTTCACGCTTCAGGGAAGCTACAAGTGGGTCACCATTCTTCCGGAACTCGTTAACAACTATAATCACACACGGCACGGAACGATAGACATGAAGCCAGCTGACGTTACCAAGTCTGACGAGCAACGTTTAATTTCTAGCGTTTACTGTCCAAAGTACACACCCACGACAAAAAAAGCTAAATACAAAATTGGAGAACAGGTGAGGGTTAGTAAATTGAAGCGAACGTTCGACAGGGGTTTCACACGAAACTGGAGCACTGAACTTTTTACCGTGGTTCGAGTTCTACCCGGGAACCGTCACACGTATATAATAAAGGACAGTGGCGGTGAAATTTTATTGGAGCGCTTCTACGAGGAGGAACTCTCTAAAACTAAATACCCCGACACGTACCTTATCGAAAAAGTTTTGCGCAAGAGAGGCAACAAACTTTTGGTGAAATGGCTGGGACTTCCGGAAACAAGTTGGATCGATTCAAACGAAGTGATTCTATGAGTACGTGGAATGTTGTGAAAGGTTTACCTGATTCGGAAAGTGGAACGAAGAAAAAAAACGGCGAATTGCTCCCCGACAACATCCGCTGTCTGATCGTGGGTCCTTTGGGGTGTGGGAAAACGACACTGCTCGTGGACAATTTTCTCCTTGCACCGAATTGGTTAGATTGGAAGAACAGGCACCTCTACGTGTTCTCGAAAAGTTTGGAGCAATCCAAATACCAGCAACTGATGAAACTGTACGATGGTCTGGACATTGCAACGTTTGCTTTGGAAATAAAACCACTCTACGATTGTCGTGAAAATTCGGTCGTTGTGTTCGACGATGTCATCCTGGAAAATCAAAATGAAATTCGCAACTTTTTCACGCAAGGTCGTCACAAAGGAATGGATTGCTTTTACCTAGCTCAAACGTTTTCCAAAATTCCAAAACAGTTAGTACGCGACAACGCTAATTTCATATGTTTGTTTCGTCAAGATCACACCAACCTCAAGCACGCGTACGATGACTACGTAGGCGGAGACATGAACTACAATCAATTTTCGGAACGCTGCTGCTCTACTTGCTGGAACGGTGACGATTTCGGATTCGCGACGATCGACATGACGAGGAAACCCAACGACGGAAAATACAGAAACAAAATCAACGACTTTCTAAACGTTGCAACGTTGTAAGAAACGACGTATATAAATAAACGTCATGACGAAACGAAAAATCGAAGACGAAAATCTCAAGCTTCGCGATTACCTCGCGAAACGCTTCAAAGGTTGGAAATCCGAGAATCGCGGATTCTACGAAGAGAAGAAACGTCAGGATAAACCTGTGATCGATGCCATCAGCGGTCTAGGTAAAGAAATTAAAAGTGTCACGGAACAAAATAAAAATTTGATCAACGAACTCGTACCGCTCGCAGCTAAAAGTTACGCTGTACCCACGCCTATTTCGAGCATTCCTTCGACGCCGTTCGAACTGAAAGATGCACCGGCACGACGTCGAGCCATAGGCAGCACGTCGTCGTCTTCGGATAAGATCGAGTTGGGACCTTTGGCACGAGACTACCTGAGCACGGGGAAATTCGACAAGGATGAAGTGTTCGGATTGTATCCGAGCATGGAAACCAACGAAGGCGGCGGTGTGGTGTGGAAGATTGGGAAATCGAAGGTGACCTTCGAAGGCAACGACATTAAAGTTAATTTAGGCGAGAAGGATAGTTGGACCAGGTATCCGGGTACGGTGGGACTGTGGGAACTCGTTGCCAAAAAGCAGCCGAAAGATTACACCGACGAAGATTACCAGAGTTACAAGGAAATTTTGATCATGACGGATGCCTTGTACCAAAACAACGATGCCTCGCAGAATAGGGTGAAATCGAGCAGCGGCGAGAAGTACAGGAATCTCATCAAACCGATTTGGAACCAGGTCAAAACAGGCAGCGGCGTCAAACGCTACAACACGTTACCCAAAGAATTCGTTTGGGTGGACGACGTTAGGAAACTCGTGGACCGATTGTTGGTGATAGCCGGCGAAGAGAACGCAGGCAATCGTAATTTCCACAACGAGAACGTTGGCATCGTGGACATGATCAGCACGAAACTTTCCAACTTCATCGTGAACGACGACAAGGGCATAGGTTACCTCATCAAAATCATCAACACGCTGCCTCCGAAATTTTGGAACGTGGCCGAAGGAAAGGGACTCGTGAACGACATCATCAACAAGTTACCTTTCGAGATGCATCTACCTGGCTACCAGTACTGCGGACCGGGTACCAAACTCGAGAAAAGATTGGAGAGAGGAGACAAGGGTGTGAATCCGTTAGACGCGGCATGCAAAGATCACAACATCGCCTACAACACCACGCAGACGGATCTGGATGCACGTCACGAAGCAGACAGAAAGTTAGAGCACGCAGCTTTCGAAAGGTTCGTCAGCAGAGACGCTTCTTTGGGTGAACGGGTCGCCGCACTGGGTACCACCATCGCCATGAACACGAAACAAAAATTGGGGTGGGTTATATAAATAACATCCAGTAAAAAAACAAAAAACAACATGGCTTGCATAACTGATTTGCCGCACGAACTACTATCTAAAATATTCAAAAAGGTAGTTAACGGAGATGTTAATAAACTTGTGATCATAGCTAAAACGACGCCAGCATTTCACATGGGATGCGAAATAGTTCTCAAGGACCGTCTTCGGGAGATCAGTGGAATGAGGTGCGGTGATCTCCATACTCTTCTTTCGGGCGCAGGGGAAAAATTAAACAAGAGAATGAACGAACTGCACGAGGCAAGGCAGGGAAGAAGACGGTATACTGACGATTGGTGTAAGTCTAAGCAGGAGACGGATTATATCATTACGCTCATCATCGCGTTTTCGGAAGCACGGACTTTCTTCCTCTAACACACACACAAAAGAATCTTCGATACAAAAAAATCTCATGAAAAAAAGTATATATAAATAACACACATCGTGAAAAAAAAAAAAATTGTCTCTAACACTCTGAAATTTTTCTTTGATATGACGACTGAAAAAATGAGTGATCTCCAAGCATTAAAACAAATGCTAAATTTGTCAGTCGAGTATGTAAAAATTCAGGAATTGGAAGTCGACAAACCTTACACGATAACTTCCGGTTCAATCGTTTCTACCCAGTATGGTCCCAAGGTACGCCTGTTGCTCGACGCACAATACAGTCTATTTTTACCAGATCGATACGCTAACATGTTATCCGACGAGAAGCTATCTATTTTAATCGAGAACAAAACTCGAATCGTGTACAAGGGGACAAAGGAACTTCTTGGTAAGAAAACGAAGCACGTAATAGAATTTGTGTAACGGCTGCGAGGAATATATCCTTGAAAAAAAGTTACACGAAACAAAAAAAATATCTCAGAACATTTATATATAAAATAACATACCGTGAAAAAAAATTACATGAAACAAAAAATCTCATGAAAAAAAACTACACTAGAGAAAATCTCAGAATATATATATAAATAACATATCGTGAAAATAACACATAGACCATCAACATGAAGCCCAAGGGTGTCGTGTACCAGATACCATATTCGAATCTAAAAAATCTAGGTGCCCTCGATGGGTTACTCACCAAGAAACAGCGCGAGAAGAAACGTTCTTGCTTGAGCAAAGGACACGGAATGAAATTGCTGCTCAGCACACCTCAATTGAAAAGATTGCAGCATTCGCGGAAACAGCAAAAGATCGGAGGTTTCATATTCAGCATCCCGGCCATCCTAGCAGCATTGGGGGCCGTTGGAAGTTTGGCTGGCGGAAGTGCCGCCATCGCGAAAACCGTCATGGACTCAAAGAAGAACAAGGCGGAATTGGAAGAACAGAAACGTCACAACCTGGCCATGGAGAAGAAAGGGGGGAAGGGCGTGATGAAGAAGTTTTAAAAAAAGAAACAACAGCACTCACCAACCGAGACATTGAATCTCTGATCGAACCGTTACAAATCAAACACTTCAGAGGAGTTTTCATGTCCGACTCGTTACCTTCAAGCGTTAAAAGAAGAGAATGCGGAGTAGTCAACTTGGACGGTCAAGAAAATCCAGGCACGCATTGGATATGTTACCACAAAAACGACAATAACAAAGCATTCGTTTTCGATTCTTTCGGAGGTGTTCCACCTACAAATTTAATTCATTATCTGAAAACGAACAAAACCTCTATATACTACAACGACGAACGCATTCAAAATTTCGGAGACGAGAACTGCGGTCATCTCTGCCTCTCCATGCTCGCGTTTCTCTCTAAAATAAATAAGCCTACGATCGAAGATTTCCAGAAAGCATTGTGGAATCTTAAACACCATCACGACAATGGGGGTGTTCCATCTCACGAGCGAATCTTCGATCTTGAAACTCACGCTGCACGATGACGTCGTCTATCCTAAATCCATAGCTCTGCATGCATTCTACAGCATGTACCTCATACCTAACGTCACCCAGCACAACAACAAAATTAGCGTAGGAAGCGAACATATCGTCGTCACGCCAGGCCAATACAACCTTTCTACTTTGCAAGCTCAATTACCCAAAGGCACGTACCTTTCTCAAAATTCGGTCACGCACAGAGTGGAAATCGTATCGGCGACGGAGACCGTGGACCTGGGCACCATAGGAGAACTTTTAGGTTTCGAGAACAACACAAAACTCGAAGCTGGCATCAAGCACACGGCAACAAACATTCCTAAATTTCTAGCCATAGAGACTTTGAACGTTCACTGCAACGTGGCGGAAGGAATGATCACGAAATCCTCGGACGGATTAGGAAGTCACAAGCAGACGGGAATCATAGCCACTTTCAAACCAAGTTCCGAATTCATGGAACCGATCATCTACACGCCCTCTTCGCCGATCTATTTTCCAGTATGTCGCAACCGCATAGACGACATAGAGTTGGTGGTGACGAACGAGAAAGGAGACGTGGTGGATTTCGCAGGTGCAACGACTACTGCCATCGTGGAGATCAACGTATAATAAATAACCATACATAGTGTAAAATGGAGCAAATCGAAAGTTACGAATTGCAATCTTTCCCTCCCAACCGTCGCACGTTTGCCAATCTGAACGAAGCGAACAGGGAGATCGAATACGACGTGGACGTAGGCGACGGGTTCATTCATCCTCACAGAGCGGACCTTTACCTTCAATTCGACGTGGTGAAGAAAGAAAGCGGAGACGCGTTTCCCGCAGCAGCAAACTTGATACTCGTGGACAACTTCGTGCCTCACCTGTTCTCGCAGGTGGAGGTGAGGAAACACAACACCGTCATCGACAGAATAGATTATCCAGGCATCACGTCGACGGCAGTGGGAACTTTGAAATTATCCAAAACGGACGCAGCGTACTACCAGGCCGGGGGATTCGAAGCGGGGACCAAAATATCGACGAGAAGTCACACAGTGCTCTTTCCCATGCGTCTGCTTCCAGGATTCTTCTCCGATTACAAGGAGATCATGTGGAAGGGAGGACTGAGAGTCACGTTTCGAAGAGCGGCCAACGACAACAACGCACTGATGCGATACACCAACTTGAACGCCGACGGCACGCCGATAGCCAACACTTTACCCGAAGTAGCGAAATGCATCATCCGGAGCATGGAATTGAGAATGCCGATCCTGGAATACGAAACGAACTATGCCCTCAAGTACAAAGCGCAGATCTTGAAAAGTCCGCAGGTACCGATTCACTTTCACGGTTACCAGTGCGTGCAAAAGATGGCATCCGGAAGTCACATGGAATTCGACGTGACGACGCAGTTCAACAACATACAGTTCGACATGCCAGATTTCGTCGTGGTGCTCTTTCAGACCGGGAGGGACAAGAATCAGGAAAAAGATTCCAGCAAATTCGACGACTGCAAGATCAAGAACGTTTATCTCAAGAACGGCAGGAACGAAGTGTTCCCGCGCGAGAATTACAACCTCGACATGACCAAAAACGATTATCTCAAACTTTACGAAGCGTTTTCGGCTTACAAACGCGTGACCGAGGGAAGTGTGGACATGTACTACACGCCCAGCGAATTCAAAGCCCGGAGACCCATGACCGTCATCAATACCACAAAAAGAAAGCAGGTGGTGGTCAACGATCGAACCAACATCAAGATCGTCTGCGAGTTCCACGATGCCTTGCCCGAGGACACCCTGTGTAGCGTCATCCTGATTGCAGAGAAGTCCTTCGCCTACGACGTGAAGAACGAGAGGGTCACAGAGCAGTTTTAACAAGTTTTTAACATCTTTTCTTGCACAAATAAGAAATTTTTTGTACTAGCACAATCAGTTATAATGGCACAATACGAATTTCACTAGTTCAGATCAGTTACAATGTCAATTTCATTAGTTATCAGTTACAATATCTTTTTTCATCACTATAGCACGAGAGACAAATCAGAAAATTTGCACAAAAAAATTTGTTGTTGTTTTTACACAAGAAAATTAACAATAAAATTCTTTCTTTTTTATCGTTTCAGATGCTGTCGAAACATCAAAAACACATACACACACACTAGAAAAAAAAGCATGCAACTTTATTTGTAACACACACACATACATTCTCCATCTTCATCAAGAAAATATTAATAATAAACATAATTATTTTTATCTATATCTCACAATAAAACTCTATATCCAAAAATATTACAACATCAAAATAACACTAGAGTCGTTAGTACATGTTGCATGCATTACGGAGGTCCTCTGTAGAGTTTCATGGAAGTTTGAGAGAAAAAAAAACAAACACGTGAAACTCTATAGAGGTGCGGTAATCTATAACCGCAGCCGTTAGAGAACCTTTTTTACTTTTTTTGGTTGGGCACCACGCACCCTGGCGAGGTTATAGGGGCCAGGTATCCTAAAAAACAACAATTATTATTTTGTTTGTTTGTTTGTTTGTGTTACAATACGGAAATAATAAAAGGCATACGCGCACGTGCGCGCGTGTGTATATGCCACATCGTTCCCCCAAAAGAGAGGTTTACAAAGGTCACAATATATAAACATTTGGTCCCGGACTTGGAAAATTACAATAAGGTACACTCATTCTTCAAAAAATAAGAGGATGAGAGGATAAGAGGATGAGAAAATGAGAGGATGAGAGGATGAGAGGTTTACGAAGGTCACGATATATAAACATTTGGGTCCCGGACTTGGAAAATTACGATAAGGTGCACTCATCCCCCAAAAGATGAGAGGATGAGAGAATAAGAGGATGAGTGGTTTGTTTTTTGCGTCACAATACGGAAAATAATGAGAGGCATACGCGCGCGCGCGTGTGTATATGCCACATCCTTCCCCCAAGAGAGAGGTTTACGAAGGTCACGATATATAAACATTTGGTCCCGTTGATTCCAGCACTCCAACTTCATCTCTGATGTTGACGACAATGTTCTGAAGGTAGAGAGAATAAGAGGATGAGAGGATGAGAGAATAAGAGGATGAGAGCGCGCGCGTGTGTATATGCCACATCGTCCCCCCCCAAGAGAGAGGTTTACGAAGGTCACGATATACAAACATTTGGTCCCGTTGATTCCAGCACTCCAACTTCATCTCTGATGTTGACGACAATGTTCTGAAGGTGGAGAGAATAAGAGGATGAGAGGATGAGAGGATGAGAGGATGAGAGCTCATCTTTCACTCATCACTGCTTTTCTGCGCCCGTGAAACATCGACAGCGCAATAAATGAGGCGCGGAACAGGGAGAGAAAGTGAGTTTTTCAACTTTTTGTGGTCGTTTGGTCAAGAAATCAGAGTTGGCGTCAAAGGCATATTTACTATCTACTTCTTCCAATTCCTGAATTTTTACATACTCGACTGACAAATTTAGCATTTGTTTTAATGCTTGGAGATCAGTCATTTTTTTTCAGTCGTCATATCGAAGAGGTGTGTGTGTTAGAGAATTTTAATTTTTCACAATGTGTGTTATTTATTTACCGAAGAATTTTTTTTTTGATCTTGTAGATTTTTTTCACAGTAGTGCAGTTTGGGGAATTGAGAAACCTCTTGTGGTGAGCTGAAGTGGTGAGCTTGCCTTAATGGATTTTTCTTGTAAGGCATGAGCTCTATTTGATGGCGCAGTGTTGCCAGCTTCTTACTTGAAAAAATCACCAAGGTTTTTGGGGTAACCTAACCTAAAACAAGGAGCTGGCAACCTTTTTCTCGCAGTGTTACCAGCTTCTCACTCGAAAAAATCACCAAGGTTTTTTTTTTCTTGGTCTAACGTAACCTAAAGCAAGGAGCTGGCAACCTTGCTTGAGGCTTGTCTTACAGTACATAAAGCAAGGTTGCCAACCCACTGGTACTTTTGCCATAGCCTTTTACAAGAAAAAAGAGAGAGGGAAGAGTTAAACAACCGACAGCTTACCCACAGCTTTTTTTTGCTCTAACCTAACCTAAAGCAAGGAGCTGGCAACTTTGCTTGTGCAATCAACCCGGTTGACCGCCCTCAAGTGGAGATCAGCATTGCCAACTCCTCACTCGAAAAAAAAAATCACCAACGTTTTTTTTGCTCTAACCTAGCCTAAAGCAAGGAGCTGACAACTTTGCTTGTGCAATCAACCCGGTTGACCGCCCTCAAGTGGAGATCAGCATTGCCAACCTACACACACTAAACAAGGAGAGCCGACAACAAATATGTACTGCCGTAAAAGAGAGAGAGATGGGTGGATGGTAATATAGTATGTGTGTGCGTGTGTGCGTATAATATGTAGCATTATTAACTAGAGTGTGTTGGCAATTTACTTACAACTAAAAAAAAAAATAGAGATGCCAACTTTGCTGTAAGATGAAGAGAGAGAGAGAGAGAGATTTATGGCCGGCAACAGTAACGAGCGAATGCGCCATATCGTAATTTTCCAACTCCGTATATCGTGACCTTTGTAAACCTCTCTCGGGGGAACGTTGTGACGCAAACAAACAAACAAAATAATAATTGTTGTTTTTAGGAGGCCTGGCCCCTATAACCTCGCCAGGGTGCGTGGTGCCCAACCAAAAATGTAAAAGTTTTCTAATGGCTGCGGTTATAGATTACCGCACCTCTGTAGGGTTTCACGTGTTTTTTTTTCTATCTACAATCATATTTTTCTTATATATTTTTTTTAATTTTTTTACAGAGTTGATTAAAGCACATATTTGAGGAAAACAACGCCACCCATATATAAATAAACCCCTCAAACTAACACTAATTAGAATTAGCCTACAAAATTTTTCTCGTAAGGCATTTTTTTGTAAACACTCTACCACCAACAGATCACATATAAATAAACATACCCCCCAAAAAAAAAATGCAATCTGAGAAAAGTTGCCCTGTGTGCAAGATAACCATATCAAGCGCACATTTTGCAAGACATTGTCGTACCTGCGCACCTGGTAAGCGTGTAACCGCTAAAAAACCATGTCCCAGGTGCGGTATACATATTACCATTAATAATTTAAAGAGGCATATAACATCATGCAAAGTTGTCGTCGGAGCACCTGTTCCCCAACCGTCGACCAGCTCGACCAAGAGGAAGGCAGAAGCAGCCTCCATCAATGCACCATCCGCCAAACGCGTCAAGCCTGTGGCGAAAGCGAACCAGTCTGCTTTCCAGCAGTTGTTAGAGGACTTTGTCATCACTTCGGAGGGCTCATGCGACGTACGTAGCTTTTTGGAGAACGTGCAAGCCAAAATCATTTCCATCCTCGGCGATGCGCTTGCAACGCACTCTACTAAATTCTACGCATCGCTACGTTGCCAGTACAAGAAGCCGTCTGACGAAATTTACAGCTTCTGCCACAATACTAAGGCGAAGACGCTGCATCTGGCGGATGTCGACAACCTCGAGGTCATCTACAACCAGTTTGCCGATGAGCTGGTGGCAAAACAAGAAGAACATCAAGCTAAAGGCTCGGGGGGTTCGCTGTGTGGCGAGCCTCACGAACTGTGCGTCAAACTTTGCAAGTTCATACCTCTCTCCGCCTCCAGCTACGTCCCCTTACCACCTACCATTGTGGCAAAGAAGGCCGTCCTGAACATTCAGAACAGTGACGCCAAGTGCTTTCTCTGGTCGGTGCTTGCAGCGTTGCACCCTGTCGACCGGAAAAACCAACCACGCCGAGTTAACCACTACCTACCCTATGAGGCAGAGCTGGAAGTTGCCATGGCTGGGATCGACTACCCGGTAGAGGTCACGGACATTCGAAAGTTTGAGGCTCGTGCTCGGCTGGCCATCAACGTTTACGGTCTCACTGACGAAAATGCGGTGTACCCCATCAGGGTGAGCGACGTAAAGGACGATGGTGCGCAGGAAATTCACCTTCTGCTCATCAAGGACGAGACCCATCACCACTACACCCTTATCCGTTCCCTCTCCCGGTTGGTGTCGAGCCAAACAAGCAAGCATCATGGTAGCATAGAAGTTTGTCGCAGGTGCTTGTCAACTTTTGACAATCGAGAACAGCAGGATTATCAGCACATCAAAGGTCCCAACATCGCTGCAGAGAAGCTTGCCAGCCACAAACTTTATTGCAATGCCAACGAGCCTGGTGTGGCAGTCTTGCCCAAACCTGGCACCGTGGAGCGTTTCCACATGCACGGTGCCATGGTGGAGCATCCCGCTATCATCATCGCGGATTTCGAGGCCTTCCTCAAACCCCTGTCCACTTGCGATCCAGATCCCGAAGTTTCTTCCACCACCCCTTACCAACTCCACGAGGCTTCGAGTTATGCATACGTTGTGGTGCGACGAGACCAGCACATCGCCCCCGAGCCCTACGTGTATCGCGGTCCCGACGCAGTCAAACACTTCCTCGAGAGGATGGTTGTGGAAGCCAGCGAGATAGGGAAGGTACTGTTGGCCCCCAAGTCTATGCTCCCACTGTCCCCCGATGATCAGCGTAGACACGACGAGTCCATCGCTTGCCCTGTCTGCGTCAAGGAGTACACCGCCAACAATCGTAAAGTCCAACACCATGATCACTTTGACGGTAGGTATGTTGGTCCTTGGTGCAACGGATGCAACCTCATGGCCCGGGACCCGCGCTTCATCCCTGTGTTTTTTCACAATGGCTCGGGATACGACTTCCACCACCTCGTCAAGCATCTTGGGTACGACGACATGCGAATCAACGTCCTGGCGCAGAACGAGGAGCGTTACATCAGTGTGAGCAAGTGGGTGCGAATCCCAGGATCACACTCTACCGTCGAGCTTCGCTTCCTCGACTCCCTGAGGTTCCTCCCGGCCAGCCTCGATGCTCTCGCAGGGAAGCTTAGCGACGAGCAAATGCTCATCACCTCCGCGAACTTTCCGAACTTGGACGCAGGTCTCTTCAAGCGTAAGGGGGTCTATCCCTACGAATACGTCACAGATCCTTCCAAGTTCGCGGAGACGACGCTACCTTCTCGAGCAAACTTCTATAGCAAGCTGCGAGGCTCGAACATCACCGACGAAGAATATCACCATGCCCAGTCCATGTGGCGCGAGCTGGGCTGTCGAACTCTCGGGGACTACCACGACGCCTACCTCAGACTTGACGTGACGCTCCTTGCCGACGTGTTCCAGACGTTCCGTGCGACCGCAATGAAGATCTACAAGCTGGACCCCGCCTACTTCTACAGTCTCCCCGGACTGGCGTGGTCAGCCATGTTTCTGGTGACGAAGATCAAGCTGGAGCTTCTTTCGAACGTGGACATGATGCTGTTTGTGGAACGTGCCGTGCGGGGTGGAATGGTCCAGGTGTCGCAGCGACACTCGCACGCCAACAATCACCACATGGCCACCGGATGCGACCCCTCACAACCGTCCAGCTACATCATGTACACGGACGTCAATAACCTCTACGGACACTCCATGATGCAGCCACTCCCCTTTAGAGGCTTCGAGTGGGCTGACCCTTCCAACTTCGACGTCGAAAGCTTCGACGATTCGGAACATGGGTTCTTCGCCGAGGTGGACCTTGAGTTCTCCGAGAAGCTGCAGGATTTGTTCTGCGATCTTCCCCCTGCACCCGAGTTCAAGTGTCCACCCGATTCCAACCAGAAGAAGCTCGTCATGGATTTCGAGTCCAAAGAGCGTTATGTCCTGCACTACCAGAATCTCCGGTGGCTGATGCAGCGAGGGGTCACGGTCCGCGCAGTTCACCGCATCCTCAAGTTCGAGCATTCTCCATGGTTGAAGCCATATATTGAAGTCAACACCAAACACCGCACCGCAGCCACGTCCGAGCTCGATAAGGATTTCTTCAAGCTTATGAACAATGCGGTGTTTGGCAAAACTATGGAGAATGTACGGAATCGCATGGACATAAAATTGGTAACGAGCAAAGCACAATGTCGCAGGCTCGTAGCGAACCCGTTATTTAAATCGAGGACCATTTATAACGAGCAGCTTGCTCTGGTGCATATGAGGAAGGGTGAGGTAAAACTCGACAAGCCAATTTATGTTGGTGCCTCAGTATTAGACCTGAGCAAGCTGCACATGTTCGAGACGTACTACGACATATTACGTCCACATTATAGCCACAACATCTCGCTTCTCTACACGGACACGGACAGCTTGGTGTACCACGTCCACTCAGCCGATGCATACAGGGATATAGTCACGGTACCAGCTTTGGTTAACCTTTTCGACACCTCGGGCTATCCCCAGCCGAACCAGTACGGCATCCTGCCCCGAAACAAAAAAGTGCCTGGCAAACTCAAAGACGAGAAGGACGGTGATGTAATTCTCGAGTTTGCAGGTCTTCGCGCCAAGGCCTATGCCATCAAAGCCGAGGGCAGCGTTACCAAGAAGGCCAAGGGTGTCGGCAGACAGGTGGTTCGGGAGCATCTCGCATTCGAGGACTTTGTCGATTGCCTCAAGACCAGGTCGTCGGTTCTAAGAGAAGAACAGCGCATCCAGAGCGTCGGCCATATCATCACCACAAACAAAGTTAGAAAAATTGCCCTGGATCCCAACGACGATAAGAGGTGCGTCCTCGAGTGTGGTATTCACACATTGCCGTGGGGGCACTATCGCTTAGCAGAAAGCAAAACCTGCAACATATGTCCATCTTCAACAGAAGATTCATAAAAACAAAACAAAAAAAAAAAAAAAAACACTTTGACTGTCATTACAAAAAACTTTGACCATATTCTTAAATAACCAGCATGCCTATGAATTTGTTCGGTTTCAAAAAACAGATCATTATGGAAACCATACCAGATCATGAAGTCTTACCTTCCGTGTTACCTAAACTCAACGGTCTGTTGATCATTCACCTCAACAGCATTTGGACGAAACTGAATGACGATGTGGGCAAGATGTTTTATGTTTTTAATAACAATTTACATTTCTACGAAATTCCGATCGATGGGAAACTTCAAATCACCGTGAATCCGGAGAACGTAGGCGAAATCAAAATTTCTACCGGCAAGAACATTTTTCGAATCAAGCACGACAAGATGCTTTCCAACATTGCGTACGATGTTTCCGCTGGAGATTATCTTTACATAGAACTCCTCGGAGATTACGACAAACTTATTCCTCTCTTCGTAGAATTACGAATCGTCTATCCTATTATAAATAACCGTTAACCAAAAATGCCTAACGACATTTTCGGCAACACCAAGCGTGTGGACCATGCAGAAGAGATTCTCATGTTGGACATTCGAGTTAAGAAGTTGAGGACCGATTTGATCGCTTTGCAGGAAACCTTAAACAAAAGTTTAGAGTCGGAAATCGCTACGCTCCAAACGCAATGTCTCGACCCCATTCTGAAAATCGATTCCGAACTGAAAACGCTCATAAAAAATTATGTCGACGTACCTTCTTACGACAGCGTTCAAAATATACAGTTGAGCGTGGATTCGCTTCAAAATGATTTGGCCAAATTACAGCAATTTCAATCGAAAAATGAAGATTTGGAAAAATTGAAACTCGAAATCGAAGAACGAACTTCCGCAATAGAAAAAAATTTCTCCGAACTTCAAACTGTGGTGAACGATATAGACGCAGAACGCTTGCATGTCGTCGTTTCCAAATTACAAGAAGAATTCACCAGCACGTTGGAAGAAATTAAATCCAAGTTGCAGACTTTGGAAGATACAATGACGAACCTACCATCGTCGGACGAACTGCAGGTCATCGGTAAAAGCGTCGCGAACATAAAAATTCAATTGGAGGCCTATCAAGATTTCGAACACATTCAAACCACCATCGCCACGCTTCAGGCGTCCTTGGAATTGATCAACGAAGAAATTAAAAATATTCACGCTGAAGCGAGAGCGTTGACGAGCATTCAAGACACGTTGAGCACGGTTCAGCATAAGATCGAATATTTAGAAAATTTGAACGTCGAAACGAATCTCGCTCATTTTCATCACGTACTGGACAACATACAGGGTGACTTGGAATCGTTACGGACGAGCGTGCCTTCGAGCGAAGATTTGGAAAAATTGAAAACGGCGGTGACGGCACTATCCGATTCGAGCGACATCAAAAGTTCATTGAGCGATCTCGAGAGTAAAGTGGCCAATCTCCCCACCTCCAAAGAATTACACGCTTTGAAAAGAAACATATCTCGAATGCTGAAACGACTAGAAACGGAAACGGCGAACGTGGAACAGATTCGAGACGAAATTAGTTCGCTGGTGTCGACGCTGCCCACTTCCCAGAGCGTCGCCGACCTTCACACGCAGTTTACAGAGATGCGAATCATCGTGAACGATCTTACCGAGAAGAGCTCGAAATTGAATCAAGTCGAGAACCTTCAGAACATTGTCGTCAACATCAGAGATCAAGTCGGAGTGCTGGAATCCACGCAGGAATCAACGCTGACCTCTTTCGGTGCCAAGTTGCAAGAACTCAACGAAAACTACAAGCAGTTGAACGTGGAAGTGAAAATCAAACCGTCATTTTCTACCGTAACGGATACCATAGTCGAACATTTGTTGCCCGTACAAAACACGCTGGGTCAGCTTCACAGCAACCTCGTTAGCGTCGATACTAAATTCGCTAAACTGCATTCTCTGCAAGCCATCGAAATCAACAGCATACCCAATCAACAGAGAATCTCCACGTTCGTCGAAGGTAACAAACTGTACATGTTGCATCCTTATCATCCGTACTACAAGTTTCTCCTCGATGGCACGATTCAGATAAACGAATTTTCGTACTGGTCTCACGGTAGAAAAGCTAGCGTTCCCACCATGACTTTAATATCGAATCGTGGTGTCCAGAAAGCAGGAAACATTCCTCTGGCACGTTGGAACGAAACGCGCAACATATATGAAATACACGAAGACGAAGATCTCACCGTTTTCGACGTGAGTGCCGGCGATAAGCTGATCATTCAAAACACGAGCGAAGTGCCACCCTCTTTGAATCCCATCACGCTTGTGCTTCTCTTGAAACGTAATCTCTAAAAAAATGTCTAGGCAAGCCATCGTCGAAGAATTGCATAAATCTGCACGCCGCAACTACGAACGTTTGGCTGTGGTAACCAAGGGCATCGACGACCTCTGGCAAAGTGACCTCGTGGAGATGAGTAGCGGCAATTTGAAAAACGTGCATAAATTGAACAAGGGCAACAAGTACCTTCTCACCGTCATAGACACGTTTTCGAAATTCGCATGGGCTCTACCTTTGAAGGTGAAAACGGGAACGTGCGTCACGGAAGCATTCAAGACAATTTTTCGCGAAAGCGGCGGCAGACGACCACGGTTTCTGCAAACGGACAACGGTAAAGAATTTTACAACGCCGTATTCCAAAAGTTTATTCAAAAACATGGCATTCGACATTATTCGAGCTTCAGTCACATCAAAGCCAGCATCGTGGAAAGATTCAATCGAACCTTGAAAACACACATGTGGAAACGATTCACGCTTCGGGGAAATTACAAATGGGTCGACATCCTGCCGGAACTCGTTGACACCTATAATGATACAGTACACAGAACCATAGGCATGAAGCCAGTTGACGTTACCAAATCTGACGAGCAGCGTTTAATTTCTACAGTTTACTGTCCAAAGTACACACCCACGACAAAAAAAGCTAAATACAAAATTGGAGACCGGGTGAGGATCAGCAAATTCAAACGCACCTTCGAGAAGGGATTCACAAAAAATTGGAGCACGGAACTTTTTACCGTGGTTCGAGTTTTACCCGGGAACCGTCACACGTATATAATAAAGGACAGTGGCGGTGAAATTTTATTGGGGCGCTTCTATGAAGAGGAACTCTCTAAAACGAAACACCCGGACACGTACCTCATCGAGAAAGTATTGCGCAAGAGAGGCAACAAACTTTTGGTGAAATGGCTGGGACTTCCGGAAAAAAGTTGGATCGACGCGGACGAAGTGATCTTGTGAGTACGTGGAACGTGGTGAAGCGTCTACCGGATCCGAAAAGTCAAACAAAGAAAAAGAACGGCGAGTTGCTTCCCGACAGCATCCGCTGTCTGATCGTAGGTCCTTCGGGGTGTGGGAAAACGACACTACTCGTGGACAATTTTCTCCTCGCACCGAATTGGTTAGATTGGAAGAACAGGCACCTGTACGTGTTCTCGAAAAGTTTGGAGCAATCCAAATACCAGCAACTGATGAAACTGTACGATGGTCTGGACATTGCAACGTTCGCCTCGGAAATAAAACCACTCGACGATTGTCGTGAAAATTCAGTCGTTGTGTTCGACGACGCCATCCTGGAAAATCAAAATGAAATTCGCAACTTTTTCACGCAAGGTCGTCACAAAGGAATGGATTGCTTCTACCTAGCTCAAACGTTTTCCAAAATTCCAAAACAGTTAGTACGCGACAATGCTAATTTCATATGTTTGTTTCGTCAAGATCACACCAACCTCAAGCATGCGTACAATGACTACGTAGGCGGGGACATGAACTACAATCAATTTTCGGAAGGCTGCTCTTCTTGCTGGAACGGTGACGATTTCGGATTCGTGACGATCGACATGACGAGGAAACCCAACGACGGAAAATACAGAAACAAAATCAACGACTTTCTAAACGTTGCAACGTTGTGAGAAACGACGTATATAAATAACGTCATGAGGAAACGAAAAATTGAAGACGAAAATCTCAAGCTTCGCGATTACCTCGCGAAACGCTTCAAAGGTTGGAAATCCGAGAATCGCGGATTCTACGAAGAGAAGAAACGTCAGGATCAACCTGTGATCGATGCCATCAGCGGTCTAGGTAAAGAAATTAAAAGTGTCACGGAACAAAATAAAAATTTGATTAATGAACTCGTGCCACTCGCAGCTAAAAGTTATGCCGTACCCACGCCTATTTCAAGCATTCCTTCGACGCCGTTCGAACTGAAGGATGCACCGGCACGACGTCGAGCCATAGGCAGCACGTCGTCGTCTTCGGATAAAATCGAGTTGGGACCTTTGGCACGAGACTACCTGAGTACAGGGAAATTCGACAAGGATGAAGTGTTCGGATTGTATCCCAGCATGGAAACCAGCGAAGGTGGTGGTGTGGTGTGGAAGATTGGGAAATCGAAGGTGACCTTCGAAGGCAACGACATTAAAGTCAATTTAGGCGAAAAGGATAGTTGGAACAGGTATCCGGGTACGGTGGGACTGTGGGAACTTGTTGCCAAAAAGCAGCCGAAAGATTATACCGACGAAGATTACCAGAGTTACAAGGAAATTCTGATCATGACGGATGCCTTGTACCAGAACAACGACGCCTCGCAGAATAGGGTGAAATCAAGCAGCGGCGAGAAGTACAGGAATCTCATCAAACCGATTTGGAACCAGGTCAAAACAGGCAGCGGGGTCAAACGCTACAACACGTTACCCAAAGAATTCGTTTGGGTGGACGACGTTAGGAAACTCGTGGACCGATTGTTGGTGATAGCCGGCGAGGAGAATGCAGGCAACCGTAATTTCTACAACGAGAAGGTTGGCATCGTGGACATGATCAGCACGAAACTTTCCAACTTCATCGTGAACGACGACAAGGGCATAGGTTACCTCATCAAAATCATCAACACGCTGCCTCCTAAATTTTGGAACGTGGCCGAAGGAAAGGGGCTTGTGAACGACATCATCAACAAGTTACCTTTCGAGATGCATCTACCTGGCTACCAGTACTGCGGACCGGGTACCAAACTCGAGAAAAGATTGGAGAGAGGAGACAAGGGTGTGAATCCGTTGGACGCGGCATGCAAAGATCACGACATCGCTTACAACACCACACAGACGGATCTGGACGCACGTCACGAAGCAGACAGAAAGTTAGAGCACGCAGCTTTCGAAAGGTTCGTGAGCAGAGACGCATCGCTGGGTGAACGGGTCGCCGCACTAGGCACCACCATCGCCATGAACACGAAACAAAAATTGGGGTGGGGTATATAAATAACATACAGTAAAAAACAACATGGCTTGCATAACTGATTTGCCACCCGAACTACTATCTAAAATATTCAAAAAGATAGTAGACGGAGATGTTAATAAACTTCTAATCATAGCAAGAACAACGCCGGAATTTCGCATCCCTTGTGAAATGGTTCTCAAGGACCATCTTCGGGAGATCAGCGGCCTGAGGTGCAGTGATCTCAACATTCTGCTTTCGGCTGCAGGGGAAAAATTGGAGGAGAGGTCGGACGAACTGCACGAGGCAATGCAGGGAAGAAGACGGTATACTGATGATTGGTACAAGTCTATGCAGGAGAGGGAAGATATCATTACGCACATCATCGCGTTCTCCGAAGCACGAACTTTCTTCCTCTGTTAAAAAAATAATAATATATATACGTGTCAAAAAACTTGATATATAAATAACACACATCGTGAAAAAAAAACAATTAAATTTCTCTAACACACACACTGAAATTTTTCTCTTCTTCGATATGACAACTGAAAAAATGAGTGATCTCCAGGCATTAAAACAAATGCTAAATTTGTCAGTCGAGTATGTAAAAATTCGGGAATTGGAAGTCGACAAATCTTACACGATAACTTCCGGTTCAATCGTTTCTACCCAGTATGGTCCTAAGGTACGCCTGTTGCTCAACGCACAATACAGTCTATTTTTACCAGATCGATACGCTAACATGTTATCGGATGAGAAGCTATCTATTTTAATCGAGAACAAAACTCGAATCGTGTACAAGGGGACAAAGGAACTTTTTGGCAAGAAAACAAAGCACGTTATAGAATTTGTGTAACGACTGCGAGGCCTTGAAAATATATAAATAACATACCGTAAAAAACTACACAAGAAAAAATCTCAGAATATATATAAATAACATACCGTGAAAATAACACATAGAGCATCAACATGAAGCCCAAGGGTGTCGTGTACCAGATACCATATTCGAATCTAAAAAATCTAGGTACCATTGATGGGTTACTCACCAAGAAACAACGCGAGAAGAAACGTTCTTGCTTGTCGAAAGGACATGGAATGAAATTGCTGCTCAGCACACCTCAATTGAAAAGGTTGCAGCGTTCGCGGAAACAGCAAAAGATCGGAGGTTTCATATTCAGCATCCCGGCCATCCTGGCAGCATTGGGGGCCGTTGGAAGTTTGGCCGGCGGAAGTGCCGCCATTGCGAAAACCGTCATCGACTCGAAGAAGAACAAGGCGGAATTGGAAGAACAGAAACGTCACAACCTGGCCATGGAGAAGAAGGGGAAAGGTATAACCAAAAAACAAAAAAGCAACCTCGATGCTTTGAAGAAATATAAAAAAAAGAAACAGAAGCACTCACCAACCGAGACATTGAATCTCTGATCGAACCGTTACAAATCAAACACTTCAGAGGAGTTTTTATGTCCGACTCGTTACCTTCAAGCGTCAAAAGAAGAGAATGCGGAGTAGTCAACTTGGACGGTCAAGAAAATCCAGGCACGCATTGGATATGTTACCACAAAAACGATAATGATAAAGCATTCGTTTTCGATTCTTTCGGAGGCGTTCCACCTACAAATTTAGTTCATTATCTGAAAACGAGCAAAACCTCTATATACTACAACGACGAACGCATTCAAGATTTCGGAGACGTGAACTGCGGTCATCTCTGCCTCTCCGTGCTCGCGTTTCTCTCTAAAATAAATAACCCTACGATCGAGGATTTCCAGAAAGTACTGTGGAACCTGAAACAGCATCACTAGGATGGGCGTGTTCCATCTCACGAGCGAATCTTCAATCTTGAAACTCACGCTGCACGACGACATTGTCTATCCTAAATCCGTGGCTCTGCGTGCATTCTACAGCATGTATCTCATACCTAATGTTACGCAGCACAACAACAAAATTAGCGTCGGAAGCGAACACATCGTCGTCACGCCAGGACAATACAATCTTTCCACTTTGCAAGCTCAGTTACCCAAAGGCACGTACCTTTCTCAAAATTCGGTCACGCACAGAGTGGAAATCCTGTCGGCGACGGAGACCGTGGACCTGGGCACCATAGGAGAACTTTTAGGTTTCGAGAACAACACAAAACTCGAAGCTGGCATCAAGCACGTGGCAACAAACATTCCTAAATTTTTGGCCATAGAGACTCTGAACGTACACTGCAACGTGGCAGAAGGTATGATCACGAAATCCTCGGACGAATTGTTAGGAAGTCACAAGCAGACGGGAATCATAGCCACTTTCAAACCAAGTTCCGAATTCATGGAACCGATCATCTACACGCCCTCTTCGCCGATCTATTTTCCAGTATGTCGCAACCGCATAGACGACATAGAGTTGGTGGTGACGAACGAGAAAGGAGACGTGGTGGATTTCGCAGGTGCAACAACTACTGCCATCGTGGAGATCAACGTATAATAAATAACCATACATGTAAAATGGAGCAAATCGAAAGTTACGAATTGCAATCTTTCCCTCCCAACCGTCGCACGTTCGCCAATCTCAACGAGGCGAACAGGGAGATCGAATACGACGTTGACGTAGGCGATGGGTTCATTCATCCTCACAGAGCAGACCTCTACCTTCAATTCGACGTGGTGAAGAAAGAAAGCGGAGACGCGTTTCCCGCAGCAGCAAACTTGATACTCGTGGACAACTTCGTGCCTCACCTGTTCTCGCAGGTGGAGGTGAGGAAACACAACACCGTCATCGACAGAATAGATTATCCAGGCATCACGTCGACGGCAGTGGGAACGTTGAAATTATCCAAAACGGACGCAGCGTACTACCAGGCCGGGGGATTCGAAGCCGGGACCAAAATATCGACGAAAAGTCACACGGTGCTCTTTCCCATGCGTCTGCTGCCTGGTTTCTTCTCGGACTACAAGGAGATCATGTGGAAGGGTGGACTGAGGGTCACGTTTCGAAGAGCGGCCAACGACAACGACGCACTGATGCGATACGCTACTTTGGGCCCGGACGGCACCACGCCGATAGCCAACACTTTACCCGAAGCAGCGAAATGCGTCATCCGAAGCATGGAATTGAGAATGCCGGTGGTGGAATACGAAACGAACTACGCCCTCAAGTACAAAGCGGAGATCTTGAAAAGTCCGCAGGTACCGATTCACTTTCACGGTTACCAGTGCGTGCAGAAGATGGCGTCGGGAAGTCACATGGAATTCGACGTGACGACGCAGTTCAACAACATACAGTTCGACATGCCAGATTTCGTCGTAGTGCTCTTTCAGACCGGGAGGGACAAAAATCAGGAAAAAGATTCCAGCAAATTCGACGACTGCAAGATCAAGAACGTTTATCTGAAGAATGGACGCAATGAAGTGTTCCCGCGCGAGAATTACAATCTTGACGTGACCAAAAACGATTACCTCAAACTTTACGAAGCGTTTTCGGCTTACAAACGCGTGACCGAGGGAAGTGTGGACATGTACTACACGCCCAGCGAATTCAAAGCACGGAGACCCATGACCGTCATCAACACATCTAAGAGAAAGCAGGTGGTGGTCAACGATCGAACCAACATCAAGGTCGTCTGCGAGTTCCACGATGCCTTGCCCGAGGATACCCTATGCAGTGTCATCCTGATTGCAGAGAAGTCCTTCGCCTACGACGTGAAGAATGAGAGGGTCACAGAGCAGTTTTAACAAGTTTTTTAACATCTTTTCTTGCACAATAAGAAATTTTCTGCACTAGCACAATCAGTTACAATGGCACAATACGAATTTCACTAGTTCAGATCAGTTACAAATCTCAATTTCATTAGCTATCAGCTACAATATCTTTTTTGCACTATAGCACGAGACAATCAGAAAATTTGCACAAAAAAATTTGTTGTTGTTTTTACACGTGAAAATTAACAATAAAATTTCTTTTTTATCGTTTCAGATGCTGTCGAAACATCAAAAACATATACACACACACTAGAAAATAAGCATGCAACTTTATTTGTAACACACACACATACATTCTCCATCTTCATCAAGAAAATATTATAATAAACATAATCATTTTTATCTATCTTATAATAAAACTCTATATCCAAAAAATATCACAACATCAAATAATACTAGAGTTGTTAGTACACGTTGCATGCATTACGGAGGTCCTCTGTAGGGTTTCATGGAAGTTTGGGGGAAAAAAAAAAACACGTGAAACTCTACAGAGGTGCGGTAATCTATAACCGCAGCCATTAGAAAACTTTTACATTTTTGGTTGGGCACCACGCACCCTGGCGAGGTTATAGGGGCCAGGCATTCTAAAAAACAACAATTATTATTTGTTTGTTTGTTTGTGTTACAATATATAAGCGCGCGCACGTATGTGTGTGGCACATCGTTCCCTCCCCGAGAGAGAGGTTTACGTAGGTCGCAATACATAAACATTTGGTCCCGGACTTGGAAAATTACGATAAAATACACTCATCTTTCAAAAATAAAAGAATGAGAGGAGAGGTTTACGAAGGTCACGATATATATAAACATTTGGCTCCGGACTTGGAAAATTACGATAAGGTGCACTCATTTTTTTCAAAATGAGAAGATGAGAAGATGAGAGGAGAGGTTTACGAAGGTCACGATATATATAAACATTTGGCTCCAGACTTGGAAAATTACGATAAGGTGCACTCATTTTTTCAAAATGAGAAGATGAGAAGATGAGAGGAGAGGTTTACGTAGGTCGCAATACATAAACATTTGGTCCCGGACTTGGAAAATTACGATAAAATACACTCATCTTTCAAAAATAAGAGAATAAGAGAATAAGAAAATGAGAAGATGAGAGCGCGCGCATGTGTATATGCCACATCTTTCCCCCCCCCCCCCGAGAGAAAAGTTTACGAAGATCACCATATATAAACATTTGGCCCCCTTGATTCCAGCACTCCAACTTCATCTCTAATGTTGACGACAATGTTCTAAAGGTAGAGAGAATAAGAAAATGAGAGAATGAGAGGATGAGAAAATAAGAGGATAAGAAGAGAGGTTTACGAAGATCACGATCTACAAACATTTGGTCCTTAAAAAATGAGAAGATGAGAAGATGAGAAAATGAGAAAATAAGAAGATGAGAAGATGAGAAAATAAGAAGATGAGAAGATGAGAAAATGAGAAAATGAGAAGATGAGAAAATGAGAAAATGAGAAAATGAGAAGATGAGAAGATGGGAAGAGGAGAGGAGGAGGAGGAGGAGAGCTCCTCTTTCACTCATCACTGCCTTTTTGCACCCGTGAAACGTCGTCAGCGTAATAAATGAGGCGCGGAACGGGGAGAGAAAGTGAGTTTTTCAACTTTTTGTGGTCGTTTAGTCAAGAAATCAGAGTTGCAGTGGGAGTCACAATTTTACTCTACTTTTCACGATGTGTGTTATTTATATATCAAGTTTTTTTTCTTGTACATTTTTTTTCACAACTTTTATTTTCTGACGGTAATAATTTTTCCACAACTTTTTTTTTTTGACGAGACAAATTTTTTTTGACGATAAAAAATTTTTACGATAAGACAACTTTTTTTGACGAGACAAATTTTTTTTGACGATAAAAAATTTTTACGATAAGGCAACTTTTTTCTGACGGTAATAATTTTTCCACGTCAACTTTTTTTGACGAGATTTTTTTTTGACGATAAAAATTTTTTACGATAAGGCAACTTTTTTTCTGACGGTAATAATTTTTCCACGTCAACTTTTTCGACGAGACAAATTTTTTTTGACAATAAAAAATTTTTACGATAAGAATTTTTTTCTAACGTCAACTTTTTTTTTTGACGAGACAAATTTTTTTTGACGATAAAAAATTTTTCCATGGCAATTTTTTTTTTGACGTCAACTTTTTTTTTTGACGACAAATTTTTTTTTCACGATAAAAATTTTTGCCATGGCAATTTTTTTTTGGACGTACATTTTTTTTGACGTATATTTTTTTTGACACGTATATTATTTTTTTTTTCACAGTGTGTGTAAGAGGAAGAAAGCTCGTGCTTCGGAAAAGGAGATGATGTGCGTTACAATATCTGCCGCCTTCTGTTCAGACTTACACCAATCGTCCGTGTCCATCGTTTCGTTTAATTTTTTGCCTGCGGCCGAAAGCAGAATGTCGAGATCACCGCACCTCAGGCCGCTGATCTCCCGAAGATGGTCCTTGAGAACCATTTCACAAGGGATGCGAAATTCCGGCGTCGTTTTTGCTATGATTACAAGTTTATGTACATCCTCACAATCTTTGTTTACTGCGTGTTTAAATATTTTAGATAGTAGCTCCGGCGGCAAATCTGTTATACGAGACATGTTGTTTTTTTTTTTTTTTACTCTATGTTATTTATATACCCCACCCAAGTTTTTGTTTCGTGTTCATGGCGATGGTGGTACCCGGTGCGGCGACCCGTTCACCCAACGATGCGTCTCTGCTGACGAACCTTTCGAAAGCTGCGTGCTCTAACTTTCTGTCTGCTTCGTGACGTGCATCCAGATCCGTCTGCGTGGTGTTGTAAGCGATGTCGTGATCTTTGCATGCGGCGTCCAACGGATTCACACCCTTGTCTCCTCTCTCCAATCTTTTCTCGAGTTTGGTACCCGGTCCGCAGTACTGGTAGCCAGGTAAATGCATCTCGAAAGGTAACTTGTTGATGATGTCGTTCACAAGTCCCTTTCCTTCGGCCACGTTCCAGAATCTCGGAGGCAGCGTGTTGATGATTTTGATGAGGTAACCTATGCCCTTGTCGTCGTTCACGATGAAGTTGGAAAGTTTCGTGCTGATCATGTCCACGATGCCAACGTTCTCGTTGTGGAAATTACGATTGCCTGCATTCTCTTCGCCGGCTATCACCAACAATCGGTCCACGAGTTTCCTCACGTCGTCCACCCAAACGAATTCTTTGGGTAACGTGTTGTAGCGTTTGACGCCGCTGCCTGTTTTGACCTGGTTCCAAATCGGTTTGATGAGATTCCTGTACTTCTCGCCGCTGCTCGATTTCACCCTATTCTGCGAGGCATCGTTGTTTTGGTACAAGGCATCCGTCATGATCAAAATTTCCTTGTAACTTTGGTAATCTTCGTCGGTGTAATCTTTCGGCTGCTTTTTGGCGACGAGTTCCCACAGTCCCACAGTACCGGGATACCTGGTCCAACTATCCTTCTCGCCTAAATTAACTTTAATGTCGTTGACTTCGAAGGTCACCTTCGATTTCCCAATCTACCACACCACACCACCGTCTTCGTTGGTTTCCATGCTGGGATACAATCCAAACACTTCATCCTTGTCGAACTTCCCCGTGCTCAGGTAATCTCGTGCCAAAGGTCCCAACTCGATTTTATCCGAAGACGACGTGCTGCTTATGGCTCGACGTCGTGCCGGTGCTTCCTTCAGTTCGAACGGCGTCGAAGGAATGCTCGAAATGGGCGTGGGTACAGCGTAATTTTTAGCTGCGAGTGGTACGAGTTCGTTGATCAAATTTTTATTTTGTTCCGTGACACTTTTAATTTCTTTACCTAGACCGCTGATGGCATCGATCACAGGTTGATCTTGACGTTTCTTCTCTTCGTAGAATCCGCGATTCTCGGATTTCCAACCTTTGAAGCGTTTCGCGAGGTAATCGCGAAGCTTGAGATTTTCGTCTTCGATTTTTCGTTTCGTCATAACGTTTATTCATATACACGTCGTTTCTCACAACGTTGCAACGTTTAGAAAGACGTTGATTTTGTTTCTGTATTTTCCGTCGTTGGGTTTCCTCGTCATGTCGATCGTCGCGAATCCGAAATCGTCACTGTTCCAGCAAGAAGAGCAACAGCGTTCCGAAAATTGATTGTAGTTCATGTCTCCGCCTACGTAGTCATCGTACGCGTGCTTGAGGTTGGTGTGATCTTGACGAAACAAACATATGAAATTAGCGTTGTCGCGTACTAACTGTTTTGGAATTTTGGAAAACGTTTGAGCTAGGTAAAAGCAATCCATTCCTTTGTGACGACCTTGCGTGAAAAAGTTGCGATTTTCCCTTTTGATTTTCTAGGATGACGTCGTCGAACACAACGACTGAATTTTCACGACAATCGTCGAGTGGTTTTATTTCCGAGGTGAACGTTGCAATGTCCAGACCATCGTACAGTTTCATCAGTTGCTGGTATTTGGATTGCTCCAAACTTTTCGAGAACACGTACAGGTGCCTGTTCTTCCAATCTAACCAATTCGGTGCGAGCAGAAAATTGTCCACGAGCAGTGTCGTTTTCCCACACCCCGAAGGACCTACGATCAGACAGCGGATGCTGTCGGGAAGCAACTCGCCGTTCTTTTTTTTTCTCGTTTGACATTCCGAATCCGGTAGACGCTTCACCACGTTCCACGTACTCACAAGATCACTTCGTTCGCGTCGATCCAACTCTTTTCTGGAAGTCCCAGCCATTTGACCAAAAGTTTGTCACCTTTCCTACGCAATACTTTCTCGATGAGGTACGTGTCGGGGTGTTTCGTTTTAGAGAGTTCCTCTTCGTAAAATCTTCCTTTCAAAATCTCGCCGCTACTATCTTTTATTATATACGTGTGTCGGTTTCCGGGTAAAACTCGAACCACCGTAAAAAGTTCCGTGCTCCAATTTTTTGTGAATCCCTTCTCGAAGGTGCGTTTGAATTTGCTGATCCTCACCTGGTCTCCAATTTTGAATTTTGATTTCTTGGTAGTCGTGGGAGTGTACTTTGGACAGTAAACTGTCGAAATTAAATGCTGCTCGTCAGACTTGGTAACGTCAGCTGGCTTCATGCCTATCGTTCTGTGTACCGTATCATTATAGGTGTCGACGAGTTCCGGCAGGATGTCGACCCATTTGTAATTTCCCCGAAGCGTGAATCGTTTCCACATGTGTGTTTTCAAGGTTCGATTAAATCTTTCCACGATGCTGGCTTTGATGTGACTGAAGGTCGAATAATGTCGAATGTCATGTTTCTGAATAAACTTTTGGAATACGGCATTGTAAAATTCTTTACCGTTGTCCGTTTGCAAAAACCCTGGTCGTCTGTTGCTTTCGCGAAAAATTGTCTTGAATGCTTCCGTGACGCACGTTCCCGTTTTCGCCTTCAAAGGTAGAGCCCATGCGAATTTCGAAAATGTGTCTATGACGGTGAGGAGGTACTTGTTGCCCTTGTTCAATTTATGTACATTTTTTAGATTGCCGCTGCTCATCTCCACGAGGTCACTTTGCCAGAGGTCGTCGATTCCCTTGGTTACCACCGCCAAACGTTCGTAGTTGCGGCGTGCAGGTTTATGCAATTCTTGGACGATGGCTTGCCTAGACATTTTTTTTTTAGAGATTACGTTTGAAGAGAAGCACCAGCGTGATGGGATTCAAAGAGGGTGGCACCTCACCTGTGTTTTGAACGATCAGCTTATCGCCGGCACTCACGTCGAAAACGGTAAGATCTTCGTCTTCGTGTATTTCATATATGTTGCGCGTTTCATTCCAACGTGCCAGAGGAATGTTTCCTGCTTTCTGGACACCACGATTCGATATTAAGGTCATGGTGGGAACGCTAGCTTTTCTGCCGTGAGACCAGTACGAAAATTCGTTTACCTGAATCGTGCCATCGAGGAGAAACTTGTAGTACGGATGATAAGGATGCAACATGTACAGTTTGTTACCTTCGACGAACGTGGAGATTCTCTGCTGATTGGGTACGCTGTTGATTTCGATGGCTTGCAAGGTGAACAATTTGGCGAATTTAGTGTCGACGCCGAGCAGATTACTGTGAACGTGTCCGAGTTTATTTTCGATGGGCAGCAAATGCTCGACTATGGTATCCGTTACGGTAGAAAACGACGGTTTGATTTTCACTTCCACGTTCAACTGCTTGTAGTTTTCGTTGAGTTCTTGCAACTTGGCACCGAAAGAGGCCAGCGTCGATTCCTGCGTGGATTCCAGCACTCCAACTTGATCTCTGATGTTGACGACGATGTTCTGAAGGTTCTCGACTTGATTCAATTTCGAGCTCTTCTCGGTAAGATCGTTCACGATGCTTCGCATCTCTGTAAACTGCGTGTGAAGGTCGGCGACGCTCTGCGAAGTGGGCAGCGTCAACACCAGCGAACTGATTTCGTCTCGAATCTGTTCCACGTTCGCCGTTTCAGTTTCCAGTCGTTTCAGCATTCGAGATATGTTCCTTTTCAAAGCGTGCAATTCTTTGGAGGTGGGGAGATTGGCCACCCTACTCGCGAGATCGCTCAACGAACTTTTGATGTCGCTCGAATCGGATAGTGCCGTCACCGCCGTTTTCAATTTTTCCAAACCTTCGCTCGAAGGCACGCTCGTCCGTAACGATTCCAAGTCACCCTGTATGTTGTCCAGTACGTGATGAAAATGAGCGAGATTGGATTCGACGTTCAAATTTTCTAAATATTCGATCTTCTGCTGAACCGTGCTCAACGTGTCTTGAATGCTCGTCAACGCGCTTGCTTCAGCGTGAATATTTTTAATTTCTTCGTTGATCAACTCCAGAGACGCCTGAAGCGTAGCGATGGTGGTTTGAATGTGTTCGAAGTCTCGATAAGCCTCCAATTGAATTTTTATGTTCGCAACGCTTTTACCGATGACCTGCAGTTCGTCCGACGATGGTAGGTTCGTCATGGTATCTTCCAAAGTCTGCAACTTGGATTTAATTTCTTCCAACGTGCCGGTGAATTCTTCTTGTAATTTGGAAACGACGACGTGCAAACGTTCTACATCGATATCGTTCACGACGGTTTGAAGTTCAGAGAAATTCTTTTCGATTGCGGAAGTTCGTTCTTCGATTTCGAGTTTCAATTTTTCCAAATCTTCATTTTTCGATTGAAATTGCTGTAATTTGGCCAAATCATTTTGAAGCGAATCCACGCTCAACTGTATATTTTGAACGTTGTCGTAGGAAGGTACGTCGACGTAATTTTTTATGAGCGTTTTCAGCTCGGAATCGATTTTCAGAATGGGGTCGAGACATTGCGTTTGGAGCGTAGCGTTTCCGACTCTAAACTTTTGTTTAAGGTCTCCTGCAAAGCGATCAAATCGCTCCTCAACTTCTTAACACGAACGTCCAGCATGAGAATCTCTTCTGCGTGGTCCACACGCTTGGTGTTGCCGAAAATGTCGTTAGGCATTTTTTGGTTAACGGTTATTTATAATAGGATAGACGATTCGTAATTCTACGAAGAGAGGAACGAGTTTGTCGTAATCTCCGAGGAGTTCCACGTATAAACAATCTCCTGCTGAAACATCGTACGCCATGTTAGAAAGCACCTTGTCGTGCTTCATTCGAAAAATGTTCTTGCCGGTAGAAATTTTGATTTCGCCTGCGTTCTCGGGATTCACGGTGATCCGAAGTTTCCCGTCGATCGGAATTTCGTAGAAATGTAAATTGTTGTTGAAGACGTAAAACATTTTACTAACGTCCTCGTCCAATTTCGTCCAAATGCTGTTGAGGTGAACGATCAACAGACCGTTGAGTTTAGTTAACACGGAAGGTAGAAATTCATGATCTGTCGTCGTGCGGTGTACAGTCTCCATTGTTTGCTTACGGAAACCAAAAAGATTCATTGTCCTTTGCTATTTACTTATCGTGTATGTGAGACAGTTTAAGTTTTTTTTTCATTTGCATTGCCTACAATTTTTACTAATTTCTAAACGATAGTGTCCCCAAGGCAACGTGTGGATTCCGCAAGACAAAATACATCTTTTATCGTCATGCGGATCTAATGCTACTTTCCTAACTTCGTTTGTTGTAATCACGTGGTCTACACTTTGGATTCTTTGTTCTATACTTAGTATCGTCGATTGTGAGTAAAGGCAATCGATGTAATCGTGGAAGGTGAGTTTGTTCTCCACCGTATTCTTGCCCACACCTTTTGCTTTCTTCGTGACGCTACTCTCTGTTCTCATGGCATACATCTTCGAACGCAAACCCGCGAACTCGACAATAATATCACCGTTACATTCATCTTTCAGTTTACCTAGGACTTTTTTGTTACGAGATGGAATTCCAAATCTGTTGGGTTGAGGATACGCAGAAGTATCGAAATACTCAAGCATGGAAGGATTTTTTATGTCTTCGTATAGGTTAGGTGTTTGTATGCTGTAAATGAAGCTGTCGGTGTCCGTGTACAAAAGTGACATCTTATCATTGAAGAAGGGTTTCATCACGTCGTAATGAAATTCGAACATGTAAAGTTTCGACAAGTCGAGAACCGTTGCGCCAACGTAAATTGGTTTTCTGAATTTCATCAATTTTATATCTAGATTGAAAAGTGCCAAATTCTCGTTGTAAATTTTTCTCGACTTGAATCTAGGATCGGCTATCCACTTCCGACATTTATTCTTATCGGAAATTAATTTCACGTCTACGTGATTCCGCACGTTTTCCATCGTCTTGCCATACACCGCGTTATTCATCAATTTAAAAAAATCTTTGTCTAAATCGGAAGTGGCAACCGTCCTATGTTGCGTGTTTGTTTCAATGTACGGTTTGAGCCACTCGGAATGTTTAAACCTGAGGACTCTTCTAACATTCGCTACCTTAACACCCTTCCCGATCAAGAATCGGAGATTCGAGTAATGAAGAACGTATCTCTTTTTGCCCTCTAGAGTCAATAAAAGCTTGCATTGATTAGAATGAGGCGAAGATTTGAACTCGGATGCCGGTGGTAAATCGCTGAACAGATCGTGTAAATGGTCGGGGAATTCGATATCCACCTCTGCGAAGAAGCCATACTCACTATCGTCGAAATTTTCTACGTCTATTGATGCCCATTCGAATCCTCCGTAAGGAAGTTTCTGGACCATGGCATGTCCGTAGAGATTATTAACGTCGACGTAGAAGATGTAATTCGATGCTCGATTTGAATCGTAATCTTCTTTAATGTGCACGTTGTTGGCTTTTGCATATCTCTGCACACATTGTACCATCCCGCCCCGAATCCCCCTCTCGATGAAAAGTAACATGTCCACGTCCGATATCAGTTCCAGCTTGACCTTTGTCTGGAATAACATTGCCGACCACGCTAATCCCGGTAGGCTGTAGAAATACGCTGGATCTAATTTGTAAATATTCGTTGCCGTTTTCCTGAACGCTTGAAAAACATCCGCGAGTATCGTCACATCTAATTTTAAGTAGGCATCGTGGTAGTCTCCGAGTGTCCTACATTCTAATTTCTCCCACATGAGTTGCGCGTGTTGGTATTCTTCGTCCGTGATTCCTTTCTCTCTGAGTCTGCTGTAAAATTCTCTTGGAAGTGGAAGAGCGTCGTCGTTAAATTTAGAACCATCACTAACATATTCGTAAGGATAAACCCCTTTACGTCTAACGAGTTCTACGTCTACGTTGGGAAAACTAGCTCTAGTTATTTTAAATTGATCGTCGGTGAGTTTGTTCGCTAAAGCATCCAGACTTGCAGAGAGAAATCTGTATGAATCCAGAAACCTCATCTCGATGGTATTTTTAGTCTCAGGAATCATAACTTTCTTACTTATAGAGATATATCGTTCTTCGTTTTGAGCAAGAATATCTATTTTTTGAGTGTTGTATCCGAGTTTCCTAATTAAGGGATGAAAATCGTAATTAGAACCATTGTGAAAGAATATGGGTACGAATTTTGGTTTTTGGATTTTGAGGTTGCATGCATTACAGATTCCGCTTATGAAGCGACCGTCCGTATGCGAATGGTGAAACACTTTACGATTGTCGTCTGTGAAGTGGTTATCGCACACAGGACACTTGACAGTGTCATAGTAATTTTGAAGTTCGATAGCAGATAACGGAAGCATCGGTTTCGATGTTCGCAGCATGCATCCAATTTTCCCAACCTCCTCGACCATCTTTTCGAAGAAGCGTTCGATTGCATCGGATCCTCGGTATACGTACGGTTCATCTATTTTATCCCGTCGCACGACAACGTAACCGAAACTGTTTGGTTCGTGAAGCTGGTAAGGTGTGGTGGAAGAAACTTCGGGATCCGGATCGCAGTACGAGAGTGGTTTGAGGAACGCCTCGAAATCAGCAACGATGATGGCCGGATGTTCCAACAACGCCTTGTGCATTTTGAATTCTTCCACTTCGTTCTTTTCGGGCATCAACATTCGAACCGGTCTGTTGTTGCCGCAATATATTTTATGTTGAACAAGTTTATCGATAGCAATCTGACGTCCGGTGTATTTTCGATAATCGGATTGTTGTCGATCGTTGAACGTGGTTAGACATCTCGGGCAAACTTCGATGTTGTTTGCATACTTGGTTGATTGACTTCTGACCAAGCGTGATAGTGAACGAATGAGACAGTAATGGTGAACACTGTCGTTTGAAATTAGAAGAAGATTAATCACACGAGCATCGTCATCGTCGACATCGCTTATCCTGACGGGATGCACGACATGTTTATCCAACGTATAGGAATACACGTTGATGATTAAGCGTTTTCCTTCTGCATCTCGTGCTCGTGTTTCGAATTTTGATATATCAGAAATGGTCACCGGGTATTCGATGCCAGCCATTGCATTTTCCAGTTCAGGTTCATGCTGCTTGTAATGATAAACCTGTTCTGGATGATTTGACCAATGAATCGGGTGAAGTTCCGCCAACACACACCAGAGAAAACACTTGTTATCGCTGTTCTGTATATTTAACACAGCCCTCTTGTGTTGAATGTTCGGTGGAAGAGGAACGTAGCTGGAAGCGCGAAGAGGCGAGAATCGGTTCACGTAAACGGTTAACGTGTGAGGACTTCCACACAGAGACCATCCCGACCCTTTAGCCTCGAAATCGTCGTGTTTCTTAACCAGTTCATTTGAAAGATCGGAATAAAATCCGTCAAAATTATCGACGTCCACCAAATGAAGAGCCTGGTTTTTTGTTCGATGATAAAAAATACTTGTTGTACCGTTGACTTTTTCGTATTCGGAAAACAGATCAACGTATACTTTTATGGAATTATTTTCCAATTTATTTTTTAGAATATTTATCACGGATGTTTTCGTTTCACGCAAGAAACTAAGAATGTCGCAGCCTGGTTCCGAAGTAAAAGAGAAATCCTGAATATGACGGTTAAATGCAGATCTAATTGGTTTTCGTTCATTACATAATTTAATTTGCTTGGAAGTGGAAGCTTCGGTTCCTGGATCATCGATTTTTCTTTTCACTGTTCCTTGTTCGGTCGATGGTTTGCAAATTTTCAGGTGTTTACTTAAATTTGTAATGCTGATCATCTTTCCGCATCGAGCACAAGGCTTAGAAGGTAACGAACGATTAATTCTCGAAGCTGTTTCGCTACATCTTGCCCTGTGCTTGCTAATATTAGTTTTAGATATTAATTTTTTGCAAGTAACACATTCGATCAAACTGGTGGATTCCATTATGCTTTCTCAGATCACACAAACCAAAAAAATAATTTCCAGGTATGTTATTTTATATGGAATTTCTCGGGGTGATTACAAAACTCAAAAAAATTCAATCTATACTGTGAATACAATTTTCAAGTATGTTATTTTATATAGAATTTCTTGGGGTGATTACAAAACTCAAAAAAAAAAAAAATTCAATCTATACTGCGAATAGAATTTCAGGTATGTTATTTTATATAGAATTTCTCGGTGGAACAGATCGTCACGAGCATCGTGTGGCCCACGGCGAAGGCTTACCTGGAGTTCGTGGAAAGGCACGCGACGCAATTCGATCTGGGGAGGAAGCTCGATCTGTCCGCCCCGTTGGCTAGTTTCAAGAGCGACTGCATCAACGCTCTGGCTTGGCGTCACACGTTTTCGAGAAGGTTTTCGGAAAGGATCCGGCCAGGTACCTGCGAACGATTTTTCCGAATACCGTCTGCGACAGCCACGTTCTGAACGAATTTACGTGGACGACCCAGCATCGTTTCCACACGCATTACTTTCTCGGCTGGGGTCTGATCTATCGATTCTGCTGCATCATCCCGACGTTCTTCATCATACACTGCAACATCAATTACCTGGTGTTGCATTATACTGTTTTGGAAAATAAGTTAAACGTTCTAAAAGATTTGTACCAGGACGTGACTGAAACTGACGCGTTCAAAACTCAATTTCTGCGCCTCCTGAGGACGGAAAAAAGAATATCGAATCAGTACAAAACTTTTGAACGTACAATTCTGCCGGATAATTTTCATTTCCACCAGATTGTTGAGGGTGGCAGCGAGCAGCAGCACCACCAAGTGTGGTCTTGGGCCACGTACATCGATTCTCTCAACCTGGACGCGAGCAAAGAACGCTACTTCCCCAAAAAGGATTCCGCATTCGTTCGGGAGCGCATCGAGCGCGTGAACTGGGTAAAGATCCCCTCGCCGTGGGTCGACGTCGTGCGAACGCTCTTTTCTTATTTTCACATGAAAGATGATCGCAATTTCGGAGCCAGGCGATTCGAGGCAAACAGCAACAACAATACCATTAAAGCGGTCGTTTCCCCGAAGTTGGGATTCAGCTTGATCCTCGACCAGATAGACCAGCAGGAGAACGAAGCGTGCTGCTTGCTCCATTTCGTCCCGGGCAACAACATCCGCATAGAATTCTCCTGCTGCGACGTACCTGACTCGTGCTGCGAATTTTGCCACACGATGTGTTTCTTGCAGACGCTGAGCAACACAACCCCACCACGCACCCCCTCTCTCTATGGCAGGGGATATTAATTTTTTATTCTATTTTTGTTAGGGTCTTAACAAAAATAATTATTTTGATTATCACACACACAAACACACCGCAGAAGATCACACACATGAGGTTTTTTTTTTAAAAAAAACAACAACATCGTAGCAGATTACGCCGAGAGCGCACAAGGTCGTAGTAGATTACACTGAGGGACCTCTTACAGTAAGAGGAGACAGCAGACTTATAGGTAAGTCATTTCAAAAGTGTGTAGGTCAAAGGACGAGGTAGCATAAGAGCAGGAGGAGCTTGAAAAAAGTGATGCCAGAGATTTTTTTTTCTGTTCATTTTTTTTCTTTGGGGGTTGGCAACACCGAACCTCACTTAAGGACGCAGAACTCTCTAAAGTCCACTACACATCGTTCCCGAGAGAGGTTTACAAAGGTCACGATATATAAACACGCTGTGAAACATCATCAGCGCAATAAATGAGGCGCGGAACGTGGAGAAAAGTTGAGTTTTTTTTGAGGTTTTGGTGAACCCCAAATGAGTAAAGTGAGTTTTTGATGTTTTGGTGCTCTTTTCTTCGCTGCGAAACATCGTCAGCGCAATAAATGAGGCGCGGAACGTGGAGAGAAAGTGAGTTTTTGAGGTTTTTTTGATCCCCAATTGAGGTTGCAGAACCGGGACACCTGTACTACTAGCACGTAGAGGCTCTCGTGTAGTTTAGCACAAAGAAAGGATAGGTTAAGTTATATCACGTAATATCGTGGCATTCGTACCAAGTGTGAGTGGGAAAAAAAGGGAAAAAATGGCAATTTTTACAAAAACATCGCTAAACGCTAAAACGTCACAAAAAATTGTCAAAATATGTCAAAAAGTGATATTCAATTGATAAAAAAACAGGCTAAAAAAGCACTCGTACCAAGTACGAGTGGGAAAAAAGGGAAAAAATGGGAATTTTTACAAAAACATCGCTAAACGCTAAAACGTCACAAAAAATTGTCAAAATATGTCAAAAAGTGATATTCAATTGATAAAAAAACAGGCTAAAAAAGCACTCGTACCAAGTACTGCGTTGAAACAATACACTTACACTACTACTGATGAGGGAAGCTGCTGCTCAGGAGCTTTTCTTTTGTTAAAAAAGTGATAACGTTGTCGACTTGTAATCAAGGGGTTCCAGGCTCGATACCAGGTGGAGGCACATGGTGCAGTCGTTTGGATCCCACTTTAAACTGTAAGTCCAATCCCGATTAGTCTTTCTGTGCATAAAATGAACTTAAAACAACAATTCAATAGTAAATTAGGTAGGCAATATTTTTTCTGCGGAGAATTGTGATTCTTCTCTCATTTGATAGTAAACGATGGTTCATTCAATTTTCTACGAGGAATTTTAACTTCCTGTTTAAATACTGTGTATTCATGTGGACAGTAATTTATTTCCGGTAGAAAAGTACCCTTGCAGTATTTTTTTTACGGAATCAGAGTTCTCCGTTACACCGGGGCTCGAATATGAAACTTTCTTTCTCGAGATTTTCTGTTGACCGCTCAATGCACTCTGCTACCAAGGTGGCACAAGTTCAGCTCTGGGCCTCACCGTTGGTCTAGTGGTAACGCTGTGGCCATGTAATCAAAAGGCCTTGGGTTTGATTCCCGATGGCGTCACGTAATGGCTTCGATCCAACGCTAAGCCAGATGTCTAGTCTCGATTAGCCTGTCTGTGCGTAAAGTGGACTTAAAAGAAACAGTTTGGTTCTGATTAGGCAAAGTCCCCCGTTCATATAGCACCGTGTCATGAAGGCACATTTAGGGAATGGGGGGTAGGGCCTCACACATTCTCGATCTCGGTTATGATCACCTCCATGCTTCAGCCGCCTCTACCCCAGGGTTGCCCCCAGTTACCCATTTATTTGAGGCTGTGTGAACCCCAGAGCCGCTTTATGCGGAGACAAGCCCGGAAAATATCCGACCTGAGGTCATCGACACCGAGAATCGAAGTAGAGTCTCCCGCGCGGTAGTCAGACGCCCTACCGAGCAGACCACCGAATAAGAAAATGTTTAAATATGACCCTGTAACTTACAATCACTCCGCAACGAACGTGTCGAATCATTGAATGACGGGAAATCAGTCAGAAACTATCTTGTCCCCTCTTCTTAATCCAGGGTAAATTAATGGTTAACAAAGCACCTACCAGAGACATTCTGCGTTACAGCAATTTTTCACACTAATCCAGTGAACCCTCGGCTTTACCAGAGCAGAATTAACCATCTGGTTGAGCTGAGGCCGGAGACACATTTCCACACAAGGTTGGTTATCGATTGAGCCTTTTGTATGGGCAAAACTCCCGCAACAATCTCCGAAACGGGAAAATTATGCTAACACCCCCGGACGAGTTCCTGAGGGAATTTTTTTCCATCGCGGGGTTTCCTGGTAGCGAGGCAACCCCTTCCTTAATTGGTGGCAGGCATCGCCTGCACGCACGGAACATGCTCGTACGGGAAGACTCGGGCAAAGCAGATGCTCGTGTGGGAGGATAAGTGTTAAGGCCGGCTAATGATTTGTAAACGTAGGGAGGGAACGTATTATTCCGAGGTTACGTTCTCTTCCAGCTTGCTTCTAAAATGCAGGCAACAAATCATAGAGTTAAAAGCTGTGTTGTTTGTACTTGGAGTTCCGAGCAACTTCTGGATCTGCATACAGTTTTCAATAACCGGTTCTTTAATCGATAGCTTAGGGACACCTATGCTAACTCAATTTTCCCATCTGTCCGTCTATTTGAGCCAGAAATTAATATCGCGCTTGAACAAACCAACCTAATTATATATATATATATATATATATATATATATATATATTACTATAGTTTCTTGACGAAGCACCTTAGGGCAATTTCATTGTGATGGGTGTGACATTCATACAAATTTACATTTATTTATTGTTGAAATATTTTCTTAGCACCTTCAAATATGTAACTCTATCAATTCATGTAATATAATTTTCCTTGATGAAAGTAATTTAATTTCAGAATATTCCTCACCCATCTCAACTTTTACCTACAGAAAATATTTCTTTTTCAATTGTGGCAGGTGTGACACTTCTGAGACTTGACTTTAGGACCTTCTATAGTCTTTCAGAAAACTCTGTGAAATGTATGAGATTACTAAAACATTTTTTTATTTTCACAATGCAAACTTTACTCGAAATTTAGATGCTTTTACTAATGGTTTTAATATTACTACATACTTTTTTTATAATTTTGCCTGTGACGGGTGTGACACCATGCACATTATTTACTTTATAGGATTATGGAACATTGCGAAGACTAAGAAAATGATCATAAATAGATTCTTCAAACTAAGGTTTGTTTCAGAAATGAAGTATGATACTTCAGAGCGTAAGATATAGAAGTAATCAATGAGAAAATAAATTAGAATTAATTTAGCTTTCTTTTAGTAATGAAACTAAATTAAGTGGAGACACACATAAAATCCCACTTCTACTATAAAAAGTAATAGGTTTGAAACAATATGTTATTTAAAAGCTATGAAACTAATGTTTGTATTAATAATTACAATTTCTGCATAGTTTTCCCTTTAATTTCATACATAATAAGTGATACTTTGAATAATAATAAAATTAACCTTGTCCACTTTCACATGAAATGGCTCCTTACAATCAGTAGATTTGTACGTTTTTTAAAGTACGAGGGATGATCGAAAAAAAAGGTTACAAAGCCTATTATGGCGTATGTGTTAGACATAGCTGGAAGATCAATACACCTGATGATGGAGGGCACTCAACACTAGTCCTCGATGTAATCACCTTTTTTGTTCAAGCACTTGTCACAACGGTAGATGAGGTTTTCCATACCGGTTGCACAGCATTCCGCGTCAAGTTTTCGTAGCCACCGTGAGGCAGCTCTTTTGACATCATCACATGTCAGATAATGGTGGCAAGCCAACCAAATGGTAGTCCCAGCTCAGCTGATATTGAGCGTAATGTTCTTCTTCTGTCCTCACGAATACACTCATCCACAAGAGCACAGTTCACGTCAGTGGTTGAGGTACTGGGCCTACCGCTGTGTCCAGGGTTGTCATTAACAATACTGGTCCGTCCTTATTTGAAGGCACGACACCACTTCGCTACATGTTGCCTTGAAATTGTCCCCTCCCCATACACCTCCACAATCTGCCTATGAATGTCAGCAGGTGTAGTGTTTTTGGTTCACAGGAACCGCACCACTGCCCTCACTTCTACTCTTGACCAATATTCTAGACGAGTCACCATTTTAAATGTCCGCTTCTCGGGTATACATGGTCAGAATCCGAATCCTCAAACTCGCAACAAGACAAACATGTTATTCATTTACACATAAATTTTCGTTACGTTACAGTGAATAAAACGAAAGTTATATGCTTTGTAACCTTTTTTTTCGATCATCCCTCGTATTTTACACGTTTTTACGTACTTTATGCGTATTTTACACAAGTAGAAAACCTTTTTTTTAAGGTTTAATACCCTGCCTCCGACCGTCTTATGTGTTCTGCAAACAAAGCATTTGTTGTGAAACTTTAGAATGATATAGACAATGACGGTGGTGTTGCGGATGAGGGTCATATCAGGTTTATTTGCTGATGGAAATAATCCATCTAAGGTGTGTATTTTTGCTATTTCTTAAGAAAGTTACTTACGACACTCTTCTCTCTCAAAAGCTCTATGCCAAATTTAAAACTTTTTTTTTTCAAGATATAGTCTAAAGCAATATTTTTCGGATAACAAATTGATACTAACGTTGCATTTACAATATTTATAATTATCACTTTATGATTTATTGCTAATATTTAGACGCTTTTTAAATATGAGGTTTACCCCGTTTCCTCTCAAAATTTGCTTCATTAAGAGTACTCCAGACTACTACATCTTGCTTCATATACTTTTCGATTGGATACCTGCGTAGGATTATTTGTCTACTAGAACATTGTGTATACCATTGTGATGTAGGAATAGTAAGGAAACGACAAAAGACAATTGAATTTTAAAATAAAATCCTCTAAAGAGAAAAGAGTCTGGGACATCAAGGCTCAATCTTATTTCAAATGCGCTGACGTCTGCCTCGTTCTTGTCTTGTCTTAGCAAATCTCGAAGTTCATAGTCTCATTCTCGTATCTATTTTTTGATCGATAGTCTCGGTCTTGTCTCAAAATTCTAGCAGAGACAAATATTTATCTTGCTTCGGTATCATCCTTAGATAATGCTATCTGTAAGTACTCAATAATAATAATAATAATAGCCCATTGAGACTACCTACTGACTGCCGGTCCACTCCTACTCACCCGAAGTGGATCATCCAACCAGTTACAGGGTGACGTGTGGTCAAAACGATGAACTTCCAGTCGTTGTAGGTTTTCATGACCGGTTATGGTACTCATTCGTAGCTTCCCAATTTCCTCACGAAGGTATAAATTCACCAGTCTCATACACAGGCCGAAATCTCAAGAGAAAAGTTGTCACGCTTACCCCAGGAGACTCAACCACGATGCGGAACTACTCTAAAATAATAGATACAAATAAATAAGGAGATTCAGTAATGTTTTTTCTTTGATACAGTACGATGTGGAAATTTCACAAGGCCAGGGTGTAAATCCAACTAAAACTCGAAAATGCCTAGAGTGGAAAAATCTTTTCAAAGACGTAACTAACTGAGAAGTCCATGACAGATACGTAGGAAACGATGTCCTTTTCTGATACCCCAATATTCAGAATTATTCCAACTGTTCCAACATAGATAGAGACACGTTACAAGAAGAATCCGGCTGATTGAAACTTTAGGTTTAGAATAAAAGAACACAAATTAACATCCAACAGTATGCCATTTCTTTATCTCGATTACAGTGAATTTATTGGGTTATGAAAAGTTGGTGCCATCAAATTCAGCCCTGCCAGTTGGTGAAGTTAAAATGTTTGATGACGTTCTAGAAGACGGGATGAAGATATTATCAATGCAGTGGTCATTGAAGATAAAGACTTGAAATTGTACTTCTGTAAAATAATAAAATAACAAGAAATAGCTACCACTGTATTGTTACTACGAAGAATATTGAAAACGTGTTGGCAGAGAAAATGAGCTAACCCATATGTTCAAGTAATTTGTGCAGTTTTGAGGCTGGAGATGCAAATTTCCCGTTGAAACTTACCTGTACAGTCACGGACACTTCTGTGTTGTAACAACTCCCATTGACTTTGATGGGATCGTTACAACCCAGAATGGTCCGTGGCTGTACACAATTTCTGAACCCAAAAGAGGATACACAACAAATATGTTTGATCTCTCTTTCCACTGTGATGGTATATGCATTTTTTTTAAAATATATATATATATATTTTAAATTATACATCTTGCATATATAATAACCACAACATATAATATGTGTGGTACACATTTGAAAGTCACGTTGCGACAGCCAATCCGTGTCCCTTCTATTGAAGCTTGTTCTAGCGAAGGCATGTCAACCAAAAACTCTGGCAACATCGCTAGACTGTCTTCCGCAGTGCTTATCTCTGTCTGCTTGCATGGCCATCACATGTGGAAAGTTGTCTAGCTTCTTGTTGGTTAGTGTCTGATTCCACCGAACATTTTGTTTGCTAGAAATGAACTGATGTAAGCTTTTATTAAGTTTGTGGTAATTGTTGCATTTGATTCCTTTCTATTTATTTCCAGTACAACCGGGAATTCAAGCCCCAGCGTTTGAGGAACTGGGAGGTGCCCAAGTGGTACCCGGAGAGACCCAAGTTCCGGAAGACGGCGACGCAGTTCATCGCCAACGACAGGGGCCATCTGCTGCCAGGAGTCGCTCGCTCCGGACAAACCCCCTGGGGACGGTACGTGGGGACATGGGACCTTCCACGGAAAATCACGCGAAAAATAGGTAAGATGTATTTACCGCAAGAAGTAATAGTAATTAACGTAAGAAGTACTAAATGCAATACAGTCTACAGTTATGTGGGAAGAACGTTTCGCTCGAGCGCCAAATAGCTCGCACGAACAACGCTAGATAGCGTACGAAATCGAGAGCTTCTTCGCTCGAGCGAATAACGCTCGAACAAGCAAAACGAGCTGTAGACGCTCGACATCCAGTAGTATACCCGTAATTTGTCTGGTAGTGGGCTCTCAAATATTGATCATGAGGTGAAATAAGGAGTGAAATTGAAACTAAAGTAAACATACCCATTATCTCCATTTTAAAATGTAGTTTAATCTATCTTATCAATACACAGTGACATATGAAAATGAAATAAATGATTGTGGGCTGAAATTACCAGGAGGGATATTTTACATATGTGTCTACGATTATTATCACATTAAAATGATATTCCATTGTATACGCTCGAGGCTGGGAGACTCAAACGAGTACGAGCGAGCGAAAGTGGTTCCATGCAGTACCTACTCTAATACAGTTCATTACAATGGTGCAAGTTTTTTTTGGTATTTAGCAATGTGTGTGAATTCTGAAAAGAAGAGAAATAATATCATATAGATGAAAATATCAATATATCATCCTCCTGTTGTTAGAAATTCAAAATTAAATCGAACGACAAACCCGGGGCATGCAATTAAGCTTTGTAAGCAATGCTTACAAATAAAAAGTAATATTTTATTCCGCTCGTAATACCACAGGGCAAAATTTAAAATATTCAAATATTAATAAGCATGGCTAGCTTGTTGTGGGACTAATATTCAATATTGTCAATAGATGCCGTTGTATGACGCATGTAAGCAACGCACTTGCCCCTACTGCTAGATACGATATTGGCCATTGCTCTCTGTAGCCAGATCCACGCCGCAGGTTGTGACTTTAATCTGCTGTGTAAACAAGTGGAAGAATAATCACACTCTTAAGTTTTAATGGTGTGTTCAATATTTCCACGATGTCTTCATCTGTGGGATTATTATTATTATCCATTTAGCTTTCTTGGCGTCATCTTTCTTTTACCTTATCGATCTTAAGGATCGTTATTGGTGATAGATGCTACCAAATATAAGTGTAGTCTGTATGATGATAACAATATCAAATCTAAAATAACATTTTCTTTTTATTTCATATTTTATTTCATTATATTTATTTATTTTTAATATTATTTATTATAATATTTATATGTATTTATTATATTTTATTTATATATATTATTTAATATTTTATTTAATGAAGAGTTGCGATGAATAATATGTGATGAGAGTTCCCAATGGAAGCTTGAAATGTAATTATAATTTAGCAAGTGATTTTGAACAGAATCGATACCACAATGTTAACCAAAAAACCTTAGTCTAGTCTCCTCAAATTATATCATTGGCTTCGATCACTTTCAAATTTTGGTGCAAGTTTTACGGGGAAAAAGAAAAAAAAATTGAAAAGAGTAAACTTTAGAGTTTCCATTTCAGTTGATATGGCGGCCATTTTACAGAATAACGGGTATGTGAGTAAAGACTTTATTTTATATCTTCCTACTTTAAATTTCAAGAGGGATAAATTAATTCATATTGTTAAAGACGAAATTCTAAATTTGGGAATGTATATTTCAAATTTAATCTGCGAATTGGATGATTACCGAACCATCAAAACTCTAATTGAAAGTTACATCATAATTCGTTTCCCATAAACCTGGCGGAAAAATTAAACGCGACCAAAATAGTACAGAGTAAAGTTTCGCACTGTACGTTTTTCATTTACAACTTTTTCTAATCACAATCATTGTGAAGATTTTGCATATATTGCAGTCTTCTCCAGTATAATTCTGTAAATGGATAACGATATTACCGTAGTGTGGATATTCTAACTAAGTCTCATGTATGGATTCTCCTTGTGTTCGATTGTGATTGTGCTTTTAGATAAATAAAAATTAATAATATACTTCGGGTCATAAGTAAAGGTCTGCTTTGTGATTCATTGTACAATTACAAACATGTAGTTCTTTGTAAATGAATTATATCTTCCAACGATTTAAAAGTTACTCTTCTGTAGAATCCTTTAACTCCAGCAATTTAAATGGTAGTATTTTTTCATTGATTGATTTGCTTTATTTTACTTCGCTTTTTGTGCCACTTTTGGCTAATTTGCGAAGATGGGGATGAGTGATGACATGATGAAAATTGATGATTGGACACTCACAAACATCCATGCCCTGGCCGAGATTCGAACCCAAGACCCCTGGCGTCGTAGCTTAAATGGTAGTACTTTTTAAAACAGTACTGTAATGAGTTATACGCAAAAGTATAATACAACTCAAGAATGGCAACATAACACTGATTTAAAAAATGGTATAAAAATACACATGTTAGTCAAAGTTTAACTTTACTGGTGTTGGTCCGTGTTATTTCAAAACCTCTGAACGTTGACGAAAATGTAGTGTGGACCTCCTACTACAGCTATTTGTGTAGTTTGGACACCATTTTCCCCAGTGAATTAATTTTGATTTTAAAACATTTCTCAAAGCTTTATACTTGGATTTTATTTTATTCTTACAAGTGATTTGACATAGTTATTCCATTTTTTAGCGGAAGAACTTACGGCCCCTCCTCAGACAGCGGGTGGGTGCAGACAAACAGAAAACGAGACTAGAAAAACCCTCAATCAGTATTCTTCAGATAAAGAAAATTTCAGAATCAATTCTCTCGTTGCTGTGCCAAGAAATGACAAGGACAAACCGAAGCAACCAACTCCTTTCAGTTATCAAACACCACAGACTCCCGACACATCTGACTTCCACTGCTCAACTCAAAATCACAATGTAAGTATTGTTAACTGGCATAAAATGGTAATACATCTTTTAAGCAGCGTCACAAAAGCAGAATGTTTCAGTAAATTAACTTAAATTTGTTGACAGAAAAGATCATATAGAACTGACCTGTGACTGTCCAATCCATTCAAATAAATTGATACTTGATAAATGCTACAGAGCTCAACTCAAGAAGCATCGGCTTTCAATATCTAATGCTCACTTATTGATTTACTAATATTTAAAATAGAATTGCATTTGTCAACACAAAAACAAGTAAAAGCTAGTATATTTTGTTACTTTCAGAATTGATGCGAATGTTATGCGTAAAGGTCATTAAAAGTTAACAACAACGAAATGGGATCAGAAATATAAATAAAAAAATATGAAATTTCAATAGTATTGTCTAGTGTATTCATTATTTAAGTTGAGATGGAACGGTTTTTAATGGGTAGTAATTTTTCTTACAAAAGAGTAAATCAAAACTATTTCTTAGTCGTTCTAGGAATTCCGGTTGACAAAAGAAATTCACATAATAATAATAATTATTCTTACTATTATTAATGGAACCAAGGTATAATATATTTGTTCTTAACTAGAAGCAAAATGTTACTATGTAAGAAATAAATATATAATTATAAGCAATTTATGTAAACCTCCCGTATATGTGATGGCATAAAAGTAAAGCAATCTCCCGTGTATTGTCATTTCCATTAAGGCGCGTAGGCACATAATTGTTATGGAACAATTAGTGTCGCACTAAATTGAACATTAAAACAATTCGCTGATGCTGACAGATATAATATTGACATATCGATATTGATTAATCGATAAGGTTTCTGTATTTTTTATAAGGAACCTTTTACTTCCTTTCACAATACTGAGAATTTACTATTTTTCTCTATCGGATCGTTACGTCCGATGTCGGTATTAAGAAGTTGTCAGTATGATTGGAAAGATATATATATCTTCTGTCATTGCACCTGCATTTATTAAATATTTTTTTACAAGGCAACACCTTGTAATGTAATGTTCATTCTCGAAGTGCATGCCTGTGTGTTTCTGCGTATGTGAACGTAAATTTTGTAACATTTACTAACCTCTCATACCTGTCGAGTTCTTTCAACGTTATTTCTCAGACTATTATTATTTTTAAAATGAACGATCAAATTTGTGCATCCAGCATTGCAAAAGTGTTCTATGACATTGCTCATTGCAGAGTTCTCAATGCTTAAGGCCACTGTTTGTCTGTGGTGACATTTATTTGGCTAAAACATGAAGGTGATAAAAAAACAGGTTAAATGAAATTTATCATAGGAAAAATTCATCGTAAAGTATCGAGTGATTTTTTATTCTTTTATTTTGGAATATTTCTAAGCTGTTCGGAAAGAAGCACTTACCTAAAAAATTATATTTTACAGCAGACAGTTATTTATGTTTATTCTTTAAATAGAAAACATTACAGGCATTATATACATGTTGGATAATCCCTGTTTAGAATCATAACCAATGTAAAATAACATTTGTAATATATTTTTTAATTGATTCAGTGTGACTTAGATTGAGGCAACAGAAAATGGCAGTTTAATGCATTTCTGCTTTTTCATCCTAGTTTTGTGAGTAAGTAATATTCGGTGACACCACTAAACATTAATTAGTAGTTTTACTTGGCTTAGAAGTTTTTTCCCCTTCTTTTTGGAATAGAGCCAACATATCACCGTCTGTGTAAAATGAAATGTTGATATGTATGCCAGCTGCTCCAAGAGCACAACATCTTAAAGTGTTTCTTGGTAATTCGTCATTGAATTAGCTTCAGTTAGGCTGATATCAATAAGTCGTAAACTTATATTATAATTTTGTAGAATGTTTTCTCAACCTGAATGATATATTCAGGGGGTTCAACATTTTTTCCTTTGTTGCAGGAATTTCTTCCTGACGAGGAGAGTGTGGATTTGGATGCCGGGAATGCAGCTTCTCCAAGCCCAAAGAAGAAAACGATTTTCCGCGAATTCCCATCCAAGGTAAGCTTCGAAGGACCACCATTGGCGGACGCGTACTCGGCATTTCAGATAGCCCGGAACCTGTCGATGGAGAACAGGCGCCACCAGCCGCTGCCGGACGTCGTGCAGGAGGGCGCTTACCGTGAGATGGACCTGCGCTTCCAGCAGGAAGGAAGAAGGCATCAGCCGTCTGCAGGGGCCTCTGCGGTGGGCTGGAGGGACTACAAGTCTCCCGGCCCCACGGAATGCAGCAAGATGAGGATTTTCCGACCCCGCACGGCCGGCGATGCTTCCGGACAGAAACCAGAGTCGTCGTCCAGACCGAAGACCAGCGTTTCGAAGCTGCGAAGGCAGAAGAGGGTGACCGAGATGGACCTGGCTATAGGATGGGACATCGTCCACGGGATGACTCCGTCTTCCTCCAGAGCCTCGCCAATTCCGGAGCATTCCGATACGGAGGGCCATAGCACAGTCAAGTCGTTTGAGCTTGAGCGTGCGCAGCCCAAAGTGGCGTGGGATGAATGCAGGTCGGAGGGTTCTTCCGAGGCCAAAGCCCCAACAGACATTCCCAGAGATTCGGCTAACGATTTCAGCAGTTCGAACCAGGAAACTGCTGATGAAACATTCCCCGAAACCAATACCGAGGAGGAAATGACGAAGACAAAATTGCGCCCCAAGACAGCCAAAGTGAAAGACAAGAAGAGATACAACGAGGTAGTTGCCAGAGAGAACAGTTCAACGTCAAACTCAGACACTAACGTGAAGTCTGTGGGACGACGCTCCAAAAGCTCCCCTAACCTCACTTCCGTCGGGGTCCAAACGTGGCCCCGGCTGCTCAAGGCTCGCCCGTGCATTGCGTGCGAACTGAAACCTGTGCCCGATGCTTCCCAGAAGTCCGAATACAAATTGGCGTTCAAAGCCGGGAAGCCCAACCTGAGACCGTTCACTCCGAAACCAGAAGTGGAAGTTCCTAAGCCAAAAATCCCTTTCGCGAAGAAAAGCTACTCCATTCCTACATTGGCGCCTCCGTTCAGTCTCTGGCCGGGCAGCTCGACCAATGACTACCCCGACCACTGGCGCCTGGCCTCCATCTACCAGCACTCCTACAAGCCGCTACTTCAGAGGAAGAAGCCCCTTCTGAAAAGCGTCTTTATGTAATGCCTCTGCGTAGGATCGTTATGATAAAAGTATCAGTTTCACCTGAAAACTTAAGTAGGTCCAAGCTAGTTTGCTACATGTGCTTGGGAAAAAAAAATAATAGGAGCTGGCATTGGAACACTCCAAAAGTACCATGGGAGAACTTGAACACATGGTTCTTCAGCCTTGTGACGTTACGTAGTGCTGTGTTACAGCTCAATCAATATCAAAGCTTGCTGTTTTATACAATATGATTGACGTAAGAGAGCATGTTGTTTTACCAAATTTGGTTTCAAAATCAACAAAATGCGAAACTATACTTAATGACGATTGTATAATTCAGACGTGTATTTAATTACTTTACGTATTTCAAAGTTGTCGTTGAAAGCAATGAAAATTTTCAAGATTTGCTTTTTTTGGTAAGGATGGAACCAGTCCGTAATGACTGCCCTGGCCTTCAATTGTTTTCTGAGCGCAACAAAATGATGTAGGTTCTTCTCTGGCACACTGATGTCCCAGGACTGATAATGTAACCCGCGCAGAAGCGTCAATTCTTATTGCTGACGCAAGGCATTCCAACTATGGCAGAAGCCTCGAACATTGAAGAAGATAAATAAAGTAAATATTACAATTAGGATAGAATAGATTCGACTTCTCATCCGACATGAGTCCGTGCGATTATGATCTCTTTGCAAAACCCACTTCCCCGAAAGCAACAACATTTTGAGGGTCAAACCCTTCCAATTGACTATTCTTTGAGTGACGCATGATCAGTGAATCGAGTCCCTTCGTCGCTCTAATTCTTTCTAGTAGGTTCCAATTAAATGTGTAATACTGGGTCAACACCGACAACACCGACTTAGTTCAATCCCCAGATCTGAAATTATAAGTTTGTTTGAACATATTAATCATTATTAAATATTAATAAGTGAGTGACTTTCCATCCTTCATCGGCTGTCCAAGCGGGTGGCTTTTGAGGCTGAAGCCTCATCCCTCAAAGTCCAAAGGAGATCTGACACTGTACTTTAAGAAATTTCCCAAAACAGTATTATTTGATTGATTGATTTCGTTTATTTTATTTCGCTTTTCTTCCACTTTTGACTAATTGCAAAGATGGGTATGAGTGATGATATGATGTAATTTATGAATGAACACTCACGAACGCCCATGCTCAGGCCGGGATTCGAACCCGGGACCCCTGGCGTCTTAGTGCGATGTGTTAACAACTCGGTCACGGAGACCACCAACAGTATTTTTTGAACGACTGTGCATGCACATGTGAAACTTCACAGTTTTTAAAAATTGTATTAAGTAAAAAAAATACAAGCGATCATGTACTAATATAAATCACATGAACCCTCCTCATGTGGCCGCGGTGGCTCAGTCGGTAACGCGTCTGGCTACCAAGCTCAAGGTCCGGGAACTTTTCTAACGTTGGAAGCGGCCCCGGCGCCCACCCAGCGTCGAATAACATGGGTACCTGGGGGAAACCCTGGGGGGTAAAGGCGGTCAGGGGCGTGATGCTGATCACATCACCCTCACTCACGACCGGATCAAGAAAGTGTGGGGCGTTACCCCCACACCCCCTATACGCCTTCATGGCGTGGTGCTAAGCACAGGGGAGTACTTTACCTTTTACCTTTACATCCTCGCTCCCCCCAAGGAAGATTCTGGTTGCCCAACTGCGTTAAGTAAAACATTTTTTTTTCAATTCCCTCTTCAAGTAATTTATCACACAGATTTGTATCATTCTGATATAGTTTCCAGAAGCTACTTCCCTGATATATAAGTCGAAAACAAAAAATGGGGAGGAAGGGTGGATAATACTCGAGCAAGCAGTTATTTTCTTGTTCGTTGTGCCAAGTGAAGTAAAATAAAGCAAACAAATCAATTAACATTTGTCCGTTGTGGCTAGATACACATCGTATCTGCAGTACACGGGTAAATATAGCTTCTTACGAACATGACTATTATAAAAACATTATTTTTACCGTTCATCATTCGTCAGACGTTTACACAAACCTTGTTGTTTTATAAATAAACTTGACGTCATACTTTAAAAGTTATTTCATGTCCCTTTAAACGAAACCGATTTCATAACTTTTATAGCTCACTTGTAACTACTGATGCTATGATGTTCATGCTTATTATAGATTGTTTAGAATTAGTAAGATGTGTTTCGTTTGGAGAACAACTTAGGTGTAAGTGTCATACTTACTTTTCATTAATGGAAATGGAAAATTGGATATGATACTGTTCACAATATAATTTTGAACTCATTACATTACTGTTAATTATGCTAAAATGTATATACTAGAACTAGGTGACTATTCTATATTAGAGCAGTCACTATTAATAATTGAAGCATTCCAAGTAACTCTGAGAACAGAAACTGTCACTTTATTTACTTCTATCTCTTTATTAATTTAAAATACAATAAACACACCATAAATTTTCTTCCATCCCTGCAAGCATTTGAGAAATTGTTTGAAGGCTGGTAATACACTTCCGTACCGTTGTTATTTCATTTCTCAGCCTGAAATGAGAAACATGAGGCAGTAACTAAAGAAAGCTAACATGAAAAGAAGATGATTGCGATATCTGTGTTACGTAATACGAAGAAAGTAAGAAATTTTAATTTTTTCAGAGGTCACAGTGGGAGCATTAGTTCTCATACCTATGACATTAACAAACTGGTTTTTCTTATGTTATTATATTTATCTTCTTGTCATTTATAAGAAACATAATGTCTCATGTTAAACAAATAAAGAAATACGCACATACACCTTACTAATGTAACCACTTGTACAAGGTTTTTACTTGGGTCAAGTCCTCCCCCTTTCTCCATAGCCCAGGACCACGTGTAGTATTGAGATCGTCCAGATCTTGGACACAGTATAGGGGCCACTGGGTCTTACATGTATATTGTTATTTCTTGTAGAATTGAAGTTTGATATGAGCAACTTTGATCTACATCAATTTGACAGAAATATTGTAATATATCAAGGTATACACATAAGTACAAAAGGAGATATGTTTAGGAGTATAATGTGTTCGTTAATCTTGAGCTGCTCATGATCACACCCTTCTATTCTATTCAGTGTTAACCTTTCTTGGTAAACCCATAAGTGCAAATTCCAATGCAGAGATATGAATGAAAATTCTGCTGGTGGAGAAAGGATGCAAAAAGACCTGCAGTAATAATTTGTCATTTAAATGGAATTTTATATTTAAGTAATATAACAAGAATATTAGATATAATTATCACTACCTACAAAAATAACAACAGTGAAAGAAAGTACACTTTTGAAAAACAAAAGTAAGGTACCTTCTCAATGCTACCACATGAAATTGAAGGTATAATATTACTAAAATGTTCTTACAAAAGGTTCAGTAGCGTTTCGTCCGAGTTGCAGTTCCTCCGAAAGCGAAATTCGTAGAAAAATGCTACAGTTCGTCCGCGACGGTTTAATGAGTTGCGTTTCGTCCGAGCCTGGCTGATGATGAGTCACACCTTGACTGACCCGTGGCAGCAGTGGAATTGGTGACTAGGATACCTCAGTTTACAACTTTTAAAACTACATTGCATAGACAGCGGAGTGCAGCGCAGGGAGTGCAAACTGAGCCAAATCGTCGACAGGAAGTGAACTTGGATCCAGAAATTTTAGTCATGGCAGATGGCAACACTTTCTTACTAGCTGATGACTGTGAAGGTGAGAGGTTATTAATATTTCAGAGGGAAAGAAATATCAAAACAACAAAAAAATATTTTCTTGGATGGAGCATTTAAGAGTGTTAGCAAGCAGTTTGCTCAGTTGTACACAGTTCACGTAGATTTAGGAGGCACTAGAGACGCCTGCAGCTGCTAAAATTGAAGTATACAATTATACCAAGCATTTTGTGTAACACATTATAAATGGCAAAGTGCAAGATGCAATTTAATTTTGGGACTAGGCCTTAAATTGTTATTAAATTTAAGGCCGAGTGCGGTAAATCCATAGAGTAGTTAAGCATTTTAAACATTCTAAAAATAACTTAAAACATCCATGGATTATCCGTGCGGGTCCATGGCGTCCGTGGGTCACTTATGACCCCCTGTCGTGCATGCCGAGTGCGAGGCTATACGGTAGGCCCATCTCTTTTTTCATAGAGGTAGGTGACAATTAAAGAGGGCACAAAGTCCTGGCTGGTGCTAACAATGGATCTTATCGCACTGTAAACCCAAGCAATGAACAATAGGTTTTAAAGTTTCATTAAACACTATTAGGATGGTAGCCCTCGGACGAAACGCGACTCTGTCAGGTAACCGTAAGCTGCCTGTTCCTGGAATTCGGACGAAACGCTACGCCACGTTACATAACAATATGTAACTGTTCTGTTATTCAATAAAGCTCAAACTTTCCCTCAAGTGTCCCTCAAGTGCTGAGGGTTTTCTGGTTTACTAAGATAAATGTTAGCATTCATGGTGGTGTATATGTATAGCTGTGGTTAATCGTCAATACGTGCAATTGTATTAAGTGTATGAGAAATTTTTATACTATTAGATTTTCAAGAAGTTTGTTAAAGAAGCTCACAAGACAATAAAAGTGATTAATTAGAGTCGTCTTAATTTATTTATTGCATTGTTCTAATTTTGATTTCTGTTTTAAGTCAACACATAGATTTATAAAATGAGAAGTTGGTGTTGATGCTGTGATTAATATTACTATTGATATGAATCGAATTATCCGCTGGTGTGATACCAATTCTGGTAAAAGTGAAGTAAATTGACAGAATGTGTCAATTCACCGTTGCAAATTACCTAGAGAAAAGCACTAAATACATACATATAGATACATACATACATACGTACTATATGTCCAGAAACTGAATGTTCGGTGGCTGTGGCCAAATCTGGAACTAACGATGGTATGAGAAAATGTAACAATGTCAGATGTAGTTGTTTTCCAGACTGATACATTTTTTTACCTTCTGCCACCCATGGAGATACTTATGGAATACATTATTGTGACGCAACTCCCAGAAAAGAGAATATCTTAGTTTAAAAAATCTTGAGATGGGAATGATGTGTTCAGTCACACATTTGAACTAAAAAAATTTCATCTTTGAAGTTTTGCTTGCAACGCCACCATCAACCAAGCATTTAGCATTTCTTTTCTGGACATATAGTATATATATATATATATATATATATATATATATATATATATATATATATATAATAGTCCGTGGCTCGACAGCCCTCGGGCTATATCCCGACTGCCAGTCTCCCTCCCACAATCCTGCCTAGAGGTGCGCAGTTCTTCAACCGGTATTGCGGTGACGTGAGGTCAGCACGTCTAACTCCCAACCGTTATACTAGATTTCCATACACACACACACACACACACACACACACACACACACACACACACACACACACATATATATATATATATATATATATATATATATATATATATATATATATAAGTAGTTGTATTTACGGTGGGATAAACCCGAGAAAGTATGAACCCCCCCCTCAAGCAGATTTGCTATACTTAAAACTAGCTCAACATGCATACATGAGCTTTTTGCTCAAGTGTGGAACCCCCGTATAATCCAAGATTTTTGTAAAAAAGCCCTCATGGATTCCATGAGAAAGTATGACCCCCTCAGATTGATGAGGCTACACTTATAAAAGGTACTTCTGAGAGATAAATTTGTTAAAAATATGCCCCTCTTGTGGCCACACTTAAAACTAGGCCACACACACACACACACACACACACACACACACACACACACACACATATTTACTTTTGGTTTAAGTTCAATTGAGCACCAGCCTCAATTTGTTTATCTAATATTAAGATAATGTAATTCTTCTAGAATTGCTCCGTGACTCTCTCATTTCTTACATCATAAACATATGATTTTTCTCCTATGAGAATAACACTACAAATGGTATCATCGGGTAATGCCTCGTGAAATTCACAGATAATTTTAATGTTTGTCCTGTCATTAACCACAACTTGTTTCCTTTTTGAAGTGTTAATTACAAACATGGGTCTCCGTGCTTTGAATTCATCTGGTGCGTAATACAGGTCAGTACTGCCAGTAGTGACGCGCTTGAAAGCCGAAAAAGCTTCATATAATTTGAGAAAATCATCCTTGGAAATGTCTAAATTGTAATTTTCTCTAGGAAAAACCTCATTTCTGCCATTTTTAAGATATATGTTCTTGATGTTGCAGTTATCAAATCTACTCGAATTTTTTTCCTGGTTATTGTGTCTTCCAGTCTGAAACAGTACCACCACAAAATCCGGCATGTCATATTGTATACTGGAGAATGAATTTGTAGCATCAAATTCATAATATGTGCCAGATGCGGGCTTCTGTACACATTGATATGTATAAAATTGCAGAGGAACCTGTGGATTTTTTACTATATCTGCTTTGTATTTAAGAGCATAACTGGCTTCATATTCAACAACTGGGATTCTTAGCTCCATAGTCTGAATAATGCATTTGCCTTCATCAGGTAGGGTATTGGGCAGAGCTTCTCCTGTAGGGTTTAATGTGCTGTACCTCATCAAAGCATTATTATCATTTGCAGCTCTTCTAAATGTGATTCTTAACCCACCCTTCCACATAATATCTTTGTAATCTGAGAAGAATCCTGGCAACAGGCGCATGGGGAACAGCACTGTATGATTTTTAGATAATATCTTATCACCAGCCTCAAATCCCCCTATTTTGTAGTATGAAGCTTCGGTTTTGGATAATTTTAGTGTGGCCAAAGCTGTGGAGGTAATGCCGGGATAATCTATTCTGTTTATAACAACACCATGCTTTCTGATCTCAATTTCAGAGAACAGATGCGGCACAAAATTATCTACCAATCTTATGTTTGAATTTGCAGGGTAATCTGTTCCATCGAGCTTTACAACATCAAATTTGATGTATAGATCTGCTCTGTGGGGGTGTATAAAGCCGTCCCCTACATCAAGATCAACCTCAATCTCTGTGTTGGGTTGATTTAAATTTGCAAATGTCCTCCTGTTTGGAGGGAATGATTGTAGCTCATAACTCTCAATATTTTCCATTGTATGTATTTTTATTTAAATGTTAATCTCTATGATAGCAGTTGTTGTGGCTCCAGCAAAATCAACTAATTCTTCTTTTTCATTAGTGACCATCAACTCAATGTTATCTATTCTATTATGACACACAGGAAAATATAATGTTGGGGATGGAGTGTAGATGATTGGCTCCATAAATTCAGAATTAGGTTTGAATGTTGCAATGATGCCAGTTTGTTTGTGAGTGCCTATGCCATTTGATTTGGTGATCATACCCTCAGCCACATTACAGTGAATATTCAGTGTCTCTATGGCTAAGAATTTGGGTATATTCATAGCAGTGTGTTTGATGGCCGCTTCAAGTTTTGTGTTGTTCTCAAAGCCTAACAGCTCTCCTATAGTACCCAGATCCACTGTTTCTGTAGCAGATACAATCTCTACTCTGTGAGTGACAGAATTTTGACTTAACACTACACCTCTGGGTAATTGAGCATTTAGAGTGGATAGATTATATTGCCCTGGAGTGATGACAATTTTTTGATCCCCTATTGCAATTGTGTTGTTGTGGTGCGTAATATTAGGGATCAAGTACATGCCGTAAAATGCTCTGAGGGCTATTGTTTTAGGATACACTATATCATCATGCAATTTGAGTTTCAATATTGAATTTTGGCTGGTGAGATGGAATACCCCCATGATGTTTTAAATACCACAGGGCTTTTTGAAAATTTTCAATTGATGGTTTATTTATTTGAGACATATATCTGAGAACAGATAAACACAAATGTCCACAATTAACATCTTTGAAGTTTTGAACACGGGCATTATTGTAATAAAGATTAGCTGATTTTAGATATTTTACTAAATTTTCAGGTGGAACACCTCCAAATGAATCAAACACAAATGCCTCATCTTTTAAATATTTAAGATAGCAAATCCAGTGAGTGCCCTGATTTTTGAACTGATCCAAATTAACAATGCCACACTCTTTGTTGAGTGGTTGTTCTGGCAAAGAATCAGACATGTACACACCTCTAAAATGTTTGATGCCCAGTGGCTTGATTAAAGCTTCAATATCTTGGTTTGTAAGCGGCTCTTGTTTTTTTTAAAGTTATTCATGGCTCTCTTAACACCCTTGCCTTTTTTCTCCATTGCCAGGTTATGGCGCCTCTGCTCATCTAATTCTGCCCTATTTTTCTTGGCATCTATTACTGTTTTTGCTATGGCGGCTGATCCCCCGGCCAAGCTCCCAACAGCCCCGAGAGCAGCTAAGATGGCAGGGATAGTAAATATGAATCCCCCCACATGTGATTTTTTCCTTGATTGCTGTAATTTTTTTAATTGGGGGGTACTAAGCAACAATTTCATACCATGTCCCTTTGCAATACAAGAATTTTTTTTCTTGCGCTGCTTTTTGGTCAAGAGACTATCAATAGTTTTAAGAGATTTGAGACCTGCATAAGGTATTTGATACATAACACCCTTGGCCTTCATTGTAGGTTTATTATATACATATTCACAGCCCCCACCCCAGTTTTTGTTTGGTGCTCATAGCTATGGTGGTTCCCAATGCTGATATTCTCTCACTCAAAGAAGCATCTTTGCTTACAAATCTACCAAATGCAGCCTCTTCTAATTTCTTGTCTGCAACATGTCTCTTGTCAAGATCAGTATGTGTGTTGTATGCTATGTCATGGTCTCTACAAGCAGCATCTAGGGGATTAACACCAGGATCCCCTCTGTTTAATCTGTGGTCCAATTTTGTGCCTGGACCACAATACTGATAGCCTGGAATGTGTAGTTCAAATGGCAGCTTGTTTATAATGTCATTAACCAACCCCCGACCCTCAGAGATATTCCAAAATTTAGGTGGTAGAGTATTAATAATTTTTATGAGATATCCAATCCCCTTAGGGTCATTCACTATAAAATTAGATAATTTGGTGCTTATCATGTCCATAATTCCAACCTTTTCATTGTAAAAATTGTGGTTCCCAGCATTTTCCTCCCCAGCTATCACCAGCAACCTATCTACAAGTTTCCTGACATCATCAACCCACACAAATTCTTTAGGCAGGGTGTTGTATTGTTTGATTCCACTGCCAGTCTTGATCTGTGACCATATGGGCTTGATTAAATTATTGTATTTTGCCCCACTGCTAGACTTGACTCTTTTTTGTGTGGGATCATTGTTCTGGTATAGAGCATCTGATTTTATTAATATTTCTTTGTAGTGCTCATAGTCTTGATCTGTATAGCTGCCAGGTCTCTTCCTAGTCATCAGTTCCCACAATCCAGGTGTGCCGGGGTATTTAACAAAACCACCTTTTTGTCCAAGATGAGATTCTGAATATACAATGAGATCATCTCCCATAAATGTTACTCTGAAATTGCCAATTCTATGAATGATGCTGCCGTCAAGCTCTGTGTCAGCATATAAGCCAAACACCTCATCTTTGTTGTCTTTAGGTGTGGTTAAATATTTTTGAGCAAGAAGACCCAATTCAATAGGATCCTGTGTAGCTTCAATTCTTCTAGGAGCAACAGGACTAGGTGTATGAATACTGGAAAGTGGGGTGAATGGATAATCTAAAATATTCCTAGCAGCTACAGGCACAAGCTCTGTGATCAAATCTTGATTTTGCTCTGTAACAGTTTTGATATTTTTACCTAAATTATTAATAGCATCAATTACAGGCTGTTCTGTTTGTTTGTGTTTTTCATAAATTCCCCGGTTCTCTGATTTCCATCCCTTAAATCTTTTTACAAGATAATCTCTTAACTTAAGATCGTCAATGACTGGTCGTTTCATGGTTATTTATATATGTTTCAACGTCTAGAAAATCGTTGATTTTATTTCTGTATTTGCCGCTATTGGGTGTTCTTGTCATATCAATAGTGACAAACCCATAACTGTCCTGGTTCCAGCACCTGCTGCAAAACTTGGAAAAATCATTGTAGCTCAAGTCCCCACCTACATATTCATCATGTATGTGTTTGAGGTTGGTATGATCTTGATGAAACACACATATAAAATTGCTGTTGTCTCGGATCAGCTGCTTCGGTATTTTTGAAAAAGTCTGTGCCAGGTAGAAGCAATCAATGTTTTTGTGTCGGCCCTGTGTAAAGAAATTTCTAACCTTGTTTTGATTATCCAGTATAACATCATCAAACACAACAACAGAATTATCGAGACATTCATGGAGTGGCTTAACATCTGGTTCAAAAGTGGCTATATCCAATCCATCATATAGCTTCATCAGCTGCTGATATTTTAATTGTTCCAAGCTCTTAGAGAAGACATACAAGTGCCTGTTTTTCCAGTCTAACCAGTTGGGTGCCAATAAAAAATTATCAACCATGAGTGTAGTTTTACCACAAGCAGATGGCCCAACAATAAGACACCTAATATTATCAGGCAGCAATTTTCCATTTCTCTTATTCTGTTGTTCAGGTTCTGGCAGCCTCTTTATAACATCCCAGGTGCTCATATTATCACTTTGTCTGCATCGATCCAGCTGTTTTCCGGATGACCCAGCCATTTGACAAATAACTTGTTGTCTTTTCTGCGGATTATTTTTTCTATGAGATATGTGTCAGGCTGTTTAGTTTTGCTGAGTTCTTGTTCATAGAATCTGCCTTTGAGAATTTCTCCTCGGTGATCCTTTATTATATATGTATTAAGGGTCCCGGGTTTAACTTGAACCACTGTAAATAATTCTGTGCTCCAGTTTCTTGTAAAGCCTCTTTTGAATAAGTGCTTATATTTGCTGATTCTTACTTGATCCCCCACCCTGTATTTGGCCTTTCTTGTTGTTGGCTGGTATCTAGGATAATAAACAGTACTGATCAATTTTTGCTCATCAGATGAAGTTACTTCAGAGGGTTTCATGTTGATTGTGGAATGGACCGAGTTGTTATATTTATGTAGAAGTTCTGGAAGAATATTAATCCATTTATAATTACCTTGAAGTGTAAATTGTTTATACATAAGATTTTTTAAGGTTCTGTTGAATCTCTCTACAATTGAGGCCTTGAGATCACTGTAACTCGAGTAATGTTTTATTGCCTGGCTTTTAATAAATTGTTGAAACACTGAATTATAAAATTCTTTGCCATTATCTGTTTGCAAATAGCGCGGTGATCTTCCACTCTGATTGATGATTGTCCCGATGGCTTCTGTAACACATTTTCCAGTCTTGGATTTGAGTGGCACAGCCCAGGCAAATTTTGAAAATGTATCTATTACAGTGAGTAGATACTTGTAGCCCTTGTTGATTTTGTCTAAGTTTTTCAACTGTCCACTTGACAACTCAATCAAGTCGCTCTGCCATAAATCATCTATGCCCTTTGTGACTACTGGGAGTCTCTTAAAATGATGTCTGGCTTGTCTGTGTAATTCATCAACGATAATTTGTCTAGACATAATATGTAAACAAGAATATTGCAACTATGGGGTATTCAGCAGCTGATACTACAGGATTTTCTAAATATAATTTGTCCCCTATTTGTATTTTAAATTCCAAAGTGCCATCATCTTCAACATAAGATGTTTCTAATGTGTTGGGATCTGTAAAATCCTCTAACTCTACACTGGTGATTTTTACTTTGTTCTCAGCATTTGTTATTGATAAGGTAGGGTAGTGGTGTGCCTGTGGTTGATGCCAATATTTGATCTTGATTGGTCTCAGTGTGTCCCCAACAAAAAACTGGTAATAAAATTGTGCAGGGGACAGCATATATATATTTTGCCACCTGGTGTAAATGGAGAATCATATTCTTTGTTGGGGATGCTGTACAATTCAAGAATTACTGTATGTTTTGGATTCTCGATTATGCCTGTTATTTCCTTTTCTGCTGTAAGCAATGTGCTTGTTACAGATTCAAGGTGCTCATTGATGGTCCTAACAACATCATCGTGGCCTGGCTTGATTTTTATGTCCACAATAAGTTTCTTGTATTGTTGCACAATCTCTTGAAGCTGGGTGGCAAAAACAGACAGAGCATTTGCTTGATTGGATTCCATGGTTCCTAGCTGTTGCTTGATATTAGCTACAATTTGTTGCAAATTTTCAACAACTGCCAATTTTGAATTTTGAGCAGTAAGATCATGGACCTGTCTTCTGATATCCTCAAACAGGGCATGCAGTTCATTAATATGTTGATTGGTTGGTAGAGTGGCCACTGTCTGAGTGAGATGTTTGATCTCTGCTTGGATATTCTTGATATCTTCTGATTTCAATATCCTATTCACTGCCCTCTTAATATTTTTAAGTTCCTGTGATGTAGGAAGATTTGATACTGTATTTTGCAAAGATTCAAGTGCCAATTTTACATTGTTTAATTCAGAAGCATCAGCCACATTTTGCATAGCATTTTGGAGCAGGGCTATATCTGCCTGAGAGGGTGTGGATTGTTGTAAAATTTCAAGTTTTGTTTGGATATCATCGATCAAGTGATGAAAATGAGATAGCTCAGATTCAGTGTTGAGGTTTTCAAGCTTTGTGATTTGGTGCTGGACACTGACAAGAGTATCTACAATCCCAGGCAATCGGGATTCTTGTACATTTGCCAAATCACTTTGCACTGCTGCTATTGTACCTTCAAGATGGGTTATGGTACTTTGAATTTTTCCAAAATCTTCATATGTTTCGAGTTGCAGCTTAATGTTTGCAACACTCCGAGTTATTGCATTCAAAGCATCAGAAGATGGCAAATTGTTCATAAAATTTTCAAGTGTCTCAATTTTTTCTTTAACCTCGGCTATGGCATTGTTCAAGGGGTCCAGATTAGGTATCTGGAGTGATTGAATCTGTTCCTTTAGAGTGGAAATCACTAGATCAAAATCTTCTTGTGATTTTATGCTTTTGACAATTGTTTGGAGCTGTGTCTGGACATTATTAATCTGCTCCTCCAATTGCTGTTTCAATTGCTCAGAGTTGTTAGCCTGGGTCTTAAATTTGGCTTGAAGAGCTGCTACAGCTTCTTCTAAACTTTGAAAATTATCTAATGTTGCCAGATCAGTATATTTTTGAAGCAACAATTTGAGTTCAGAATCAATTTTAAGAAGAGGGTCCATGCATTGTGATTGTAAATTTGTAATTTCTAGTTGAAGACTGGCATTGAGTGTAGTTTGCAAAGCTTGTAAATCACTTCTTAATTTCTTGACTCTGACATCAAGCATCAGAATCTCATCACTGTGATCTTCATGTCTTGTATGGCCAAATATATCATTAGGCATTTTTGTTTTAATGGTTATTTATTATAGAGTATCTGATTCTTAATTCTATAAAAAAGGGTATGAGCTTGTCATATGATCCCGGGACCTCAATATATAAGCAGTCACCAGCAGAAACAGTATATACAGTGCCAGAAATCATGTTTGAGTGCTTAATTCTATAAATATTTCTCCCTACTGAAATCTTGACATCACCCTCAGGGGTTGTAATAAATTGCAATTGCCCACCTACAGGTAATTGGTAATGATTTAAATTATTGTTAAATATGTACAATGTTTTGCCTGTTTCTTCATTATTATCTGTAAGTATGCTGTTCAGATGAATAATTAACAAGCCACTCAGTTTAGATATCATATCAGAAGAGGGTTGTGGTGTCGGCAGCTCCATAATTTGAACCCAAATAAGTTCATAGGCATGTTTATTTATTTCAAATCATGCTCTGTGTTTGGGCATTGATTCCCATTTTTCAAATCACAATGCCCCCAAGGTAAAGTATGTATGCCACATGATAAAATACATCTCTTATCATCATGTGGGTCCAGGGCCACTTTTCTTACAATATTGCTAGTCAATAAGTGATCCTCACTCTGAATTCTATTTTCTGATGTTCTGATTGAATTCTGGGACTTGATGCAATTTTTATAATCTTCAAATTCAAGATCTTTTTCCACAGTAACTCTGCCAACGCCCTTGGCCTTTTTGACAACAGCACTACATGTTTTAAAACTGTACACCTTGGCACTTAACCCAGCAAATTCCACAATAACATCACCAAGTGTCTCATCTTTTAACTTGCCAGGCACCTTTTTGTTGTGGGGTTGAACTAATGTATGTTCACTGGTATCAAAGTATTGAAACAATTCAGGCTGTGACATATCTTGATAAATATCTTCTGTTTGAATATCAAGAATAAAACTATCCGTGTCCATGTACAATAATTTTACACGATCACCATAAAAAGGTTTCAGCACATCATAATACAATATTAACATATGTAATTTGGACAATTCCAATATCACAGCCCCTACATAAATAGGTTTATCAAATTTGATCTTTGTTTTCATCATGTTGAAAAGTGCCATGTGCTCATCATAAATTCTTCTGTAATTGAAGTTGGGCTTTGCAACCAATTTTTTGCTCCGGCTGGGGTCAGTAATTATTTTAACATCGGTATGTTTCCTGACATTTTCAATTGTTTTGCCATACACTGAATTCACCATCAATTTAAACAAGCCCTTATCAAATTGGCTCTTTGCAGATGTTCGAAGCTCTGTATTTGTATCAATATATGGTTTCAACCATTCTGAGTGCCTGAACCTCAAGACTTTGCCAACTTTAGTTACTTGAACACCATGTTTCATCAGGAACTGGAGGTTTTTGTAATATATGACATATCCTTGTTTCGGCTCCAGAGTCATCATGAGCTTCTTCTGTTTAGAGCCAGGTGAGCACTTAACCTCGGGAATTGGGGACAGATCAGAAAATTTGTTGTGCAAATAATCTGGAATTATCAGATCAACCTCTAAGATGAGACCATAATTACTGTCATCATAATTCTTAAGATCTTCAATATTGAAATTTTCAACCCATTCAAGCTCTGCATATGGCAGTTTTTGCATCATGGCGTGACCATAGAGGTTGTTCGCATCTACATACAGTATATAATTTGATGGCCGTGCTGGATCATAATCAGGCATATACTTGTTATTTGCTCTGGCATATCTCTGGGAACATTGCACCATCCCTCCTCTTATACATTTCTCCATAAACAGATACATATCTTGATCTTGGATTAGATCCAATATATTTTTGGTGTTTAAAAACATTGCAGACCATGCTAGGCCCGGGGCACTGAAAAAATATATTGGATCCAGTTTATAATTTTCCATAGAAGATTTTCTGAATACCTGTATTACATCAGCTAAGAGGGTTACATCAAGTTTTAAATATGCCATGTGATAATCACCAAATGTCTTGCATTTTAAATTGTTCCACATCAACTGAGCATGGTGATAATCTTCATCAGTGATTCCAGATCCTCTGATTTTGCTATAAAATGCTTCTTGTGGTGGCAGAGAACACTCATCAAATTTAGAAAAATCTGTAACATAATCATATGGATATACACCCTTCCGCCTAATTAATTTCAGGTCCTGATTTGGAAACGAGGCACGTGTAATTTTTAATTGATCATCAGGTAATTGAGTGGCCAGTGTGGCCAGGCTAGCAGATAAAAATCTGTAAGAATCAAGAAATCTTATGTGAATAGGAACACCATCAACTTTAATTATCTTGCTAATAGATATATATTTTTCATCATTTTCAGCTAAAATATTTAAATTCTGCTTCTCAAACCCCTCGTATCTGATCAGATGATGGAAATCATAATTGGATGCTCCATGGCAAAATATGGGGACAAATCTTGGTCTCTTGATCTGAATATTACAGCTATTACACAGGGCCATTAAGAATTTACCATCTGTATGAGAATGGTGATGTACCTTGATATTTGTATCTGAAAATTCAGAATCACATACCGGGCATTTTTCTGCATTGTTGAAATCTTCAATCTGTTTCTCTGTTAAAGGCAACATAGGTTTTGATATTAATAAGATGTTAGATGCTATGTCACGGCACACATTTTCTATTCTATGTGCAAATTCTTTGATGGCATTTGGTCCCATGTATGAATCTTTTTTAGTAACAACACCATTCTGTACAACCACATAACAAAAGCTGGAAGGTTCATGTTGCTGGTACGGTGTAATTGATGATTCTTCTGGATCTGGGCTACAGAATGCAAGAGATTTGAGATTCGATTCAAAATCACAGACAATATATGCTGGGTGTTCCAACAAGGCCTCATACTTTTTGAATTTGCAATTTTCACTTGGATTGGGCATTACCATATGAACAGGTTTATGGTTGCCACAGTATTTCAGATGCTCAATTAACTTGTTTTTGGCAATTTCTGCACTCTCTTCCCGAACCCCCTTCACCATTTTTTGACCATCAAATACAGTTAAGCATCTTCTGCACAACTTAAATATTTTTTTATATTTGTCTAGTTGTTTTCTGACTAAAGCTTCAAGATTATGTATCAGAGTATAATGATATGTGCCATCCTTTTCAATTAAGAGCAGATCAATCGGAATTGCAGATTCATCATCAAGTGTACTGATTCTGAGAGGATCTATCAAGCAATTGCCAGTGGAACAAGTAAATACATTAATAGATAATTGTTTGCCATTGATGTGCCTGGCCCTTTTTTCAAATTTATCAATATTCTGAACAGACATTGGATATTCTAAACCCTCCATTGCATCGTCAAAAATATGTTCATGCTGTTTGTAATAACTTATTCTCTCAGGATGCCTTGAAACTAGAAACAAAGCAGCTAATATACACCACAGAAAACATTTCTGGTCGGTATTTTCTATATTAACCACGGCTCTTCTGTTTTTAATATTGGCAGGTAATGGCACATAAGTGGAACCTTGTAATGGGCTGAATTCAGAAATATTAACATATAACTTGTGTGATGAACCGCATAGGCTCCATCCGGACTCTTTTGCTGCAAATTCAGAGTGTTTAATGTTCAGTTGATCTATCAAATTGCCTATTATTGTGTCTGAATTTGAATTTGAATATACAGGTACAGTTTCTGTTATGTGGGGCTGTGTAAATTTTGTACCGTTTGGTTTCTTATATTGTACAAACAATTTGAGGGACAGCTTATAAGAGCCATTTTGTTCATTTAGAATTGTTTGCAGATTAGAATTTATACTGTTCAAGAAATTCTCAATGCCACATCTTGGCTCTGATACAAACTTGTGATCCCTTAATTGGCCGTTAAAACTGCTACGGATGGGTTCATGGCGTGGCTGCTTTGCTGCTCTGGCATTAAGAGGTACTTCGTGCCTTCTTTTCAGACCAGATGTGGATGGTTGTGCAGAGCAAGTACCTTTATGTTTATATGTGAAATATTCCATGTTATATTTTCTATTGCATTTGGGGCAAATTTTTGTGGGAGTTCTGTATTTATCTGGGTTACAAATCTTTTGGTGCTTGGCCCAATTGGGGCTGGATATATTTTTATTGCACTGATTACAATGTTTTTGATTCGGCATTTTTGTTGTTGTTTATTATATACAATTTCCTGGGATTCAATTCAAAACTTTATACTGAATAAAAAATATCAGTTGGGGTTCAGCGCTGTGCTTTGTATGTGTATATGTATATATGTGTGTATGCACTTAATATTTTTGGCTTTGGTATTTATATACAATTTCTTGGGATTCAAATCAAAACTTTATGCTGGATCAGTTGGGTTCAGCACTGTGCTTTGTATGTGTATGTATATATGATCTTACTTGGGTTATTCCGCCAAATTATATGCTTCAAGTCTCCAATCCAGCAATGGTGAAGAATCTGCACTGTACCCTGGCTTTTATAGTTTTTCAGAGCCAATAGAAACACTGTGGGGGTGCATTCAGAAACATGAGCTATTCTCTAACATTTTTGCCGAAGTACTTTCTTCTGAGTGTATCCCGTTTTTCTGCTGAGCGTACATGCAATCCATACCGCAGCGCCTCCATGCTTAGGGAAGCGGAATTGTCTGGAACTAATCGATGCCAATAACACTGCCGGAGCTCTCAATGCAGGCAAATAGGACTGTGCACCGTGCAATAGAACTGTGCACCGGGAAAGTATCGATCCCACCGCTTTGGGGCCGTCATGCGCACATATTGTTCAAGTATTGATCTTATATCCTCTCGGTGCTTGATTTTATATATGAACAGATTACAACAAAGAAACTGAATGTAACAAATGCAAAATATCCCAGTTTCTATTCAATCCATTTATCTGAATTGAAGAAACCAACAATTCACATATCCCCATACCGCCGTATCTTGCCCCATTGGTACCTCGTTTGCCCTTGAGCAATTTTCTTGAAGAGGCAATTTTATTGAACAAACCTAATAGAACAAGATACGGCGGTATGAGAAATATGTGAATTAAAGATATTTTAGTAATATACGACGTCTTAAGAAAGGCATTTTCAGCTCCAAAGTACTTTGTTTATTGCTTATTACCACTCCCTATTACTGGCAAAAGAAGTTAAAAATATCGACATAATGAAAAAAATGGACTTGTTCCCAAGTGTTCACCGAGTTCAGACATTTGCACATAGATGGCCCCTGTTGTTGTTGCTTATCAAATATATATATTGAAAAAAATTGACTTGTTCCCAAGTATTCACCGAGTTCAGACATTTGCACATAGATGGGCCTGTTGTTGTTGCTTATCAAATATATATTACATTGTTATAAGAATTACATTGTTTTAATATTAGATAAACAAATTGAAGCTGGTATCCAATTGAACTTAAACCAGAAATAAATATGTGTGTGTGTGTGTGTGTGTGTGTGTGTGTGTGTGTGTGTGTGTGTGTGTGTGTGTGTGTGTGTGTGTGGCCTAGTTTTAAGTGTGGCCACAAGAGGGGCATATTTTTAACAAATTTATCTCTCAGAAGTACCTTTTATAAGTGTAGCCTCATCAATCTGAGGGGGTCATACTTTCTCATGGAATCCATGAGGGCTTTTTTACAAAAATCTTGGATTATACGGGGGTTCCACACTTGAGCAAAAAGCTCATGTATGCATGTTGAGCTAGTTTTAAGTATAGCAAATCTGCTTGAGGGGGGGTTCATACTTTCTCGGGTTTATCCCACCGTAAATACAACTACTTATATATATATATATATATATATATATACAGGTGACTGGTAATTAGATGTATTCCCTGAAAGGGGTTAAAGTAGAGACAATTTGCAATAAATTTGACCATATGATACCCCGTCCGAAAATGAGTAGTTTTCGAGATAATCGAGTTTCTATTGTTTTTTCTAAAAATGACAATTTTCCACATAAAAAGATGAATTGAGAAAAAAACTGATAATTGTAGGGAACTTATTTAAGCGTTTTCTGATAGCTAACAAACAAGTGGTTCGTTTTAAAAAAGTTTTTTCCAAATAACAATCACATGTAAGTACCGGGTGGGTCTAAACTTACAAGTGATGATAAAAAAATGCACTCTTAGTTTACTTGGCAACGTATTAATAACAAAAATGGTATGACACGAACCGTACAAATTACTTAAATTACTTCCTTGAGTCATCAGCTATCCAACAAGGTACAAATGTTGCTAACATTTACATTTGTGTACAAGAAATAATACTTCATTCATCTTCATGTGTATGGAATCAATGAACAATACAATTAAAGAACATTACACGTCTTGCTCAAAGTGGGCACCTCCGTTACGAATGCAGGCACGCAGGTTTTTACGGGTCATTTGTTCTCTTAACTCGTGATGTGATGGTGGCCTTGACGTGTTGACCAGCTGTTAAGATCCTCTCCCTGAACTCTTCTTGCGAGTTTACCGGTGCCTTGTCATGTGGCTCCAAATGTAAAAGTCGCAAGGCGTCAAATCGATCGGGGGATCGAGCTGGGCAGTCATCATGCTGATAAATCATGTCACGTCTTGTAGCTAGAGGCACATCCTCCAACAACATTGCCATCCCGTTCCTCAAAAAATGTTCATAAGTGATGCCATTTAAGATTTGGGGCAGGAAAAATGGCTCGATGAAATGATTGTTGATTACGCCCATCCATACTTCTGCCTGGGCGTGCGACAGTGGCTGGATGAAAAGTACCCAAAGAAATGGACTGGCCGAGGCGGACCGATTCCCTGGCCGGCTCGATCCCCCGATCGATTTGACGCCTTGCGACTTTTATATTTGGAGCCACATGACAAGGCACCGGTAAACTCGCAAGAAGAGTTCAGGGAGAGGATCTTAACAGCTGGTCAACACGTCAAGGCCACCATCACATCACGAGTTAAGAGAACAAATGACCCGTAAAAACCTGCGTGCCTGCATTCGTAACGGAGGTGCCCACTTTGAGCAAGACGTGTAATGTTCTTTAATTGTATTGTTCATTGATTCCATACACATGAAGATGAATGAAGTATTATTTCTTGTACACAAATGTAAATGTTAGCAACATTTGTACCTTGTTGGATAGCTGATGACTCAAGGAAGTAATTTAAGTAATTTGTACGGTTCGTGTCATACCATTTTTGTTATTAATACGTTGCCAAGTAAACTAAGAGTGCATTTTTTTTATCATCACTTGTAAGTTTAGACTCACCCGGTACTTACATGTGATTGTTATTTGGAAAAAACTTTTTTTTAAACGAACCACTTGTTTGTTAGCTATCAGAAAACGCTTAAATAAGTTCCCTACAATTATCAGTTTTTTTCTCAATTCATCTTTTTATGTGGAAAATTGTCATTTTTAGAAAAAACAATAGAAACTCGATTATCTCGAAAACTACTAATTTTCGGACGCGGTATCATATGGTCAAATTTATTGCAAATTGTCTCTACTTTAACCCCTTTCAGGGAATACATCTAATTACCAGTCACCCTGTATATATACATACTTACATATATTCATAGATACACATATGCATGTATGTACGTATTTATATTTATATATATATACGAGTGTTAGGAAAAAATGTTTTGATGTTTGTTAGCGTCACCTTTCAGCCACTATTGACTAATCGCGAAGATGAGGACGATAGAATGAAATTGAGAAAGAAACACTCACACAGAACAACCATGCCCGCGCACGGATTCGAAACCAGTACCCTCGTCAGCACACGCTGTGTTAGCCACTCCTAGTGATGGGCATAATCGATTAAAATAATAGTTTAATTCGATTATTTTAATAATTCGAGATATTCGATCTTTTTAAGCAATCCTCGATTATTGTAAGAATATTTCAAACTGTCCGTAGCCGAATTGTAACATATCAATCGGTTGACCTTAATCTGCTATAGCACAGGAAGAGTATCCGATTCATTCAGTTGTCGAATCGAGTGACTTGAATGAGTGAAATCGTATTGTCCAAATCTATTAGGTGCATAAGGTTAATTTTCCATGCAGTTAAGGATAGAAATGAAGCTAATGTCAAAGTGGAATAAGGACCAGAAACAGCGGTTAAATGTTAGTAAACGATTATCTTTCAGGCAGTTGAGGTTGAACTAGTTCTTTCCTCCGGTTCTTTTGTGCTCCTCGTATGAAGGATTACTTTCGTCTTTTGTATGTGTGCGTGGGATTATAGACTAGTACTGGCATTGCTCTGTGATTCTGTAATCTACAGGGTGGCTCAATAAGTCACTTAACACCCTCAGTACAAGGCCACTGCAGTGCGCAACATGGAAATGGTGATGACCAATCGTTATCAGGCCAAGGGGGAACCACATTGACGCCACCCACACGGTCGGCGGCCATCTTGATGTCCGCCATCTTGAATTCAACTTCAGAATTTTAAATGGGAAGGGGGTCGTGCGACATATCAAAATGGGCTAGAATTTTACGAGAAATGGAATGGTGAAGGTTTTTTCGACGTATCTTTAACCAGTAAAACGTTATGACTGAATTCTTGTACCAATTTGCTCATTTTCGAGGTGTTAGAAAAATGCCTTAAAATTTGTTTAGCGCTTCGGTAATGCATCGAGATCAAAGTGACGTCTATGGAGAGACGTTCGCATGCCATTGCACATTATTTTAATCGGATACATCCATGAAGAGCTGTGCATTATGAATGGTTGTCGCGAACAATTTACAGTGTGACGCTTCCATTGAATTAAAAGTCCTTCACAGTGACAAGGCTAATGTTTATGTTCATAAGGAAGTTTATAAACAGAATATTCGATGATTTTTATCTGATAACCCATTTTCGACAGATCAAAGCTGAATGGTTAGTGTTGGTAAGTTAATGGTGTGGCGTGCTGTGTGGAACACGATTGGTTAGTCAATTTTCCATCAACGGAACCTTAAATGCTTAGGGCTACTTGGATTTGTTAAATAAACAGTTTTTTTTTCATCCTTGCTTATGGAAGAAGGTACTTTTTACAGAGTTTTTTCAATAGGGAAGAACACCAGAACACTTATGGGAACGTTATGAACCAGTTTTTGTCCAAAGTTAGTTATCAGATGACAAGGGTCACATATTCTGTTTATAAACTTCCTTATGAACATAAACATTAGCCTTGTCACTGTGAAGGACTTTTAATTCAATGGAAGCGTCACACTGTAAATTGTTCGCGACAACCATTTATAATTTATAATGGTCTTATCGTTCCTGTCAACTTCAATTCTTCATTATTTTGACAATAGATGTTTCTACTTCCATTCCGAAATGCTCCGGCTGGCTTTCAATTAATTTGATATCGCATGACAATGCAACATTTGCCCCGAGAGAGAGAGAGAGAGAGCATAAACAAGTGTTCATTATCAGTCGAGATATTAAATTACAATTTCTTTTTTTACAAGCTCGGTTCCCAAGCGTGAAATTGTATTCTAGATTTTCCATCTTGCTACAGAAGTTCCCGGCTTTAAAATCCGCACTTACCAATCACCTACTTCACAAATCCTTACGTCGCAATTTGCGCTCTTCAACACAAACATTTTTTTTATATTAAAATGTAATTGACTTTTATATTGCATACAAATGTACATATAATTCATAGGGACATAATCATTTTTCATTTGCGGTTATAATTATTCATCAAATAAACTTACAGGAAAATATCTTTCGAACTACAATCTCATTTAAACTACCAGCTTATTTCATAAAAACATATGACTAATCTTTTCACGTCATCAGACATTTTAGCATTGCAGATGTAGCCCCGTATAAGGACTATGCACGATCTATACGCATGAAGGAGGCTTCGGTCGAAGATAAGAAATGTAAGTAAATGTAAGGAAAACATAGTCGATAAAGCAAATAGAGTGTGGATTAATTATAGTCATAATAAGCGAAGTAAAATATTTCAAATATTTTAAAACTACTTTGGAAGAATTTAAATGTAGAACAGCAACGGCGGAATTCATACATTTAAAAGGACTGTATAATAGTAGTGTGAACACTGCTGTCACGTGTGAGTCGTATTAATGAGGCAACAATTGGCTTTACCTTTCACATCTCAACAAGTAAGCTGGTAGATGTATTGTGTACCAAGTAAAGTAATCGAAGCTACTGTGATCAGTTACACTGGTTTACAGTCAAACTGTTTCGGAAACCAAAGTACCAAGATTTTAGAAATTCAAGGGTGGTGAATACGAATCTAACAATGAAAATTGACAATTAGGGCCAATCGTCAACATTTTGAAGGAAACAATTATAAATGGGTTGAAAATCCTACTATTTCAATTGTCCCTAAAACATGATCAGTGCCGGATCTATAAATTTTGAATCCTCCTGCAAAATATTACTAAAGGTCCCTTCTACATAGAACTCACGTACTTGTAAAAATACATGTTTTGGTCTTGCTCTTATACAGTTTCTTCATTGCACGTGCAACCGTTTGTGCGCTAGTGGGCGTACACACACACCTACAAACACACACACACACACACACACACACACACACACACACACACAGAAAATGGACGTAAAAGGCTTCGGCTCTTCCGGATGAACCAGGGTTCCCCGTTGCTATCTACTACATTAAACCCTAGTACGATGGTTTTAGAATTCGTAGTAGGTTTAGGCAATTTGCTACACCTACAAATTAGCTAAACCCACCAGAAGATATGAAAATATAGCTTAATTTTAGTCCAAATAGGCTATGGTACCAATGACCTTGGACAAGGTCGTCCGGTGAACTCTCTTTTTCTCTCTACTAATTTCTCTACGATACCTACTTTATTAAGAACAAAGGTAATTACTCTCGATTCTCAACTATCAGAATCGCAGCCAGGAAGTTGTCGCTAGGAACTCTGAGTATTGCTGAGTAAAGGCGTTACCTCAATCTTAGTAAGCCACCAGGTAACAAATAACTTTCGTGAAATAAAGAAGCGCATGAACCTGGTATTTACAACAGCAATCCTTGGAGAATAAAATGGTGTGTATTCTGATAGATGGGATCAGACGAGGTCAGACGAGATCAGAGACAAGATACGTACTACGAGAGGGAGCAGTCAGTCTTGGTACATCAATAGGGAGACAAATTTATGGTAAATAAAAACTGAGGAGAGCGGTAAATAAAATGATAGATCAGCGGTATATACCAGCGGTGAAAAAAAAATTGGTACACACTTTTTCATTATGAGAGAAAACAACATACAAAAGAGCTATAAATTGATAAACTACTTCATTTTTATATACTGTACACATACACAAGTACTTAGCTGTCCAACCAAAAAGTAAACATCAACACAAAATCACTTCATTTCTAAATTGCATATCTCAAGTGATTTATTCATTGTATATATTTAAAGGATATCCTTGCTGTCCAACAAATAAAATAATCACTACTGCACATACACAAACACATGTTGAAAATCACATGATGATAAACAAAATTCATTCATGACTGAACACAAATGACACCATTGTTTCCCTTGTTGTGCGGGAACAGACTAATGTTATCGCTGCTACAGCTAGCAAGTTCAATGAAACTGGAAGTTGAGTAGACATTCGGGGGAAGAAAGGAATGCAGCTTGACAGGGAGCGAAGATTTCGAACTGTGATTATGTGATTGGGAAATCCCAATTTGCAGCATCTTTTTGATGTGATCGAAGATAAAACGTTTTTCAACGCGCGCACAACCTCGATTGCCGGTTTTTGCGTGTGTTCTACTTAATTTGATTATATTTCACGGTTATTTCGAGAAAAAGCGTTCATTTCGTGGAAAAGCAGACATTTCGCATTACTTCGCGAATGAAAATCATGCATATTTCATCATTGGGGGTGTAGTTACGTGCAGAATGTTCAAAATTGCATCTTTTTTTCACATTTCGCGATTTCGCGCATCGCGAAAATTCAATGTCCCTATACATCAAGCTATAGGGCCGATGATGGTCCGTCACCAGGAGCAGAGAAGTTATTACTGTCTACCTACATCTCGACTCAAAGGACAAGTAAACGTTCTTTCCTGTTACTGCGAGACATCGGAGATCTACAGCTTCTAGTTAAATCAGGTATTTTCCTAACACCATGCCGATACAATCGTAGTGAGACCTACTATCCAATATTGTGTGTTTGGAGTGTTCATTGCCATTCATTGCTATTTGAGTAGAACCTCTGCATAAGAGTTATTCCCCAAGCGAGCGCCTGCGATGCAAGGCGCTATCGCTACTCGTCGGACATCTAATGGTCCCGGGTTAAGATCCCTGCGTTCCTAAGGGAACGATACGATACTTTGAACATGGAATCACCTCCCTTCGGAAGGTTAACTTGTAAATACTTCAAGTGTTGGGGCCTCCCCGATGGCGCAGTGGTAGCGTCGTCGCCTTGTAATCAAGGTGCCCCGGGTTCGATACCTGGTGGAGGTACACGTGGTTTGGATCCCACTATAAACTGTAGGTCCAGTCCCGATTAGCCTTACTGTGTATAAAGTGGATTTAAAACACCAAATCAATCAATGAATACTTCAGGTATGGAATCACCTCTTTTCAGAAGATTAACTTGTAACTACTACGAAGATGGTATCACCTCCATTGGGAAGGATAAGTCAATTCATCATAAATGAAATATCCCCTTTTCGGAAGAGTAAATTTGTACGTGTACAGAGGATGGAATATTTCGATTGCGCAAGTTTCATTAACGATGTAAGATTTCTCTTTTCGGTTACTGTTGCGAGGTAAAAAGATAAAGTGCTCCCCTGTGCATAGCACCACGCCATGAAGGCGTATAGGGGGTGTGGGGCTAACGCCCCACACTTTCTTGATCCGGTCGTGAGTGGGGTGATGTGATCAGCATCACGCCCCTGACCGCCTTTACCCCCCAGGGTTTCCCCCAGGTACACATGTTATTCGACGCTGGGTGGGCGCCGGGGCCGCTTCCATCGTTAGAAAAGTTCCCGGATTTAATCTACTGTTGCAAGGCATTATATTATTTAGAAGAACACTGAGGATAAAATTTTAACTTCTGAAGAGTTTTTTTTTAATTGCATAGTACTATTTTGTTGAGTTTTACAGCATAATTTGTCACTCAATGAAAGGCGGCCCGGAAGTTCTGGACCTACGCAAATGTTGTTTCCACACGAACACGGTGTTTAATTTGAAGTTAATGGACCTAAGCCTCGCGTCAGGCTAAGTTTGCAGCAGGTTTTATGTATCAATCCGCGCGAGAACTGAGCTCAAAATCTTCCGTGCCAGTCTTGCCTCAACCGCCGAGCTGCTTACATAGCAGACACTGAGGAAATCCACAGTATTGCCAACCGCACAACACATCAAAACCCGCATGCATAACAAGCGGAATGGATTTTTGTTTCTTTTTGTCTCCGGAAACATAACATTTTAGAAGTACTTTCGGCGCATAAATTATTTTAAAAATGTGTCATTACTTAATATAAATGCGAAATATCTTCGAAACATGAGAGCATGTGCATGGACGTCCGCAGGATTTTTTCAGGGAGGGGCAAGGAAGGTATTTTTTTCCAGGGGGGCAAACAAGTCACATTTTCCCCCAAAAGAGTGTATGTAGTTCCCTAAAAAAACATTGCTTAAATTTGAATTTATGGTGTTAATGCAATAATTAACACATATTATTGTGGCTAAAATGAAATTATATGTGTGAAATACATAATTTTTGGTTGATTTCATTTTCCAGGGGGGCCACGGCCCCCCTTGTCCCCCTTCCGGACGCACATGAGCATGTGTGTATATTTCGAGCCAGGAAAAATAAAAAATACAAAGATATAAGTAAACAAAGATAGGTCCTCTTGAATTTAATAACAAATTATTGTTTTTGGTTTATAAAAAAATACATTTATGAAAAATTTGGTTACTGTAAGACACACGCACTTCAAGTTATACCAGCAAAAAAAAAGTCAGGGCTGTTGCGCAAAGGATTATTATTATTAGGATATATATATACAATCAGGTGCATTATCTGCTGCTATTACTCTGGTTTCAATTTATGAATCACTTCACTAAACCAGGATTCAAATCTTGGTCTGTCCATTTCTTGCTAATCATCCTTCCCTTTCTTTGCACGGAACTGTCAATATTCGCCTTCAACAAAGACTTCATTGCTGCCAGTGGGTGAAACAATAAGTCCCCTTCCCCTCTCCCTTTCTCGTCGGTTTCTTCAGCCCAGGCGGTGGTTTTTCACGGTGGTATGGTACATAAAAAAAAAATCAATGTACGCCTCCGCCCCTCCCCTCACCGAGTTAAAGCACGTCTGGTCCAAATAATAAACATATTTCTTCTCACTGGGATATCTTTTAATACCGCGGACATTCTTTTGTCGTCAAACAACAAACAATCGTTTCCTCCTCCTAAACTCAAACCGCAAATCATTCAACACCCGGGATAAAATTTTACAGTTCGTGTGCACATTTACGGCAAATCACCTCAAGCCCTGTTTTACTTTGATCTTGTTTCCGTAAGGAGGATTATGCATTTTTAAACAACTTGCTTGATTTGAAGAGCTTTTCCCTTCAGATGAAGCCACAATAACACACGCTGAACAGAAGACCTTGATTCAGCCATTCTCGCCGCTGTATAGCACGATTATTAATCACAATAAACATATGGTTAAAATAGTGGGATGTGCAACACTGGTATCACGGATTCCACGCGCTCTGTAACGTATTCAGTCTTGCCCGACTCAGCGATTCCTCAGCGCAATACAAACTCCAGTTGGCGAATCTGCGGATCCAAGTTCGTCTGCACAGTGATTGCAACCGATCAAGTCCACACCTGCTAATGTATGTATTGTATTGTCTGTATTTTACATATTAAATAACTGTTTTCTTGCAAGTATGCAGTTGTGTCGGAATAGAACCCGTCTCAGTGGAACTATATTCTGCGCGCACGTTTGGATCTACATATGCGAAAACCTGCTGCAAAGTTAACCTGACACTTGCTTGGTTATTTGAGCAAATTATATGTTTTAATTGTCATTTTCGAACTCAGCATATCGAAATCAATAACAACGGCTTATTTCCTTTCTGAAGCAAATAAAATTTTGATTGTAGACCAGTATTGTATCGTCAATTAACACTTAGCCGCCTGACGATCGAAAATTCGGCCGCCACATATTAAAACCCCTTAACGCCGGATGGTGGATATTCCGACCAGCAGCGCGCGGCAGCAATTTCTCGAAAACTGCGCACGATATTTCAATTATGTCTTTTTTTATCTTTAGTATACATACGAAGAAGGTATGATCTACTCGAATTACAAAACAATGCATCCATTGTCATTACTACAAGCGAAGTTTGAAAAAGTCCTTTGTTTCCCTTTGTTACAGTCATATTATTATGGGATAGATTTTTAAAAGTGGCTTTAACTTGTAAACCACCTACTGCATCTTTTGAAAATAAAAATTCTACAAGCAGGAATAAGTAAAACTCAACATTCTAAGCAAGGTTCGACAATTAAGGATGCAGGGGGTACGCTCCAACATCGTGTTAGCACACGGCAGCACTTAACGCGTCATTTCTTGAAAACTATACACTGTATTTCCGTTCTGTCTTTCTTGTTCATTAGTTTACGTATAAAGGTATTATATGCTGCAATTACAAAACAATACATCCATTGTTACTATTATTAACAAGCGCCGTTTGAAAAAGCCCTCTTTTTTCTTTGTTACTATAAGATAAATTGAAGATAAAGGCTATAGTTGCTAAACTACTGCGTCTTTTTGAACAATTTCAATTCTAAATGTAAGAATGAGTAAATATCAAAATTTTAAGGAACATCCGAAAATTAGGGGTCCAGGAGCAAAGCGGGGCCAAAGGCCCAAAATTCGAAATTTTCCGTAATTACGCAAAATTTCCGAATCCCTAAATTTCCAGAGTTTTTTTTTTTTGTTTTTCTTTTCAGTTTCACATATCCTCATAGAGTGGTCTTTGTCGTGCTTCCCTCCAAAATTGGTCCATCCAGGTTCCATAGTACCGATTCTAGAAGCGCAATTCCGTACAAAGCTGGCAACATTGCCGCTTTACATAAGGTTATTATTTTTTTCCTCAAGAAGTATCAGTCTGATTTTAACGAAACTTTGCACGATTGTAAGAATGTACCATCGCTGGATACTATTTTTTTGCATTCACTTCGGTCTATTCATGCCAACTTAAAACAAAAAATCCAACTTTCTCCTTCCTCTTCTTCGTTTATCACTAATTATTGGGAGGCACAATGTACAGGGGCGATTCCTCCATGTATGTACAGTTCATTTTCACATATTTCCAGTTTTCTACTTTTTTAGAAGTTTAATGCGCATTATAAAATTTTCAGCGCAATGTGCGTACATTTGACTAGGTTTGCTATAACTCGCTTGCTCCAGCTGCAGTCCAAAGACTACAGTCTTCTCTGCTCCTCAGGAAGCTCGATCTTCCACCTACAGCGGGATGGGCGAGGGGTGTGGAAGGGAGGGGGAGGGGATTGCTCGGTTAAATGGCTAGCAAGAAAGCATCGAGAGTTTCCTCATTCAGTGATGCCAACCCTATCATTATTGTTCTAAACCTAGAATAATTTGAACTTCGCTGGCACCTAGCACCCAGTGTTTGGCAAAGTGCCCTAAACGCGCGTCCTTGGGAGACAAACTTAATTCAAAGGAATATACTTTGAGAAAATATAATTTATATCTTATTTGAAATTCTCTAGCGGACTTTTTCAAACAAAAGGACTTAAGGACAAACTTTTACAATCACATCCCGAAACGTCCTCTTCTCTTAATATTTTCCTTATCCTCCCCGATTAGGAAATGAACATTTTATGAAAGGAAATCGATAGAAAGTTGGAGGTCACAAATAATCGAATTTTCTCCAATTTTTTTTCAGGCACACTATACTGAACCCATTTCATTGGTTGAACCATTGTAGTTGATTTGATGGACAACTTTGCTTAACTGTAGTAAATAATGGATAATCCAAAACGTTCCACAACTTAAAATTAGCTGCATAAATTGAACTTAAAACCACATAATTAGTTTGCATTTAGCATAATTTATGAGTTGAAGCAGCAATTCTTCTTATCAGGATGTTGGCAACGCTGTCCTCAGTACACACGACAACAGGCAGGGAGGACCCCACGAACGTCGAACCACAGATAGACAGAGCTAGGGATGGCCAGATCCGGATCCTCGCGGATCCGAAATCCGGATCCGGTTGGTTCCTGCAACAGTTCTTTAATTCAAAGACATTTTACAATTTTATTTTGTTATTTAGTTGTGAGCATAATCTGAAAAGAATGAAGAAAATTCTGTTGTGCTACTCTGTTCAATTTTGATGTTATTTTGTTTGTTATTCGTTACTATAGTGACTGTAAAAATTGGTTAATATACTAATTTTGTTAAGTAACATTTGAAAAGTTATTTTTATTTAAAATATTGCAACAAACTGCTCCACACCGGGGACAGTTGCAATAAATTGGCGACCTAGAGCCAGGATTCGAAAATTGTAAGTTGATAAGAACTGAAGTGATAATGCTACAATGAAGAAAAGAGAAGTGCCTTACGTGCTTCGAAGTAGTGTGTGCCTTCAACCGGATCTCAGTGATGTTGCTGAAGTAAGCAACGAAGAGGACAATTCTGGTAAGCAAATGAAGGATTTACTCTGTTGTAAGAACAGATTTTCTGACACTCGCATGATTGAATGCACGTCATGCAAGAAATGGGAACACGTAAATTGTAGGGGTCTTACAGTTATTCACTGGGTAATCTTCAGCTCTATGAAAGAAGACTATTACTGTAAGGCATGCAAGCCAGAATTCAATCCATTCACTCTAAAATCATACTTGGATACAGTAAATCCCAATATTGACCAAATTTTATCTGCTTTTCACTTGAGTTTGGCCCAACATGAGAATAGGTTACTTCAGAATACTGAAGCTCTGGAGAATAGGTTGCAAGACAAGTTCCTCCAGAATACCGAAACGCTGGAGAATAGGTTATTTCAGAACACTGAAGCTCTGGAAAATAGGTTACTTCAGAATACTGAAGCTCTGGAGAATAGGTTGCAAGAGAAGTTGCTCCAGAATACCGAAACGCTGGAGAATAGGTTACTTCAGAACACTGAAGCTTTGGAGAATAGGTTACAAGATAGACTTGATCAGAACGCTGAAACGCTGCGCGAAAGTTTACAAACAAACTGCTCCACACCGGGGACAGTTGCAATAAATTCGGATCCGAAAATTCCGGATCCGGATCCGAAAGTACTGCATCCGGATCCGAAAGTACCGGATCCGGATCCGAAAAAATTTAAAGATCCGGAATGCAACTGTCCCCGGTGTGGAGCAGTTTGTTGCAATATTTTAAATAAAAATAACTTTTCAAATGTTACTTAACAAAATTAGTATATTAACCAATTTTTACAGTCACTATAGTAACGAATAACAAACAAAAAAACATCAAAATTGAACAGAGTAGCACAACAGAATTTTCTTCATTCTTTTCAGATTATGCTCACAACTAAATAACAAAATATAATTGTAAAATGTCTTTGAATTAAAGAACTGTTGCAATAGCCTCGTCCTCCGGTTGAAAACATTGACATCATACTTTGATGTAGAAATACGTATATTTTTCAAACGTAACATCTTCAATGTATCATCTTCACTTCTTCTTCTACTACTTCTTTGGCAGCAATCTTATTTCTTTCACATCTTCTTTACAGCCATCTTCAGTAGATTTCTTCTTTACTGCAATCTCATTACCATTACTATTTCATAACCATCTTATGTCCATTTAAAAAGGTTTTATTCTTAACGAGTGCACTTCTTCCGTTTGAAACTATATGTGCAAATGAAGCCCTTCAATAAAAATGCGAACCACATTACATTCAACTTACATTATATATATATATATATATATATATATATATATTCCTTCATTCTTCCAGAGAGACACTTTGTATAATTCTCCCTTTGTTATTCGTGTCAACACTCTTCCTCAATACATTGACATACACCATACTGATGAGAATAGAAGCCAAATATAAGTTCTTACATAAAAGATAATATGATGATCAACAGAACAGAGATAATAAATTCATGCTGGTTTACACATAATAATAAAATACATAATGCAAACAACTGAACTCGTTTTTGCACAAAATTACAACAAATTCAACCCTTATGTACAATTAAAACATAAATCAGTATTTCTTAACAACTCCTTTCTTTTCTCCTCCAAACAATTAAAAGGTTTAATGTTTTCTAGGTTTTGTCTACCTTTTGTTCCCTTTCCATCTAGAGAAACTACAGTCGCACAATTGTTTCTCACTTCTATTACCAAGAATGGGCCAATAAACAAATCATACAATTTGTAGATAGTTTTGTTTAAAGCAGAGCTCTTAGCATGACTTACAGTTTTTAGCTGAAACAGAAAAACTCGTATTTCTTCCTTTGGGCCCCTCTATACATATGCCACGTTTCATGGAAATCGGAGGGGAACATAGGGGTTAGATCCCCACTTCAATTTGTCCTCATCTTGACATTTCAGGGGAGGTTGCCCCCTAGAACAGTTTTTTAGCCGAAACAAAAAAAAAGTATTTCTTCCTTTTGGCCCCTCTATAAATCTGCCAAGTTTCATGGAAACCGGAGGGGGACACAGGGGTCAAGTGCCCACTTAAATTTGTCCTCATCTTGACATTTGAAGGGGGTTGCCCCCTAAAACAGTTTTTAGCCGAAACAAAAAAACACGTATTTCTTCCTTTGGGCCCGTTTATACACACACCTGCCAAGTTTCATGGAAATCGGAGGGGGACACAGGGGCCAAGTGCCCACTTAAATTTGTCCTCATCTTGACATTTGAGGGGGGTTGCCCCCTAAAACAATTTTTAGCCGAAACTAAAAAACACGTTTTTCTTCCTTTGGGCCCGTTTATACACACACCTGCCAAGTAGCATGGAAATCAGAGGGGAACACGAGGGTCAGATCCTCACTTCAATTTGTCCTCATCTTGACATTTGAGGGTTTCCCCCCCCCCTAAAACAGTTTTTTAGCTGAAACAAAAAACATGTATTTCTTCCATTGGGCCCCACTATACACCTGCCAAGTTTCATGGAAATCGGAGAGGGACACTTAGATAACCTCCCTTGTTAGTCTTACACTTTGTAATTATGTAACACTGCATATATTATAATGTTTTATTTTAATTTGTAAAACTGTAACTGTAGAACAATTGTATAATTTTTGTATAACATTTCTATCTTGTTATATGTTAAAGGTTTCATCCTGGAATGGAATGTCTCACATTTATGTGTGTTTCCATTTCCAACACATTCGAATGAATACATATTCGTTTCAATGGCATTTACAAAATCACCTCTGACATTTTATGTTAAACAAGTAAGATTATTTTTGTGCACGAGTGTGTTAGCCGATGCGTAGCAGAGTATTTTAGGAACAACACTTGAAAAAAATTCTTGTAGGACTAACTAATGAAAAATTTCTTTGTAATCGAAGACCATAATACCTTTTAAGGTGTGGTAATATTATAATGGGATTGAGATACGAAACTCTCGGATCCGGATCCCGATTTTCGGATCCGGAACTTTCGGATCCGGATCCAGATCCGAAACTTTTGGACCCGGATCCGGAATTTTCGGATCCGGATAAAGATGCGTAACTTTTGGATCCGGATCCGGATCCGTTTGGCCATCCCTAAAACAGACCAGTATCATTGAACAGCCATGATAAATCTATGTTTAGAAAATCATATATTTATAAATTAAATGATACTTATTAGCAATGCTTCTTGTAACGGATTTAAATCGGGCATCCAGATGTCTGATAGCCTCCCATCAATGGTCATAAAATTAAAACTACAAAAATTTGTAGACTGCAAACTTCTGGAGCTTGCCTATCTCCACAAACAACCCATGCTTCAAGTACTGGGTGAAGCTGGAAAAAGGGGCTGGAGACTCACTGAAAGAACAGTGTCTGCGAGTTCAGATTGAGGAAGGGTTCGAACGCCACTGGGCAAGTGGGATTACGGACGACTTGTACAGAATGGGTCTTGGGGAACTGTGGGAAGATGTGAGGGGCGGGAGGTGCGAAACTTGGATGTTGCAAATTATAAGGGAAAGGTTGGTGGACAGTAGCAGGCAAGACATCATGGCAGAATGTAGGGAGAACGTAACGCTCGCCGCAGCACAACCGCCAGGGGTGTGGGTGGAATGAGTGAGAAAACGGTATATTAATACGTGTACATACGTATACCAGCAAAGAAGTGGATTCGCCTGGTTCCTGCTAGGGGGTGGAGACAACACAAACTCAAGGAGCCGGACGGTCGTGCCATCTGCACGTTATGCGGCGAAGAGGAGATGAGGGCTCACATCCTACATGAGTGTGTTTGGTCGGCACCCCTCAGACAACGCAAAGGGGGGACAGTGCAAGGGACAGCATTGAGCAGACGAACCAGGCTGTGTGTAGGGAGGAAAGGAGTGATATAACGAATGCAGACATCAAATCCCTGGACTCCTATTTACATGCAGTTTGGAGGGAGTGCAGGAAAATGCTGCAAGGGGTCATTGAAAGTGAAGGGTACGGAACAGCAGTGGCTCACGCATAGGTGGAGCGTGTAGTGCAGTGTTCTGAAGGTAGTGATAATGAACAATCTCAAATGTAAGAAGAGGACCACATTGCCATTTATATATGTACATATGTAATTCTTTCCAAATATTTCTGTTTATAAATGTTTCTGAATGTATGATCAATGGAGTGTATGTTTAAGGCGAGGTGTTTATATAACAATATTGTAGGATACGCACAGCCGAAGAGCTCGTATCAATATGAATAAATATCATATCATCATATCATTCATTTACGCAAGAGAAAAATCGAAATTCCTTCACAGTCTGAAAAATTGTCAATGTTATTTTCGTATGTATTTTTAGGATCGCGTGTGTATATTTCATTGTTAGAGGGGTATGGTGCCTTTGGGATGCAGTGATCATTCTAAATGCAAAGGATAGTACGTACAAGTGATACGTGTGCCTATTTAATTGAACGAATTTCCAAAGTCTTTCCTTGGTCTGTTTACCCTAACTTCCTACATCTAAAAAAAAGCCTCGAGTCGCCAATGACAATGTATAAATTTCACCTCCGCTAAAAAGGAAAACAAAACAAATTCCATCTGTCTGTGTCAATTGTTTCTTGAGTTACGATTTTTTTCGTACTTCGCGGCAAGTTTGAAAAGCGCGCTCTTGAAAATGCGCTGGCGTGAACTGGGAACACAGGCACCCGAGGGGTGCGGTGCCTAAAGGTTCAAGATTGCTTCGAATGAGCATAGCCAGTAGCGTGCCCAAGGGGAAGTTGATTGGGGTCATATTCCAGTAGCATGGCAACATATCGCGAGGCCCTGGGCGAGATTAGAATGCGAGGCCCTCGTCCGTTCTTTAAATTTGAAATCTCAATGCGAATCGATACAAAATCTTCAGAGATACGTCAGCAATTTATTATATGTAAATAATAATAATAAATTACTGACAAAAATGATATTTAATAATTTCATTCACCCGTAAAATGCCTTTCTCTGTTTACCAAGCGCTGAAATCTGAAGTTGTAGGTCAGACCCGTACCCAGGGGACGTGAAATATTATAATCAGTGAAGATATAAGAAACTACGAAAATAACATTGACGATTTTCAGATTGAGCAAGAATTACGATTTCGTCCTTGCATATATGAATGGGTTGTTTGGGGAGAGAGGCAAGCTCCATAAGTCTGCAGCTTCTATCATTGAGAAATTTTGTTTGATAACCATTGATGCAAATCTACAAGACATTCCGATTTAGTCGGGACAGTCCATTGTATTTAACCCCTGTCCCGACTGTGTGGGTGTGAGCAAACTGCAGTCGTGTGTGACTGTCATCTTTTTATAACATTCACAATTAAGTTGCATTAATGATAAAAATCTTTGATAAGAAGAAAGACATTTCATTATCACTGTTACTGTTCTAATTATTATTATGGGATATAGTGTAATATACATCAATTCGTAAGTAGATTTCAGTATTTTTCTTTCTTAAAACAAATAATATATTTGTTTTAGTTGCTAATACAAAACTAACAGCAACAATTATGGCGACCCAAGATCAAATCGGCATGTAATTGTTTAACTACATATAAACCCACGTGGAAAAATTCATCTCCCAACTGCATAATGACATATTTAAAACCCACAACTTTTATACGTTGCTCACCAGCGAAACAAGCCAACTGAATTCCTTCTATTGGTTCCAGCTTTATACTTGGTAATAAAGAACTTAGAGTGATCCAAACCTTGTAATCCAACAAATTACATTGACTACCAGTGTCAATGAAACAATTAAGAAACAGGTCACATAGTATCAGGTGAAACCATCGCTGTAGATCCAGAAAGAAATCTAGCAATAACTGAATATCCTACTCCAACAAATAGAAAAGCGTTAAGAAAATTTTTAGGAATGGTAAATTGGAGAAGAAAATTTGTGGATAAGTTTGCAATGATTGCTGCTCCTTTATACGATTTACTTAGAACGAATAAGAAATGGGAATGGAATGAAGCACATCTCCAGGCATTTATACGTCTGAAGGAATTGGCTTTGTCTCCGGAGATGTTAGCTCAACCTAACTTGAACAACACTTTCCATGTAAATACTGATGGCAGTAAAATTGGAATCGGCGGAGTCTTATGGCAATATTCTGACGATGGTGAAACTTTGATTATCCAGTATGCGAGCAGAGTTTTGCGAGGTTCAGAATTAACATATTCTGTGCATGAAATAGAATGTCTTGCCATTCTTTTTTCCGTGGAAAAATTTTCAATATATCTATTGGGCAGACCATTTGTAATACACTGTGACCATCAATCACTTTCTTGGTTACATTCAGCAAGATCGTTAAATCCAAGGCTTAATAGATGGGCTTTGAAATTGCAAAATTATGATTATACAATTCAGCATGTTAGTGGTTCTGCAAATACAGCCGCGGACGCGTTAAGTAGATATCCAATTAAGTCACAAAACAATTTGTTTCCTTCCACTTTACATGTAAACTGCACAGATATTGATTTACTTGAAGAAGAATACTTTTTGTATTGGATGAAAGTACAACAAAACGATGAATTATGTCAACGAATAATTTCTATGTTAGGCAAGTGTCTATGGAAAATAAGTCATGCAGCGATTCATCTACCCAAACAGTAGCTTCAGAGAGACTTATGGGCCAACCAGCTGCTAGGAATCCCAGAAACAACTATAGGCAATCTGGAGCTAATCAAGAGAGCTATAGGCGACAAGGTAACGATCGAAGTTTGTACTTTCATAATAATAATAATCGAAGAACAAACACTCAAAGGAACGCTAGTAATAGCAATAATACAGATGCACCTAGATACAACAGGAATAGAAGATTTCAAAGTCCGACCAATACAGAATTGCGAGGTGACTCCATTAACACTAACTCAGAGATTTCAGCAAGGAACAATGGACATTTCCGAAATGGAATGAATTGCAATGACATTAGTTTAAATCAAGAATGTTCCTCAGTAACTAATGCTACTAGTGGGAGCCCTCCGAGAACATTAAACAACTAAGGCGGGGAAATGCGCTCCAATTCGCCCTGCCAAAGGATGACCACATGGAGCTTACTTGTAATTATGATCCTTACCTTTTGCATGTTAAGTCTTGTCTCGGTGACTTTAATAGAGTTAAATATTTAGGCGTTGATAAAGAAGATGTTTTACCTGTTGCATTTTTGCTGGAGTGGTTTGATTCAGAGCCTGAGTGGACTGTTACAGATAAAGGAACTCCTACACCTTTACTTGAAGCACCAGAAATACAGGGAAGAATTTGTGACCTGTTTCTTAATTGTTTCATTGACACTGGTAGTCAATGTAATTTGTTGGATTACAAGGTTTGGATCACTCTAAGTTCTTTATTACCAAGTATAAAGCTGGAACCAATAGAAGGAATTCAGTTGGCTTGTTTCGCTGGTGAGCAACGTATAAAAGTTGTGGGTTTTAAATATGTCATTATGCAGTTGGGAGATGAATTTTTCCACGTGGGTTTATATGTAGTTAAACAATTACATGCCGATTTGATCTTGGGAGCACCATTTTTGTGGCAGTATAAGGCTATAATTAATTATCGTATGTCTACTGTTGAACTAATTCATTCAAGTGGTAAGGAAGTATCAGCTCCCTTTGTTCCGAGTTCCACAAATAATACTTGCTCGCTAAATTCCGTAATTGAATCTTGTAAAACTTTGACATTTGAATCTTCTCATGTTAATGATTCTGCTTATCTAGCTTCTGAAGAAGATATCCATAAGAAAGTTTATGGCAACGAATATTGTGAAGCTGGAGTTGCTGATAAGTTATTTAATTTATTACTGAAGTATCAAGATGTGTTTTCGGAAAAACCAAAGGCAGCCAAGGTGGAATCTTATGACATACAGCTAGATACGAATGAACCTATAGTGGCATCTACGTACCCTATTCCATTCGCTAGGCGAGATGATATGGAGAAAGAATTAAAGAAATGGAAAACGTGGGGAGTAATTCATGAAAGTACTTCTCCATACCGGAACCCTCTCCACATAGTTCCAAAGGCAGGTGGATTGTGGCGTCCTGTTGTTGATTTTAGGAAGCTGAATGAACATGTAATTTCACCCATGACACAGGTTGAACCTATATCTGAACTTTTGCCTAGGTTGAGAGGCGCAAAATTCTTTTCGACGATTGACCTAACTTGTGGATATTTTCAAATACCACTGACACCTAGATCTTATAAGTTCACATCTTTCTCATATCGTGGTATTTTAATGGAATTTCATTTTTTGCCTTTTGGTATTAAGAGTGCTGTTAGTGTTTTTGTCGACAGAATGCATAAAGTGTTTGGCAATGATACTAGTTCATTTCTTATAGTGTATGTGGATGATATTCTTATATTTTCATCATCACTGCAAAGTCTTTTAAAACATTTGGACTACGTGTTGAAAACTTTGAAAGAAGTAAATATGTCCATCAAATTATCGAAGTGCACATTTTGTAAAACTGAAGTGAAGTTTCTTGGTCACATAGTATCAGGTGAAACCATCGCTGTAGATCCAGAAAGAAATCTAGCAATAACTGAATATCCTACTCCAACAAATAGAAAAGCGTTAAGAAAATTTTTAGGAATGGTAAATTGGAGAAGAAAATTTGTGGATAAGTTTGCAATGATTGCTGCTCCTTTATACGATTTACTTAGAACGAATAAGAAATGGGAATGGAATGAAGCACATCTCCAGGCATTTATACGTCTGAAGGAATTGGCTTTGTCTCCGGAGATGTTAGCTCAACCTAACTTGAACAACACTTTCCATGTAAATACTGATGGCAGTAAAATTGGAATCGGCGGAGTCTTATGGCAATATTCTGACGATGGTGAAACTTTGATTATCCAGTATGCGAGCAGAGTTTTGCGAGGTTCAGAATTAACATATTCTGTGCATGAAATAGAATGTCTTGCCATTCTTTTTTCCGTGGAAAAATTTTCAATATATCTATTGGGCAGACCATTTGTAATACACTGTGACCATCAATCACTTTCTTGGTTACATTCAGCAAGATCGTTAAATCCAAGGCTTAATAGATGGGCTTTGAAATTGCAAAATTATGATTATACAATTCAGCATGTTAGTGGTTCTGCAAATACAGCCGCGGACGCGTTAAGTAGATATCCAATTAAGTCACAAAACAATTTGTTTCCTTCCACTTTACATGTAAACTGCACAGATATTGATTTACTTGAAGAAGAATACTTTTTGTATTGGATGAAAGTACAACAAAACGATGAATTATGTCAACGAATAATTTCTATGTTAGGCAAGGGTCATGACCATTTCGAAATTAAGGGAATATTTAAACTACATAAAAATATATTGTTTTATAGATCTACTAACTCGAATCATTGGAGAGTTTTTGTACCTGAAGCAGCTGTCAAGAAAGTTTTGTATGAACAACATGATTTGGCTGGCCATTTTGGGTTTTCTAAGCTTTATAAGAAGTGTTCTAAATTCTATTTCTGGCCTAAGATGAGAGGAAGTGTCAAGATATATTTAAGTGATTGTGTGGAATGTGCAAGGACGAAACAAAAAACACAACATATTACCAAAGAGGAGCTTCACGTGATTTCTTACAAATTACATCAGTTCTTATCTTTAGACTTGATTGGTCCATTGCCATTATCTCAAGGATATCAACATATTCTGACTATTGTAGAATTAACCAGCAAATATGTTATGGCTTATCCTCTCAGGAAGGCTACAACTCGAGAAATTATCAACAGAATTAACTTAGGTTATTTCCATCATTATCCTATGTGTACAGTTATGTTAACGGATAATGGATCACAATTTAAATCCAATGAATGGGAAAAATTTTTGAAATCAATTGGTGTAAAGCATATTCTCACTTCACCATATTCGCCTCATGCGAATCCAATTGAGAGATATAATAAAGAGATCATTCGTTTGCTTAGATTCTTTTGTAAAACCAACCACAGATCTTGGTCCAAAGTTTTAACAAATGTTATAAAATTACTAAATTACTCATATAACGAGGTTGTTGGTTTCACTCCGGCTGAAATTTTTCTACACGAGGAAGTTCAAGATAAAATAACTTCTGTTATTGACTGGCCAGAAGAGATGAACGAATTGTCTTGGAAAGCTAAATATATTCAGTTAATTGAAACAACTAAACGTTCAAAATCTAGAAAGAAGATTCATTCAAACGCAGAAACCCCTACAATTGTTCAAGGTGATTTGGTTATGGTTAGGAATCATGCAAGAAGTTCTGCCTTGAACAAAACTATCCATAAATTTTATGACTTATATGTGGGGCCATTTTTGGTGGAGGAAGTGAAGAACAATTTCGTGAACTTGGTGTCTTTAGATGGACAACAGATAAAGTGTAGACACAATTTACAAAATATCAAACCCTTTCACTGTTCATTGGAGAAGAAACACGAGTTGTTGTTGAATGTTAACAAATAGGTGCGCAAGGGTAACAACGTAGTTTTGAATTGATTGTCATTCTTTGAAAGATTTGTTATAGTATTAAATGTTGTTTTGAATGTTGAATATTTTAAAGTTATGTAACTGTTCGATGTGTATATTTAAAATCTTGTATCTTTTTAAGCCATCAAAGTATGATGTCTATATTTTCTTCACCCCAGGAGGGGAGATTATTGTGACTGTCATCTTTTTATAACATTCACAATTAAGTTGCATTAATGATAAAAATCTTTGATAAGAAGAAAGACATTTCATTATCACTGTTACTGTTCTAATTATTATTATGGGATATAGTGTAATATACATCAATTCGTAAGTAGATTTCAGTATTTTTCTTTCTTAAAACAAATAATATATTTGTTTTAGTTGCTAATACAAAACTAACAGCAACACGTGTTGCGAAAACGCTTTTCTTTTTTTTTCTTTTTTTTTGTTAACTCACATTTAGACATGTTCTTCGTTTTAAATCATCCCATTACTGCCCACTGTCGACATTTGTCGACATAAAATTTAATAATTTAGTATAATTTTTTTCTCATGGGTTTTGTGATATTTGTTTACAACGATAACTTTCGTGGATGAGTTGGCAACTACTTCAGCGACTGCAGCAGAGTGACCTTCAGTTTCCCTCCACAGAGCTTGGGGAGTCATTGTTGTTCACACGTGTTTGCATTGTGTTTGCATCGTGCGCTATGGCTGCTAGCAATAGGTATGTTTTTTCGTATTATCCTAAATCTTAATTAGGTTATTTTTATGTGTGCATAAATAGCACATGTTGGTTATATTTACGCTATGTTCACTTTCGTTGAATGGTTGTTATCATCTTCTACGTACGTCGTTATAATTTAGTGTCGACATTTGCCGACCGTGAGCACGGACGGGTCCACTGTTTTCATCACCGGCCCTGTTACGGTATCGGTTGTATAATTTTTCCAGGTTGACTGTAGAGCAGATCGCTTGTATATTAGAAGAGACAGACGACCTCTTAGATGCAATTGTATACACCGAGCCTCCTGAGAATGTTCTTCTAAGCGATGGTGATAGTGATGAAGATGAACCCGTTGGAGATACGAACAAACTTTCTGGTAATCAACTTCGGACAGGTGCAGTGCTGGTTTGCTCCAAAATCACCGATAAGGGAATAGTGCATTTGAGACAGGGTGAACCAGATGATGATGCGTGCGATAACGTTGTAGCTGTTTCAGTGTCCGGTGTGCCTCAGTTTGATTTTGGAAGTCCTCCGCAGAAGCGACCAAAATGTGAAGCGTCAACAAGCAAAGATCCCGGTAGTTGTGTTCAAATCGAGAGTAAACAAATCAAGACTGGAGTAAAAGTTATACCTTCACATCAGAGAATAAAGTCTCAAGTTCCTAAGTGGGAAAAGAGTGACATCGGAGACAAACCTTCGATCGAGTTCACACGGCCCGACTTTCTTCAAAATGATTTCACACCGGTACAATTATTCGAAATGTTTTCGGACGATGAAGTTATTGAATTTATAGTTCAATCCACAATTGAGTATGCTGTACAGAAGGGAAAACCTGCATTTATATTGTGCAAGGATGAACTCAAACTTTTCTTTGCAATATTATTCCTTTCTGGATACAATGTAATGGCTAGAACCAGAATGTATTGGGAATTATCTGAAGATGTACATCACGCAGGTGTTTCGAAAGCAATGTCAAGGAATAGGTTTGAAGAAATACTGCGATACATACATTTTTGTGACAATTCAAAACTAGACGCTGTTGATCGTTTTGGGAAGATAAGGCCAGTTTGGTCTATGATAAATGAGCGTTGGCTTCAATTTTATCCAAGTGATACATATCTCTCAATTGACGAGTCAGTGGTGCCATATTATGGGAGACATGGCGCCAAACAGCACATCCACGGGAAACCCATTCGCTTTGTTTCAAAGTATGGGCATTGTCGACGCGTCTTGGATATCTTATTCGAGGAGAGCCGTATCAAGGTGCTGCGACGGGAAATACAATACCAGAATTGGGAGTAGGTGGCTCTGTAGTCATGGATTTGATATCCGAACTTTCGGCTCGTTCACGGCTCTCTTTGTTTTTTGACAACTATTTTACTTCCGTTCGTCTGCTGGAACATTTACAAGCAAACGGTCACGATGGAACTGGTACGGTTCGCCCAAATCGTGTAGAAAATGCTCCACTTCCGGATGTTAGTTCGTGCAGGAAACAAGAGCGGGGAAGTTACCATCAACTAACAGACAAAAGTACTGGCATTACTCTTGTACGCTACCATGATAACAACATCGTTACGGTAGCATCAACTGTCTCGGGTGTGTCACCTCTGGGACATGCAAGGCGATGGAGCAATGCGGACAAAAAATACATTTCAGTTCCTCAACCTTCGTGTGTTGCTCTATACGATACTTACGTGGGTGGTGTTGACCGCATGGACCAAAACATTGCATGCTACAGGATTAGTATCGGGAACAAGAAGTGGTATTGGCCAATGATAAGTTATCTGCTTAACGTTTCCATGAACAACGCATGGCAACTTTACCGCCTGACAGCTAAAGGAAAAGAAGATATGGGCTTGATCTGCTCTCATTTACGAGGTACGTAGTACGGAATTATATGCAGTCGTACGTGAAAAACCGTCCACTAGCAGGAAGGCCAAGCGTTGAAGTCTCGTCCAGAGTATTGCCTGAAGTGCGATTTGATGGCACATCACATCATTTGGAAACTGTTTCCAAGCAAGTACGTTGTGGACATTGTGGAAAGGCTACAAGGAAGAAATGTAAGAAGTGCAATGTCGGATGCCATATACAGTGTTCAGAGGCATTTCACACACAGAAATAGATGAGCAACACTTACACAAAGTCGCATTGTTTTCTATTTCCAAAATTTAATTATGTTTTTATTTAGTTAGGTTCGAAAGTAGCAACTCAATTCAGAAATAATTGATAGAATTTTATTATGTACCGCTGCAAATGTAAAAATATGAATGAGCATTGTAATTTCTTGTAAATATGTCCATGTATCAATATAATCTAAATGTCAAGCAATAAAAATATATAATATGTGGAATTTCGTTGTAATAACTGCCCATATACCGTGCGTTCATTTCGATCTGCAGCCGAGAGATCGGGAGAAGCGTGGCGGGCGGCGCTGACGGAGATGCCGACATTTGCGGCCTGTAATGCCCGCTTATTTTTATAGACATATGCAGACATTTATATAAATATTGCAAAACGATCACTAACCTGTGTTATAACACGCAAAAGTTCTTCTGTAATTCATCCAAGTTCTGCTCTTATATGCACAAATAAATACGCTTTAGAAACGATGTTAAGAGCCACAGATAATAAAACATTTTAATCATAGTTTTGACCAGTAACGTCCTGCTTAAGTTTATATCCTTGAAAGAGTTTTGTGCCGATGGGGATCGTTTGGAGGTTTTGAATGTGCAACACTGTATCAAGATTACGCTGTAGAAGAAACCGTTAAAAGTCAATAGTGTTCGTGAGCTTCCTTGCAATCCGAAATCTCCGAGCTCGAGTTTTTTGTTCCTTCGCGACTAGATGAAGACAGAGTTGTAAATGTAGTGGCGAGCAATGTAAACCAAGAGCGTGTTAATTTCGTACTGTGCGCAAGAGTGTTATTCTTGGTTACTTGCAGTTACTTGTTTGTGTTATTGTAGTGTGTATGTGTGACGTGTCAGTGAGACGATTGGAATGCCAGCCGCAAGATTCACGTTAGAACAAAGATTTTTTTTATGTATGACACGTACCTACGTGAAAACAAACTCGTGTCGAGACGTGTGTAGGTAATTTGTACAGAAATTCCCATGCGTTTCAACTCCACACAGAGATACGGTTAGACATCTTGTCCTTAAATTACGAGAAACTGTATCGTTAAATTTTAAAACACCTAAGCAAAAACGACGGATTCTAACCGAAGCAAAACTCGATGATATTGGTGCAGCGTTAGAACGTTCTCCAAACAAACCTCTACGCCGTGTTTCACAAGAGGTGGGCGTGTCAAAATCATCGGCACATACAGTCACTAAGCTACTAAAATTAAAACCATACTCTTATAACACAGGTTAGTGCTCGTTTTGCAATATTTATATAAATGTCTGCATATGTCCATAAAAATAAGCGGGCATTTCAGGCCGCAAATGTCGGCATCTCCGTCAGTGCCGCCCGCCACGCTTCTCCCGATCTCTCGGCTGCAGATCGAAATGGACGCCCGGTATTTAGTAAAATAATCATGTTTATTAAGGTTTTGTTATTCAGTATTGATGGTGCCATCCGTGCTCACTGTCGACATTTGTCGACATGCTAAAACTAAAAGACTATTGGTCGAAAAAAATAAAAATCATTATTTTGGCATTATTTTAGACAAACTACAAAAGGGTTTCAAAGGATACAAGAAATTTCGAAAAATAAATAATTTGGACAGTAATGGGATAATAAGCTAAGTATCATTTAATTTATAAAAATATTATTTTCTAACCACATAATTGTCATAGCTGTTAAATGGTGGTGGTGTAAGGAAATTTAAAATAAACTGAAAACAATTTAAATATGTAAAACCACAGTACAATTCGAATATATCTGAGGATTGAATGTAAACAATCACCACTATGCAGTATGCCATGTGACAAGCTTTGTCTGTAAAGGACTGTGTTGCTGATTGTCGGATCGAGACGGAGGGATCGATTAGTTGTTTCTTCCAGTTACCTTTGACTATAAAGTTGCAACTTTACAATTATACAGTCAACAGAAAAGATAATAGTAGCCAAATTGTTCATCACTATTTTCATTCTGTTTTTACTTTACACAGTGCCGGATCTATAAGTCTTGCTCCCCCCCCCCCGCAAAATATTCCCAAATGCTCCCTCTACCTACACCCACCCACACATACTCACCCAACTCAAAATTTTTAAATGGGAAGGGGTTATGTGATATATATAGTACACTGTTTTCTCACACCTGGAAAGTGATGCATTTGTAACAATCATGCAGTCATATTTTTTTCCTCATTAAAGATAGGTTCAAGAAACCTTCAATCCTGCATTTCTTATAAAATTCTAGCTTCATTTGATTCTAGTCTGACTGCCACTCGGGTGGGTGATCTAAGGTCGGAATTTTTCCGGCTTTGTCCCCGTATAAAGTGACTCTAGGGTCCACCCTACCTCAACTCAAATGCTATCCGGTGGAGGAAGGGGGTAAAGGCAGCCGCAGCGTGATGCTGATCACATCACCTCCAAGATGGCCGACATCGAAAATATTCCCTAAATGTTCCTTCATGTCATGGTGCTCTATGCACAAGGAATATAACTTTTCTTTTACCTGTATATATTGTATTCGTTTCTGTACCCATGAATAACTAAGTTTGTTTTTAGATACGCAAATACGAACCCTATACTATGTCAATGGCTGAGGGCCCCCTAAAGGCTTACTAGTCTCAGGACCCCCCCCCCCCGCACTGCGGGGTTTTACGGCTTGTAGATCCGGCACTGACTTTACATCTTGTGTTGTTCTAACGAATGGAATTATTTTGATGTGAAGCTGATGACTTCTGCTTAGTGCCGTTTTTATTTCAACCCATCACGTCACATCGTGGAAAACAGAGTGAATGAAAATAGTATTGGATATATTACGTACTTTTGTCATTGGGTGTACGCTTAGCACTAGCTGCAATACTACCATAACATTGGTAGTCAAAACTAGTACGTTTCGCTCAACGTGACGGAGTGGTTGGCCTATTGCGCTACGACACCTTGGTTTCCGGGTTCGAATCCCGAATGAGCATGGGTGTTTTTTTTTTTTTTGTATTTATTTATTTATTTTATTATTCCTCAATTTAATCATATCATCACTCATCCCCATTATCGCGATTAGCCATAAGTGTCACAAAGTGGACGTATTATAACCTAACTCAATCAATCCAACAGCATTTCGGACCCCCCCTCCACACATGAAAATCCTGGGTACGGACCTGCTATAAGAAGGGGAAAAAACAACGCAAGCATTTACTTGCTTCGTGGCAGTTGGAGGTGCTTTATTCCTAACTTATTAAAATCGGGAGTTCACAGTCAAGAGAAAGAAGAAAATACAAGACAAAGTGCTGTTTATTCAAGAAAATATTAAATGGGTAAAACTGTCCACTCAAGTTATCGTGAATTTTTGCATGAATGTTTCACATGAGAAATACGACGTTAATTTTTGCTTTTTGCGGGCCCCCTTAGGCTTAAGGTCCGTCTGCCTGAATATTACGCCCCTGATTTGACGTATTCATTAAAATTCTAACGTATAACTAGAATTTAAAACCAGATAAAACAATGTTTTACTTTTATTGCCCTAAAAAATAGCCTTTTCCATATTTTATTCATTATTTATTACATTTTTCTTTACAACTCCATGGAAGGCGAGACCCCTTTAGGCGGTTTCCTACGCCACTGTCATACAGGGGTTTATCCAGGATTTTTCTCTTGGGGGGGTGTTGGAAACTTTTGGGGGGGTGTAAGTTTGGGGATGTTAAGTAAATATTTTGGACCGTTTCTACTTCAATTTGTTCATAGATGTTTCCAGAGATCAACCCCCCCTTCCCTTCACGTATCATTTCAGTAGAAAAGATATAGTGAGTGCAAAAAGTGTTTGGACACTGCAGTAGTTACGTTAATAATGGATTATCTTGCCGTTCTGGATGATGCTAGGTAAGCGGGATAAAAGTGCAATGGTTCTACCTCAAATTCTTTTTTTCTTGGCAAAACAACGAAATAAAAATATCAAAACAAACAATCCATGAACAATTATAACAAAAATGCCACAAATTATGGGCACAGGAAGGCTTTGGACACTTAGTAAAAAAAACATTAAAAAGGACATCTGTGAAACACGATCAATAAACTTGGACTACCATATACATACCACTAACCCCTTCAACCTTTGGGCTCGCAGTTGTCAGTTCGCAAGTCTCAGTACCGGCAGTAGCTCCGCCTCATTGAACACGATAGTGCAACATGGGTTCCGGAAGGAGAGAGTTCAGTTTTTTAACGTCGGCAAGTTATCCGGCTTCACAATCAGTGCAAATCAGTAAGGGAAATGTCACGCTTGTCTGGAATTCCTAAATCAACAGTGCACGTGATCATAGATCGCTTTGGCGAAAACAAAAACAGTAGAAAATAAGCTGAGGACTGGACGACCAAGAGTGTTTTCTGTGCAAGACGAACGGTTTATTTTGCGAACTATAAAAAAAAGACCCCAAAGCTAGTGCTTCGACGTTGGCTGCAAGCTTTCAAGACCGAGCTGAGCAAGTTTCTTCCAGTACAGTTCGTAATATATGCCGACGAAATGCCTACCATAGACGAGTGGCAAGGAAGAAATTTTGGGTTAGTGCAAAAAATAGAAAGAAACGCCTCGAATTTGCCCTATACCACCGCAATTACGATGCAGACTTCTGGAACAAAGTCATTTTTTCGGGCGAAAGCAAATTCAACTTATTTGGGTCGGATGGTAGGCATATGGTATGACGGCAAAGAAATATAGAGTTGGAGTCGCGAAACTTAATCCCAACTGTCAAACATGGTGGCAGTTCACTCTTATTATGGGGTTGTATGAGTGCTGCTGGGGTCGGCAAGTTTGCATTTCATAGAGGGGACGATGGATCAGTACATGTACATTGATATATTGAAGAATAATTTGAGCGCTAGTGCGGCTAAAATGAACTTGGGTAATGGTTACTTGTTTCAACAGGACAACGATCCTAAGCATACCGCCCTTAATACAAAATTGTGGCTGTTATATAACACCCCAAAACAACTTCACACACCCCCTCAATCCCCAGATCTGAACCCCATAGAAAATTTATGGAGTGTATTAGAGAAAGAGATAAGAAGAAGAAACATATCCAACAAATCCGACCTAAAATTAGTATTGCAGGAAGAAAGGAATGCCATTTCACCTCAGATTAATGCAGATCTGGTTAAATCTGTACCAGACAGGCTCCGGGCAGTGATTCGTGCCAAAGGAAATCCAACAAAATATTAAATGCTTTTGTTTTTGCAGAAAATATGGATAAGAATGGCAAGTGTCCAAAGACTTTTTGTGTTCAAAATATGTGATATTTTCGTTATTATTGTTTATAGATGGTTTATTTTTTATATTTTGTATTTTCCTGTTGTATCAGATAAACAAGTATATGAGGTAGAAAAATGTGGTTTTCATTCCATTCGCCTACCTGCACCCACAACCCTGAGCGGATCCCTTGTTTACGTACCATCAATGGTGTCCAAACACTTTTTACACTCACTGTATGTCAAATGCAGGAAAAGATGGAAAATAGATTTTTGTGATAATGTTAACATTTCAGTCTAACGTTTCGAGTATTGCTCTCCATTAAAGTTCACTTGATTTAATCAATCGTTAGACAAGGGATGACATTGCAAAAGACAAGAGATGACATTGAAAAACACAAAATTTAAACATATTATTACCAGAAACCATTTCATGCAATTCTTAAGCTATTTTTAAAGAAATTAGGAACACTTGCGCAATATTCTCTAACTTTATTTGTATATTTCTTGTCGTAGGTGTAAGACGGAGTTCATCTTAGGGGGTGCCCAATTCATCGATGAAATATCAGTGAAAATGCATTGCATGGGTGTGTGCGCGCTTTCATGCCTGAATACAAATATAATATGACTCTTTAATAAATCAACACACTGCGAGCGAAGCGAGCAAGAAAATTTTTAGAACTATTTCTTTGCAAACTGATAATGGATATTATTAATTAAACATAGCGACAATACTTTCATTTCACAGTATCCCACGATGTTTACTCTTTACAATCTTGCTTTGCTCGTTCGGCGCCCGCTTTAGCTCAGCACATGCCCCCTGGCCCCTCCTGTTTTAGCTTCAGTTAGAAAATATGCATATATATAATTTTAATAGTTCTATGTTGCGAGTGAGTTACAAATTCTGCTGTTGTTTTCAAATCTCTATTTAAACAATGGTTCACAAACTGAAATAAAGTAATGAAACTACGTATATATTTAGAGCATGGTTATGAAGACTTTAAAATATAGTGGGAAGTTGGGATGCTTTATTGATTGATTGATTGATTTAGTTTATTTTACTTCGCGTTTTGTGCCTCATGGCTAATTTGCGAAGATGGGAATGAGTGATGAAATGATGAAATTGATGAATGGACATTCACAAACAACCAAGCCCGACCGGGATTCGAACCCGGGTCCCTTGGCGTCGCGGAAGTTGGAATGCAAGTTCATATATGCTTGGTATTGCTTTTGAACGAAATCGGTCAAGGAATTTCATATTGAAGTCCTATACCCTTACAAAACTTTGGAAAATACTCTTCACGCTGTTCAGAGTTTATCTTTCAAATACTGGACGAGAGACTCTAGGGAATTAGGAGTCATGTGTATCTCTGCCTTAAAAGAAAACTAAAAAACATATGCAAATAAACGTATGGCATGTTAGCTGCAAAGGGAAGGCAAGGAATTTTCACTTCTAAATTGAAGTAATGTTTTATTTTCAATTATTTAAAAATTGAATAGCATTTATTTCACTTTCCAGCACAAAGAGCACAATGAACCAAACAAATTTTTTATCTCTACGTTTTCCAGCAGGTAGTGAGTGGCAAGCACCGTCGTGCCCCCACTGGTGCGCCTGTGGTCAGATATAAATTTGGGACTTAATGTAAATTAAATTTATTTTTATGTTTAATTCCTTATACTTCATTTGCTTCCTCTTAAAAGTTGCAAAAAATTAAATATGTCATTATGTCAGGGAACCGACTAGCCTACATATAAAGAGGAAGACAATTTTTACTAAATATATATCTTTGCAAACTGACAATAACTTTAATTTAATAGGATGCCAGTCAATTCACAGGTCACCACGACCTTAACGCTTTTCTATTTTTATCTGTTTTGCTTGTTCGACAGCCCATTTGTACTTAGCTCCCAGGCAACCACCCCGTGCGAACCCCCCTTTTTTACAACTCTCTTTCTAATATATAGTTTTTTTACAGAGCTAAGAACTCTTAGAGCTACAAAAATGGTCAATACATCAACTATAGACGTGAATGAATCACTTCGGTTCTTCATGAAATATTTGCCGTTTTATATCGAATACTCTGTCAGTAAATTTTATATTGGTAAAAAAAGGTAAAGTGCTCCCCTGTGCTTAGCACCACGCCATGAAGGCGTATAGGGGGTGTGGGGGTAACGCCCCACACTTCCTTGATCCGGTCGTGAGTGGGGGTGATGTGATCAGCATCACGCCCCTGACCGCCTTTACCCCCCAGGGTTTCCACCAGGTACCCATGTTATTCGACGCTGGGTGGGCGCCGGGGCCGCTTCCAACGTTAGAAAAGTTCACGGATTTGAAGCGGCCGGGGATCGAACCCGGGACTTTATGAATATCCATTGGGAGAAATTATACCTCCATATAGTGTTACTGCTTCTCTACTCACCCCTTTCGGTTTCTTTCTGTCTGATTTCATTCTCTTTGTCAAAATCCCGTATCTTCTTCAACCACTTTTGCAATAAAGTTTCAGACAGTTACACTAAGCAGAACGACAACACACGAACTGAGATGCTACACTGAGATTCTGACCTAAGGCCTAAGGCATTTGACCATTCTTTTCTCTACCACTCCAAAATCATCCATCTCGCCCAAGTTACAAGAAAAAAGTGTTGCTAACCATAGTAACACAATTCACTACAAGAAGTCAAACCTGTATCTTTGAATATCTTCCCTTACTTTTATCGTACATTTTTCACATGAACGAATCGAAAGGAAAATGCAACAAAATGTAAATTTCATTGACTCAGGGGTTCAATTTACAAATCTGTAACGTATTTAAGAAATATTTATTTAGGTATTCAAACGCTGAACTGTCAACACTGTGTGCGGTATGTCTCCCTGGAAGGAGGGTGGGAGGTCAGTTTTATATTTTCCAGATGGTAGTGTTCCTTCCAAAGCCTTGTCAAGGAAGCTGGTGTTTCCAGGAAATGACCATGCTGAACATTCCACCCTCCAGGTCCATTGGACTACACTTTTGGTAGAGCTACAAATGGTTCCTTTATGTTGGAGTATTGTAATTCTATTACAATTCTATTGTTGATATAAAAATCCATACTTACACCCCCCTACAGGGGGGGGGGTGTTCGTCAAAATTTGGGAGGGTGTTGGGGGGGTGTTAGGGGTGTGTGGATAAATCACTGCTGTCATAACCTATTTCCTTTGCCTCATTATTTCTAAAAGAAGAAAAAAAACGTGAATGGTAGAAAAAGGTGGCAGAATGAGTTTTTGATACTTCTGTCAGCTCTCGATAGATGCCACACAATTCCAACATGGGATTTTAAACGCCTCTCATGCTGCTGCCATCTGTTGCCCATGATGGGAACTACTTTCAATGAATGTTTATTTCAGGATGTGGGTTCAGGGTTCTGTGTGTAGATGGCAGGAGTGTTGCAGATTGCTGGCTCCTTCCCTTCACTTCTCTCAATTTTATCTGCTTCCATGATCCCCGCATAGTTTCAACGCTGCATTCATGTGTAAATGTGTATTATAATTTATAACCTTTTAACGGAAGGCCAGTGTGTGAAACAGACTTTAAGCTTCGGCAGTTCGGAAGTTGGCCAGTCCTTCGGACGAGCACTTCTGAAAAAATATAATAATAAAAAACGTCAAGGGCAGAAAAAGATGCACAATAACTGCTGACTACTAAAAAAAAGGTAGTCGAAAATCCTGGGCACGACAGGATCGAGAGGGTTGGAGGCAGGGGCGGCGTCAGGGGGTGCGAGAAGGTGCTTGCGCACCATTTGATTTCCTTCCGCACCCCCTTCATCATCCCTTCTTCATAACCTATTTTCATTCGAAGATACTATTAACTCTTAACAGATAAAAAGTTTAGAATAACCAAAAATTAGTTTCTGGCAACCAAACATGCGATAAACAAATCACTGAGCGTAGAATGTTAGGTGCTGAAGAAATACCATTGTTACTGTGTACTACAGGAATAGGGTTACCAGACGTCGGAATTTTCCCGGACATGTCCTACATTTTAGCCTTATGTTCGGCGTCCGGGAGGAATTTGAAAAATATGATAAATGTCCTACATTTTGAGCGTCACATAATATTAATTAGGAAAGTAGGTAACAGAAAAAAATCATGCAAGTTACAAGTCTATGGACTGCGCTTCCAAACTCAATTGTGAAATTTATTTTGATTCAGTCATTGAGTCATTGCCCAAAAAGAAAAAAAAACTTTGTCCTGCTATTAAAAATACGGAAAAACGGAAGCACTTAATGAACAAAGTTTTGGGACCACTTTCTGATAACATCACTGTTCAATGCCTGAGCAGAATCTCTTGCCTTAGGGTTTATACTGATGGAACAAGGTGTTGCCATTCTTATTCAATATAATTTGATTGTAAAGCAGGGGTATAGAGAACAAAGTTATTGAGGGTGTCTACCAGCCAAGAAAGTCATGGTAGTCAAGAAAACGTAAAGAAATCAACAAATAGGTCAAGAAGTCAATACAAAGGCAATAAATTATTCTTGTGGTCAAGAATATTTGCTTCATAATGACTGGTTAGTTGATTTAGTTTATTTTACTTAACTTTTTTCTGTCCCTTTGGTTAATCGCGAAAATGATAATGAATGGCGGTAAAGTAAGATGGATGAAGGGACAGTCACAAACATATAGGGACAACCGACACAAGCCCTACATGAGATTATACTGGCTTGAGTCCAGACGCCAAAGCCTCGCTTATCTGCCAAACACAGTTCAGGATGCATTAATACGAGAAAGCAGATCTAATTCTCTTCTTAAATTCAGCTTCAGTTTTCATCTTAACTGGCCCTTTGGTAGGGGTTTTCAATAAATAAATATTTATTTTCTTAATTACTAATTTCCAATTTTACCTAAGTAGGTGTCGGATAAATAAACGTTAAGAAAGGCGGGAAAAAGGTCTAGAAAAGTCCAGAAAAAGTCAATAATTCTGGATATGTTATTTTGGTAGACACCCTGTTATTGAACTAAAGACTACCCAAGATGAAACTTCTCGAACTTTAAACTTCTCGAATTTTAAATTACGGTAATTGCTGAGAACTTCAGAACACACTATATGAAGCTACTTAAACTGACTAATTGTTACCCTTCCACGTAGTGCCACCTAGACTGCATTTTGCAGACTAGCGAGGCTCTTGTGTCTGGACTCGCTGCTAGTATAATTGTCGGGTTGTGTCGTCCCTACGTGCTTGTGATTTTCCCATCATCTCCTCATCTTATCACAATCCATCCTCATGTTCCCGATTAGCCAAAAGTTGCAGGAAAAAAGGAAGTAAAATACACAAACTAAAAATAATTATGAATATTTGTTTAACATTACAGGTCATAATTAAAATGTTCAGAGAGTACTTTTATTACCATCAGCTCAACAGACTAATGAGAGAAATTATTTTTTCATAAAGTCTGTAAAATGTCTGTCTGTTATTGGTCCCTATAATTTCAAAGCGTTTGACTGTCCACTCTAACATAAATATAGTGTTACTAAACCTGAAATTTTGATAAAAAAATTGTGTCCTCAGAGAAGTACCACTTAAATCATGTAGTAAGACGTGCATTGATTAGTATGATTGCAAGTCTTGAAATTTTGCATTTAAAAATTCATTTGTTTAAAATTGAAAAGTGTAATTTTTCAATTACTTTCTAACGTGCTCTATAGAAATATGTATTATTTATTGAGAATGTTTTGTGTCCTACATTTTGGGACAGCATGTCCTACATTTCCCTTACAGCGATCTGGTAACCCTATACAGGAAACCCATTACTAACGTAACAGGGAAGGCGCATGCACTTCTCTGCTGCACATGTCGTTGTTGTGGTCAAAGAAAGCAAGAAAAATGAATCAAATCACTGCATATTCCGGCGTTTGAAATGGAAATTGCTAGCTGGAGCGATGTTTGGTCAACTGGGAGGATGCTTTGAAAACATTTTGCTAGGAGGGGGGCGGGAGAAGGATACCATTCCCCCGCATCCCTCTCACAGTTCGTCGGTATTAGATGTAGTGGCCAAAGCATACATGCATGTTTCACTATTCCTTTATTTTCAAGATCGCACCCCCTAAATTTTATTCTGTACCTCCTCAGCACCCCTAGATGATTGATCCTAGAGCAGCCGCTGGAGACACACACACAAAGCTTCTCAGAAGATATATATATATACATACATACATACATATACACATATATAAGGTTCCGCGTTCGATACCCGGTGGAGGCACACAGTTGTTCGGATCCCAATTTAAACTGTAGGTACGGTCCCGATTAGCATTACTGTGCATAAAACGCTTAAAATACCAACTCAATCAATATAGCCTACTCATAGGTATATGTATATGTTGCTTACCGATGATTGAAAATTGCAATAATAAAAATTTGTTCAAAATGTCATCAATATTGCTGTGTAAATATTCACCTGCAATCATATGCATCAAATTACCAATAAATTTGGTTCAGAATATTCAATAATTAAATGAGAATATGAAAATAGATATTATGTAATCACAAAATATAGTTTTTCGTGCAAAATTGGTGCAAAATAAAATGAAAGTTTCAACTTTGCATAATTTCTGGGATAATTAGACTCCGCGAAAGGGTCGCGTGGCATTTTTGCGGACACCGTGAAAAACCAATATGCCGGAAAAGTATCGGCTGGTATCGGTAAATGAATTCCAACCCATACTTTCCGATACCGATACCACTGGTATCGGCCGATGACGGGTTCAGCCGTATACATACGTAAACACAGTGGCAGCGATTTTTTTTTCCACTTAACTATCTCTACTTTACATTTTATAAATTGATTTTTATAGCTAACTGTTTGTGAAATATATTAAAAATAAGAACATTAAGATACCAAAAGAAAAGAAAGCACAAGAAAAAATTAAAGAAAAACACGCAAAGAAGAAACATAAAAAATCAAAACAGAAAAATACATACACAGTAAGAAAAGTAAAAAAAATTACACGTAAAACACAAACACACACATAACAAACATACTCAAATTACAGAAAAAGTCATTGGGTGTTGGTCCTGCAAATTTTACGAAGGTTTAATTTTATTTCCCTGTTTTCATTTCGGTACTGGTAAGGTGACTCCAGACGATGATTTAGGGAAGGCGTGGGGGGAGCAGTTGCCCCCCACTTCTTACCACCTTTGACCCCGCACTATGCTGAATCTTATCTACTAAGGGAAAGTAAACTGCCCTGCCTCCAGTTTTGGCACATTGCCCCCCCCCCACCCGTTTTGGAACCCAATCGCCGCCACTGTATAAACACACACACACGTATATTTTCCAGTATATTAACTATATGAAATATAAGGAAAAAGTGGTACTGGATAACCACTTATCTGCTGAAAAAGTCTGAAGGTCTCTCCAAGGAAAAACTAAAATACAATTTTACAATAAAATAATAGTTTATTATTCTTCATACTAAAGATATTAATTATTGCTGTTGTATCTACTATTCAATTTTGTCAACAGCCTGAACCCCCCCCCCAAATACAAAATGTTCCGGCGACGTCCATAGCTGTATATGTGTACGTATAATACGAAAATCACATTATTGTTTTGTAGATATGCCTTCGTATTCATAATATTACAATTATATTATTTATTTTAAAGTCAAGACGTGATGATAATTCAAGGTCTCAAGCACAATATCGCCCTCAGATATGTCACTGTGTTGCGTGACACACTACAAGTAGAAGACAGGAACTCCACAAAGTGACTGCCACTTAAAACCTGAAAAAGAGCACTGCGTTGAAGAGAGCCTGTCGTAACTAAATGCGAATATTGCACAACCTGCAGTTAAACCACTCCTTGAGCAAGGAGCGTTAAACCCAGTGAGCGATGGCGCAACTGTGTTTATTTCTGCAATCATCGCTCACGTGACGGTGATGTTCAATTCTTAACATCATAATTTCACTGTCTGTTGGAAGACGTCATTCCAGTTGCCAACGCGTGTAAAATATTTATAACTCGTGGCGTAACAGCCCGTGAGGGTCTACCTACCTACCGACTGCCGGCCTCACTCCTACCAGAGGTGAGAGAGAGATCATCCAACCCGTTACAGGATGACGTGTGATCAACACGACGAACCCACAGTCGTTGTAGATTTCCATGACCAGGTTACGCTACTCATTCAGAGCTCCCAAATTTCCTCACGATGGTGGGTGGCCACTGGTCCTATACACGGGCCGAAATCTCAAGAGAAAAGTTGTTACTCTTCCCCCGGGCAGGGGCGTCGCCACTGGGTGGGCGAGAGTGGGCTTCCCACCTTAAAATAGTCTCAGCACACCCGTCTGCCCACCCAAATAGAATGAATACATGATATATATTATTTAGATAACGCAAAGTAACAAGCTAATAAATAATTATAGTATAAAGCACACAAAACGACCTTAACAATTGACTAATATAAGTCAGTTTCACTTCTTGATACTCCATTAGGTTGGTTTCCTTTCATTAACGTGCGCCAAAATGATCAAATTAAACTTTTAACACATTTAAAAACAGTGAGTAAACCTACAAAAATAGGAAAAAATTATTGAATAAATTTGTTCAAAATGGTTATTCCAGAATTAATTTTTAGCATTCCGGTAACTGTGACTAAATAAGTTTTGGTAAATTAAATATATTTCTTTTAATGTTATCAGTTGAATATAATTCTTCCATTATTACGTTTACAAGCTTGTAAAAAGAGAAGAGAACATAGAGAAACTTCTTTAACCGATGGAAGCTTATTTCGCTTTATTTTCATATATATATTTTTTTTTACAAAATACAGGAAATTTATATGCCGAATTTTTAACACTAATATAAATTGCATACAAAATATTTGTAATAATTGCATTATAAGTATGAACTTGAGCCATGAACAAGAATGCTCCAGTAGAGCACAACGTTCATGAACGTCGCTCCACCTTGAAAAACTCTTAGAGCCGGTCCTGGCCATGGTCCCGACCAGAGCCCACCTAAAAATATTTTATTCACCCTTGAGCCCACCCCAAGAAAAATTTCTGGCGACGTCAGAGCCCTCGGGAGACTTGCAAACTTCTAGTGGACTAAAGTGAGCTTTGTTATCAACTTTTAATATTCAATGCACACGGATAATCTTGTATACGAGTACATTTACTGTCGAGTTTGGACTCCAATTGAAAATTAACCGATAGACCTACATAAAAACGAGTTACATTAAATTCAGCTCATTTAATTCCACGTTAATCTATGCTAACCATTTTTTTTCGAGTATGCCTTCTATTTTTATCGTCGTGAGAACAAATAAAGTGCCGTTTTTTTCGAGTTTAGCAAACGATCGGTATCTTTGAAATTCTATAAATATAAAAGGGGTGGTCCAATCGCGATGAAATTCTAGTATGGTGCAGACAGAAAGGTTTTAAACACAATTCTTAATTTTCAAATTTTTAAACTTTGTCAAAAAACAGTTGTTATCAATTTTGCGAAACAACTTTTCTATGTATTGGGTAGTCCTAAAAATACAATATTCGTCTTGTTTTGAAGCTCTTTGCATCTGTTTTTAAAATTCATTATCATTGTCAATTCACATTGCGACACCGATTTTTTACAGATTTTAGTTCAAAGAAGTAAAAGTGCATGTGGAACGAGGCAACACCGCTAACACTGACTAGAAATTTAATTTAACTCAAAGAAATGTATCCCTTAGTCTGAAATACAGATGCTCTATATAATTGCAATGTATACATTATTACAATTTATAAACAATTAACCTATATTGTCTGTTTGTTTGAAGTGGTGTTTTAAGTCCACTTTATGCATAGATAGGCTACCATTATTCTATATGTATGTGTGTGTGTGTGTGGGTGTGTGTATATATATATATATATATATATATATATATATATATATATATATATATATATACCTAGTCTTACCATAAATACTGTCCCAAAGTTGTAAGTAAATAGACACAAAATGGTGAGAGATATTGTAATATCAGAATAACATGAGGTGCATGGATGCATTATGAACCAAAATCACAAATAATTATTCGAAATGGCCACCTTTAGCACTGACACACTTCTGAAGTCTTCGTGGCCACGCATCAATTGAATTACGCAACACATCGACTGGAGAATGAGCAACTGCCTTCAGAAGAGACCGACCGCTTTAAACTTTCAATATTGGGATGTCTGTTCTTCCAAGCCATCTCCTGAAGCTTGGACCACAATTTGTAGTCCAAAGGGTATAGGTCCGGACTTGCAGAAGGCCAATCTTAAGTGGAAATGAAGTCTGGAACATTTGCTATGAGGGCACGCTCCATTTCTGTGAAAAAGGGGTAAAAACATCAGCCAAAGTGTACCAGCAGACAGTGCTTGAAGAACGATGCAAGAATCTTACCGACACCATCTTCCATGGAGAGAACTGGAGCTTCCAGCAGGACTCAGCCCCAGCACACAAAGCACTCACCACCCAGCAGTGGTTGGAGGCAAATGTTCCTGACTTCATTTCCACGTCAGATTGGCCCTCTGCCAGTCCAGACTTAAACCCTTTGGACTACGAATTGTGGTCCAAGTTTCAAGAGATGGCTTGCAAGAAGAGACATCCCAATATTGACAGTTTAAAGCGGTCTCTTCAGAAGGCAGCTGCGGAGTTTCCACTTGATGTGTTGCGTAATTCCATTGATGAGTGGCCACGAAGACTTCAGAAGTGTGTCAGTGCTAAAGGTGGCCATTTCGAATAATTATTTGTGATTTTGGTTCATAATGCATCCATGCACCTCATGTTATTCTGATATTACAATATCTCTCACCATTTTGTGTCTATTTACTTACAACTTTGGGACAGTATTTATGGTAAGACTAGGTATATATATATATATATATATATATATATATATATATATATTCCGTATTATCTAAGAGAACCAAACAGTACATGTTGAAGATTATAATCAAGAATTGGGAGGCCACTAAAAGCTTCTAAATTTTTTCCATTCATTTCTGATGTGCCACTGGTGAGCATTCTCTATCATAAATCCAATTTGGTTACTTTTCATTGAATTTTGAGTCTGTAGTGAGTTTACATTTTCTGATACAAGGTGACCCAAACAAAACTGTATCCAACACAACACAACGATGGTAATAACGTTTGTGGGCCACCGTATACAAAAAAATTATTTCACTTCATGATTTCATTCCATAATTAAATAAATGGTACGTATTAACTATTTTTGATTGAAATATTTGAACACGATTTCCATATACAGTAAAACCTCGTTAATCCAGAGCCCAATAAGCCGGAGTTCGCTTAATCCGGACAGGCAAAAGGAAAAAAAACAGAATGCAAAGATTTAAATGTGGCTAGAAGTCAACAAGAGAACTTCCCAAAGAATAGGCAGTCAACCATTAATGAAATTCTGTTTCCCGCAGACTTTGTACTGTACAGTATAATATACTTAGGCCTATGCCCTTTAACTACACCATAATAAACGTGTTTTGTTGCTTTAAACGGAGTTTTATTGCACTTTCAACTGTTCTTTTGGGTTATTTCAGTAAATTCGAACTTTCATTACACCGGTCAACTTATCCCCTCCCCCCATTAGTCCTGATTATCAAGGTTTTACTGTAATAGTCTACTTTCTTTAGAATATGATTTCATCAATTCTGGATATTTCAGCATCCTTTAAACTCGTAATAAACTGTACACAAACATTTTTATCTGCCCCACCCCCCTTCCCGAAGTGCCCGAGTTGCCCCTCCCTAGGGCTGATTCTGGCTACTGAAAATGTAGAACTGACGCTAAGCAATTATTAGTTTTAATATGACGCGTGTGACAGACAATGGTGCTTACGTAGCTGTTGCCTAGGAAACGGTACTCCAACCAGCGTCATCATCTCTGGGGAAGCACCGTTTGGCGAAAGAAAGGTGGATGTTGCACAACTTCAGTCCAGAGTTAACTCATTCCTGTGTGTACAAACACAGAAAGCGCTGAGGCAACTCTTGATATTCTCAATCATCCCCCAAGTGATAGTGACGCTCAAACCACAACGTCATTACAATTTCAACATCTCTGCGAAGACGTCCATCTAGGTATTAGTGCAATTCGAATATGAATAATGGCAGAAGCTGGGTGGCAAGGCAATGACGCTACCACTGCACTATCGGGGAGGCCCCCTTTAATTGTAATTAGTACTATATATTTAATTAGAAGTTGGTGAGAAGAAGTAAGTGAAGAATTGATAATAATGAGTTACTTATATCTTTCTTTATATTATTTTATTTTCAATTCGTGAATTAGGTATTGGAGAATTGAATGCATTGCATATACTTTGAATGTGCGGTTTATGTTAACATTATTTGTTGATAATAATAATAATAATAATAATGAAAAAACATTCTAATGATTTGGTTTCTGTTAATTTTCTATTATAGTATACCAGCACAGATTTGGTATAGTACATTTCCACAGGTAAAATTAGGAAACATTTACAAAAGTTCACTATTATGTATTATGTTTTCCTTAAACGCGCGAAGACGTTATCTTACAACTTCTGTGGGCCAGAACAGAGCCCAATGGACATTTCCACTCAATTTTTTTTACAACAATTTTAAAAACTACACCTTGGAAAATTGACCCCTGCAAGTTCTCGCGTTTCTCTGCGTCCAGTTTAATGCAGAAACGAGTCTTCCAAAGTTGCGAGGCTTGCGTTGCGCTGAAAACACGCCGCCGCCATGTTACTACGTCACTCCTTAGGGAGAGCTCGTTTGTCGTCTGCTTCGAGCGTCCAGTTCCGGATGGGTAGCCCACGGTGAACGAACACGTGCAGCAGTTTTACAAATTTGTACCGATTTAAATAATGGAAGAAGGAGCGATAGGAGAAAGGAAAGCTATGCTTTGTAATGGTCATTCTTCTATGAAATATCCGTGCTGCTCACGTGCAAGATAAATGAAAGGGTTCAGCTGCGTGTGTGTTCACAGGCCATGCGAAAAATATTGCTTATAAAATTGGTTGCTGACCAGACACTCAAAAATATTTTCTAAACTTATATTTATCGATATTTACCGTAACCTATGTAGTGCAAAATAGGAATTTTCACATTCTTCACTTTATTTATAAAGCCTATTTAACTTTCTTTTCCATAAAGCAATTTCAGTTTGTGTTCCATTTCTGTTGTGCAAATTATGATCAAATATTTTTGTGCAGATAAGAGAAAATACACTAGAAGATTACATTAGTTGCACATATCTATACTTAGTTTATGTATAATCATTACAAGGAAATAATGTGTATAACCATGGGCGTATTTAAGGGGGATTCAACGGGTCCAACCCCCCTCTTTTTTTGGTTCACTAAAATTACCAGTTTCCTTGTTCTATCCGCTTGTTCATAAAAAATTCCTTCGGACTTATTTCATTCTCTTAAATTAGAGACGTATAGGACGGGATACGGATGGGAAGGAAATTTCGTAATTCCACACACCAGATGGGACTGCAGACCAATATCTGCAATTTCCTGATAGTTTCGGGATTTCTGCGATAAGAAACTGCATTGAGACTGTCAAATCAGTTATTTTTCCCCCTCGAATCATATTAAAGAAATTTGGTTCTTAAAAACGTAGTGACACAAGATGAACAGAAAAGTATCAATACTAAGTAGCGTGACTTCCTGACTACAAACACACAACTTTGTCGGGTCCAACATCCCCTCCCCCCATGCTGCCCAACAAGCCTCTGGCCAGCAGTGTCCTGGATTTTCACTTACGAAATAAAGCAACCCTAATCATACCAAATGTTGATCCATCCCTCCCCCCCGTGAAATATATATACGTCCATGTGCATAACAATATCCCATACCTTCATGTCCCATACTGAAATGGTACGATATAATTACTTTGAATTTTGTACTGCGAAAAAAGCCGCCTCATCTCGTTACCCCGAACTCATTAATTGGTTGGTTCACAACTTCACCACTAAGGATCTTATCGAGACGAGACATGGCAGCCTTGGTCTCGTTCTCGTTGAGAGTTGTAAATGTCTGTCTCGTGTTTATTTGTAAATGTCTCATTGACACAGTCTCGTCTCAATTTATAAACATCCGTCTCGGTTTGGAAGAGCAATTCTCGTTCTCGTCTCAAGTCAAATATAGAATTAACACGTATGCAAAGGCTTATCATTATAAATACAAAAAAAACACTTTCTTTTTATTATTTTTATTTTGACTCCTCGTTTCGACGGTACAACCCTCGAAAACTAAATATTATCCTACTTATATATGCAAACCAAACTGCAGATTCAGAATTACCAGGAATGAACTGGCGTTGTAATTATTATACACAAAATTCATGATTTATCTGAGGAAGTCGCATGTTCCAGGTTTGATTCTCGACCTGCGCATGACTGTTTCCTTGTGAGTGACATTTCATTGAACTGGAAATTGTTACATGGGAGGATGTGTCCTCGAGACTTTGGGGACAGCTAGGGGGATGCTTCTATTGTTAATGTTAGTGTTGCTCACGAGACGAGGCATGTTCCGTCTCGTCTCATAAAAGGAGATGGGACAAGTAAATGTTTTCAAAATGAGATGGGACAGAAAAAAAAGTTCGTCTCAGCATGGCAGCTTGGGTGATACTTAGATTGTGCAGTTGGTGGTAATGTGTGTGTGTGTGGGGGGGGGGGGTGTACTCCTGCATCCCGAACTCGAATACTGCTTGTAGTTATTCATCTTCATTGTAGCGATTAGCCAAAAGTGGGAAGAAATGTGATGTTAGAGATGATACATAATAAATTAACCATCCGTTCTCATTGTTGCGGTTAAACAAAGTGAATGGAAAAGCGACGTAAAAGTAGGCTAAATACAAAAATTTGCAATATATATATATATATATATATATATATATATATTAACTGAAGAAAACTGTCATTTACTGCAGGAAATTGAAAAACTCACCGTACCTTTTTATATCGTATCACCTCTTATATTGTAGAAATTGGCGTGTAAACCAGTGTGTTCTAAAAGCATTATCTTAAAATTTGTGAAGAAAATATTATGACGAAAATAATTGTAATTCCAGAAAAGGCATTCCTATAACATTAAGTTCTTGCCAGTCAGAACTAACCTACGTATTCGCAATGAACAAGGCTGTTCACGTGTTCAGCCATTGACTGTTACAAGGTTTGCTTTGTCACCCTAATGGGAAAACTCTCTACCGAGTGGCTGAATTATGGTAAATACTACTATACTGCTAGGGCATAATTCATCTCCAATAAATGGAGCACAGATTTTTGCACTGGAAGTTGTAAGATACTTGTTTTACACAGTAACAAGTGAATTTGCTGTCGATTCCGCGACTCATGCTAAGTTGACGGGACGAGCAGAAGCCCCGCCTACACGCATTTCTAAGTGATGACGTCAGAGTACCTCCTGTCTGTGGAGAGGACGTTTTCAAATCCGTGACGTAGTAGGTGAATTTCAGCGGTGTTTGAAGGCGTGTTTCTCGAGAACCGAAACAAATGTCGCCGAGATATTTTGCACGTCTCATGTTTGTGTCATTATCTGTAAAATGAATGGATTTAAAACGTTTTTCATGTCAAAGTGGAAATGTCCATTGCCAGGCTGCAACAATGCTGTCCGGCTGCGCGACTGCCCGGATGAAACTGATAAATAGACGCAAGGAACACTAATTTTCAGGCCGAGATTCGAACCCGGATCCCCTGGCGTCGTAGTGTGCTGTGCTAACCACTCCTCCACGGAGATCGAACGCTACAAGTTGTTTAGAATTCCTTGGTAATAGGGATAATTAAAGCATCATATCTAAAATGAAATAGCATAATTAGTCACTTTCTTAAATTTAATAATTCTGGATCAATGCACTATTCTTTTTTTAAAACGTAGACTCTACATGTATTTCAGTACAAGGTATTTCTTATTGTCACCACGCACATTTACTTACTTACTTACTCTCTAGCATTCTTAAACCCGAAGGTTTATGGCTGCAGCAAACAAGCCTTCCATTTGTCCCTATCGTGGGCAAGATCAATCCAATCTTTTCCATCCTTGCCGATTTCCCTTAGGTCCATCTCAACGTTATCCCTCCATCTTCGTCTTGGTCTTCCTACTGGTCTTTTACCTTCAGGTTTCCCAACAAGAATCGTGTAAACTCTTATTTCCTCTCCAATTCGCGCCACATGGCCTGCCCACCTAAGTCTTCTTGATTTAATTATTCTAATAATATCTGGACATGAAGTTATGTACTTCTAAATTATGTAACCTTCTCCACTCACCTGTCTCCTCATTCCATTTAGGTCCAAATATCTTTCTAAGGATTTTATATTCAAATCTTCTGAATTTATGTTCCTCTTTTAATGTAATGGAGCAAGTTTCACATCCATATAATACTTCAGGCAAAATTAGTGTTTTGTATATTTTAACTTTTAGTTTCTTATATATTATACGAGAAGATAATAGTTTATGAAGAGAAAGGTAACACGCATTTCCTGAATTAAGTCTGCTTTATATTTCCTCTTTAATATAATTTTCATTTGTTAGTATTACTCCTAAGTACTTGAATTTGGAAACTGATTCAAAAGAGTTGTTATCAATAATTAAATTTTGATTATTACCTAACACTTGGTTTCGACCTGTAATTATTTATTAAGTTTTCTCTTTGCAACTTCCAAACCTGTCGCCACACACATACATTGTAATATTTACATGTGGTGTCTTGAATTCAGAACCCTAATATTTAAACATGCATTCTACTATGTTCTTAAAGAGCCAATTCTAAAAAATATTTTTAAAAATATGTTGCTTCTGTAGAAGACAGGAATATATATATATATATGCTCGTATGATTAAAGTAAATAACTTAAATAAACCCCTTATCTATAATGGAAGAACAACTTCCTTTTGTATAGATGCCTTCATAGAATCTTTCAAATCTGAAGAACATGTTACTTATTATAATTACTTTTCTACTCTGTGTAAGAGAGCGTGTTCTCATATTACACAATAATGTTACTGTTCAATGGATCATTACAATATGACTATATATTTACATAATATAATTTATTTGTGTTAGACTACGTGGTCACTATAAAATGTTGAAAAATTGTATAATAATTACTTGTGTACTATAACGTTGATTATTTCAGTGATGAAAATTTCATAGCGATGTAAATGTCAAAATAGATATTCAGGTTGTGCTTTAGTTTCTAAATTATGTGAATATGTATTTCTTTGTAAAATGCCATATTATTTGTTACAGAAACACATATTTGATTGATAATAATATACTTTTATCACATAACATGGATTGCTTCTGTAAATATATGGATGCTCTTGAAATTAGTTTTTTTTAAAAAAAAAATATCTTTCATGGTGAATGCCAAAAAAGAAAATGCACAAAGTTGACGTCACTACTGTATTTGAGCAACTTTAATACGACGACCAACATTGCAACCTTGCACGGCATTAACCAAAAACTCGACCCCGTCTGCTTCAACGAAAATCGATAGCGTGGGGCGGCGGAGGGCTGGAGACGTCACATGATTCTATGACGCAATAGATATCGTCATCATAGCATTTCGTCAGAAATAAGGTTTTTCACCATGTGGCTCAACAAGACTCAGTTTAGGCAAATATATTTAAGTTTTTTCAGGTCTACAGCTAGGAGGAAAAAAAAAACTTTAATTTTCTAGAAATTTTGCACCAGAAAATAAATATAATTGTGTCAATGTGCATATAAACTCGTACGTCCTCACATATATTTATATAAACGCTAAATAATCTTTCACTAAATTAATATTATTTATCATTACCAGTCCGTCCCCAATGCTCATTATTGCTCAACACTCAGATATTTATGAATTGAGCCATAATTGTGTACACAATTTTATATTTCTGTAACCTATTTACTTGTATCAACAACCTTTACTTATCAGCCATAATTATCAGTGGTTTACAAATGTACAAGGACAGTCTTATTTACAGATAGAAAGGAAATACATATAATTTTTTTCTTAAAAATCTGAAGATATTCTTAATCGGCCAATTTCACAGTCGCCAATGAGACCTAGGCTTTCGCCGAGTCTCAAATTTCCTTTTAGTTTAAATTCACACATTAATAATAATAATATGCTATATAATATACACTAACTTTATATGTATTACCTATAAATACAGGCTGATTGTAAAACCACGATCCATTTTTGAGAAAAATAGGCTTAAGAATATAAGAACAAATGTATTGAATGAATTTCCTAGTACACGGTAACACATAATCAATATTCAAAGAACAATACCGGACATGATAAGTGGTGTACAGAAGAAAATCGATGAAAGTGTCACCTCAACGTACTTCCACATGAGCACCCTGCGTGTCTACACATGAACCCCAACGACGCACGTTTCACCAAACACATTTGAGACCTTTGCCGGTGTCATGTTGAGCACAGCGTCCTGGATACGTTGGCGTAGGTGTACACCTGTGATTTGATGTAGCCCCATGCAAAAAAGTCAAGAAGTCTGAGATCCGGAGATCGGGTTGCCCATATGCATTGTGATACCTTAAAAATTCACCTACGTGGAAACGAAGCATCCAAGTAAGCACGAACGGTCTTTGCGAAGTGAGGTGGGGCTCCATCCTGTTGTTCAGCCACCGCTGAATAATTAAAAATTGTTGCAGATACATTACAGAATTGAAAGACTGGATCGATTTGGGATCCAATTAACACTTGATAATCTCCGTTAATTTCATTGAAATGCTTCGTTACGTTTACTTGTTAAATGGAAGACCTAAGACACACAGAAATTCTGTATGTATTTTATCTATATTTTACACATCCATGTATCAAAGTCAGGGTATTAATACGCAAAGTCGAAAAAAGTTGCCTGATGAACCGGTTGTGTGTGTAAGTGTGTGTGTGTGTACGGTCACCCTACCTATCAAGCCCACTGACTTATTTTATAGCTTTAAAGACAAAATTTGGAGGAATGATGGACGTATCAAATAGCAACTATAAACGTTCTTAGATCTACCAAAGAGAAGATAAACATTTCATTGACCAAAGGAAGTATGAAATTCTAATATGGTCGGATACTTTAATGTCTTCATAGATCTTTTTCTTCCTGAAACAATCGCCTTTATACTTGCCCTTTCCTATCTTGTAAACAGCTGAATACATAAATATGATCGTTTGTGTAGTGAAATACCAAAGAGATGCCAATTTAGGAACACCAGGTCTGATTGTCTCGATTGGGCTGTTTCAGATACTACCTGAACTCCATGTGATGAAATTTATGTAAAGTATTAATTTATTAAGATATGCATGATTACTTCAATCAATTTGTTATAGCAATCCACAACCAATGGACTGCGGATATGCGAGTTTAAAAATAGTACTCATCAATAGTTTGTTTTAGTACTCATTTTAAAATAAATCTAGCTGGAGTTGTATATCCCATAAAAAAATTATCCTCTTGCACATTTATTCTCAGCAAAAAGGCATTGAAAATTGTTAGGTACTTTACTCTTCGTAGAAGTCTCGCTGTGGCATCAACATGTTATCAAGCGATTCTCTCAAAATTGCTATAATTAATGTGTAACATGATTGACGACTATATTAAACTACTTATGGATTCCAACGGGATTTTTATGTAGTAGACATCATTGAACCTAGCATGTGTCTGTGTGCTGTTATATAAATGTAAAATGTCAGCAGTATCTGGGATTAGCAGCCCGTAGATGATAAGAACACAACACAAAAAATATGTGGTGCGTTATGTTGCGCAATAAAGAAATTTAAAATGAGCAATTTGTCCTACAACAACTGTTTGTAACAAATCTTAGAGTTTGAAGTGCTTCTACAGTACTTGAAACATGTACTTGTATTATCACGAAATGTTTGTTAACAATGGCTTATTCATAAAAGAGAAATAAGTGAAGTTTCTGATACATCATGAAGGCTGGATGACGCACCTTCTGTATCGATAAACCATATGTGGCCAATGTGGATACACGCCTACATCATCTGCAAGACAGTAGGCAAAGGTCACATATCAAGAACCACCACGTATGCAAGTTTATTCCACGTGCGTGCAACAGTCTGCATTCGTTTCCTTTATCATTCGTCGGAATTCAATGTTGACAATTATAGACCGTAACATTTTCACGTGATTTAGTCATGCTCTTATTGTTTAGATTTTCTGTTTTTTCCGACGGCAAGACACAAAGGAGATAACGCATACTTCACGCCCCACAATATGTGGTGATGTAATTCGAATGATTGATAGCTCTCAATAAAAAAGAAAAAATCAAGTGTTGATAATTTATGGCACATTCTTGTGAAACAAGGTTGCAAAAGTTGTATTGTCACGTAGTGGTTTATGACGTTTCGTCTGTCTCCTTTAATAATATCTTAATTGAGTAATTATCGCTGTGTAGACTATGTGTGTATGTGTGTTTGCGTTATTCTACTCAGGAAAGGCATAATATTTAAATTAATTGATATTTCCTTTCATGATTTAGATATTATTTTGATTGATTTTTTTTCTTGCAAAAATGTAGTTCTAGGCTTAAACTACTGGTTGACTGTTTAATTCATATTGATTTCATCTTGAAGTGTTTCATAGACATTCCAAAAGTAAAGGCCTTAGTAGAGATGCAACCGGGTTAACAGGAAGAGGGCGAACTATTGCTTGGTCCGAAGTGTTTGGCACTTTAAATTATTCAGTGGGTTCTAAAGGACATAAAATTTTGAAAGTTTTACAAGTTCTAAACTGTGAACAAAATAACTTAATCTTCTGTTAGGGGGACACCAAAAGAGTCCTAGATCTGGTAATAACAAATATAGATTATCTTGAATTAAGAACTCTAAATGTTGATCACTTTCATCCACCTTTTGAATTCACGTTACATAATAAGGCTTCGACCTACTTGGATGAAGTTGCAAAAATGAGTACTGCGTCTTATCTCTTTCGTTAGGGTGACTACTTACAACTGCGCCATTCCACAGAAAGTGAGCCTAGATGTCCCGACCGTACTGTAAAACACAATTATCTCTTCATAAATACAGCATGATAAAAGGTAATCAAGTATATCATGTAGTACTAACTAACTGTCAGCAGTCTGGAATGTGTACTTACCAATTTCACTTTGAAGTGGGAACCAACAAAGAAACCTTGAAAGCGCTTTGGAATGGCTGAAATGTATAATAGTATACTAAATTGCAATCTTGAGAACGATGATGTGAATATCTTCGTGGATAATGTGTACAATTTTCTTTACACGTTAGAGATAATAATGTTACTAAAAGAGTTTTCAAACAGACAAAATACAACTCTTCTTGGATTACCAAAGAAATAAAAACCCTTTGAACAAGAAAGCAATGCCATGCTAGATGATGGAAAGCAGGGAAGTTGATTTGATTTTACAAGTAGTATGAGCTCATAAACATAACTAAGAATAAGATTAATGACGCTAAAAACAATTACTATAAGAAGATAGTGATTAGCTGCACTAACCATAAGGCCTGGTTTTCGAAAAATTCAAACATTTTTATAAGAAAAATGACTACAAAGTTGTTAATTGTGAAATTTTAAGTGGTGATATTGTGATTGCCAATGCCATTTCTCAATATTTTGGTCAGAGTTATAACAACAATAACTGCTTGTAATTATAAACTTAATTATAGTAATAATTTAATAAATATACCGAAATAGGAATATGTAATCATTACAGCCTCCCTAGAGGATCTTTCGTACTTCTTTTCCTTTTCAAATTATATTATTAAGGATAACATTGAATCTTGTTCTTGCACTGCTAAGAATTGTTAAACTCTCTCTGAAGTATGGAATTTTTTCTTGTACATCGAAACATGCCCAAATTGTACCAGTTCCTAAAGTAAATGTCATTAAAGGTACAGAGAATTTTAGGCCTATCACCTTGATCGACTCATTAGGGAAGATTTTCGAAAACACAATTAATAAATACATAACTTTCCAAACCAAATCTGTCATTATTGACAAGCAACTTGGGTTTTTGAAGAATATATCTACTATTACAAATTATGCTAGATAACCTATTTTATTTCTCAGTCACTGTCTCAGAGGAAACAAGTTGACGTACCTTATATGGATGTAGGCAAAAGTTTTAACTCTGTACACCATGAAATCCTTCTATATAAATTAAGTAGGGGAGAGTTGCCAAAATTGGACCTTTGCCTAAGTTGGACCGCCTTTGTTTTTGCCTATAGACGAGTATTTGAAACAGGTGAGTTGGCACAACTGGTTGGCGTCAGTGCCATGTACAAATGACTGAATGGTCAGTCAACTAGAGACGTTCGACGAAGTAGGAGTGCTGTTATTGTGTTTCCATTGTTCGTGTTGCAATTATTGTGCTTCGGATCTTAAGCTCTCGTGTAGGCTAGGGGTAGGTAATGAAATGTCCTGTAGTATATTATAAAATTGCCATTCATTAACCACTAACTACATGTGGTAAAACTATGGTTTAGTTGCGTATGTTCGTGTACCGTCATATTTTTATTAACGGGGTATAATTGCCTAAGTTGGACCAACACGTGTTTCCCAAATTGGACCAGGGAAAGTAAGGGCTGTGGACAGAGATAAAATTGCAAATGGCTATAGCAGCATACAATAATTGGGATTATGGCTTGAACGAGTGTAGTATAAGGTATGGTTTGTTTGTTTTTACAGGTGACCAAATATTCAACGTGGATGAGTCAGATTTCACGACAGTCCAGAAACGTCCACAAAAAATTGTAGCAAAGAAAGGAAAATCACAGGTAGGTGCTGTTACAAGCGGCGAACGTGGAGTAAATACCACAATGGTGTGTGAAGTGAGTGCTGCAGGTGTCTAGATACCGTAGACATATATACGTACATGGCTTTTGTGAGCGGTCCAACCTAAGCAACGTGTGGTCCAAGTTATGAAACCAGTTGCCTTTAATGGACTGATGTCACTACTTTCGTTTATGTACCCTATTATATTGGTTTCTGCATTTTTTCTTGAAATACATATATGTAGTGAAAGCTAATAGTTTGTGCTTCTCATACCTACAATTTCGTTCTTTTTCTGTGTCTTGTTTTTGATGCAGGAGCAAAAAGTACCAACTGGTCCAATTTCGGCAACTCTCCCCTACTTGGAGATAATTATTGTAATTGGTTTCGCAGTTACTTGACTGATGCAAGGGAGTCCGGTGATGGTGTATTTGAAGTTGATTCGATGTATGTTGTAGAGTGGTATCAATGAGTATTACCATGCAAATTGTGGCACTGTTCACTTTATTTGACCCAATAAGAGCTTCAAGAATTAAAAGAAAACTCAAAACACAGCATACATAAAAATCTATCGCTTAACACATGGGATGTAAGAGAAAAATTAATGAAAATAGTCGTGGACAATTTGCACGATAATACTCATGGATCTCACTGTACACCTTTTCTTTCAAGATGTTTTGCATGTTCTTCAACTAATAAAAGCACGAAAAGTACTACCGTTTACTCTTTTTTGAAACTTTTAATGAAATATCCTAGTGTATTAACAACCTAAAGATAAAAATCCGTGTTAGGAAACCGATCTCCACTATTCTCGATCTGAAAGCGGAATAATGAATTAAAGAAGGTGGTTGTAATTTGCCTTGCAATATCTTGTGGGAAAACCTGCAAAACAACTTTGTTGTAATGTAGAATCATGTATTTTCTCCAAGTCCATTTGGATCTATTGAGTTGATTGTGTATCCTCTTTATTGCATGACCTTCAAGTCACATGTTATTGTAACCGAAGTTGTGTGGTATTTTTTTCTCAGTCTAACATAAGAGATGACTTTGTGTTTTGAGTATTCTTTTAAATGTGTCAATATGTATTACAATCTGATCAGATGGTGAGGAAAGATAAAGTACTAATTTAGTAACTTTATCAACAGTTCGCAAAACAAGCCTCTTCAGTAGTCGCATTAAACATACATTTACTCCTCAAGAAGATTTTGCTCGTCCTAATATTTGCCTCTCGAAGTTGTCCACATCCTGGTTCAAAGTGTGAATATATTTTTATCGATGGAACCAATCGCTCTATTAAGTTGCTTCTTTTGGCAAATACGCGTTTTCTACACTCATAAACATATAATACTAAAACGTGTAGTTTTACACATGACCGAAAAGAAACGCGCTGGAGATTTTAATGCAAGATCCTCTGATTATACATGTATCAACTCCACTCCACTGGTTTCACATAACCAATCAGTTCAAAAAATCTGAGTATCTGAATACTTACGAAATAAAGGTCAAAGTATTTATAGATATAATCTATAATTACCTCATAAAATTTCTTCACGTGAATGGTCCTTCATAGGTTTTATAAAATTAACATTATTTTGATAATTCTTTCTTCATCGGTAACAGCGGCGGCGCCAGGATTATTCATCTAGGGGTGCTGAGTGGGTGCGGAATGAAATTTAGGGGGTGCGATGTTCAAAAGAAATGAAACATGAAACTCATGTAAAATTTAACCACTACATCAAATACCGATGATGATGATATGATGAAATTGTGTGAAATAATGATAATATGATAAAACTGATGAAAGGACACTCGCAGAGAACGCCCATGCCGAAGACAGGATTCGAACCCGAGACCCATGGCACCGTAGCGCGCTGTGCTAACCACTCTGCCACAGAGGTCGGCAATAAAAATAATGAATGAGACTACTATTGGATTAAACATTATGGATACTCGAGTTTGGACTCCAATGAAAAATTAACCAGTAAACGTACATAAAAACGAGTTACATCAACATTTAGCTTATTCAATTCTGCGTTAATCTATGGTAATCATTTTTTTTTCGAGTATGGCTTCAATTCAATTCAATGAGAGCCGTCTTTCATTTTTATTACAGTTTTTAATACCTCCCCTCTGGTGGAAATTAGGTAATTTTAAATATGCTTCGTATTGGACACGGCCGTCTCACATATGGTCACTTCCTGCAGGGTTGGACCCTCTAATGTGTCGTGCCTGTTTTTAAGTGTTCGGCATATTTTTATTGAATGTGCTATTTTACTGTCCTCAGATAAACTTTGAATCTTACTGTTTTTCATCCATGTTGGGATATGATGACATTTATTTTGACAAATGTCTCACCGGACCTTTGTTTGACACTTAGTCCGGAGACCGAAGTCCCCTTCCTAGGTGCCGGGCCCAGCTGAACGGTTTGATTCCAGGGTACGTGTGACCGGATCGGTTTTTTACCCCCGACGAATAGCCGTCTCGTGCATAAAGTGACGTTGAATAATAATAATAATAATAATAATCAATAATAATTGATGTTGGCCCGCAGAAATGCTTTGCTGATTTAACGTTGAACTAAAATATAAATACCAACAGTTACGAGGATTAGTATACTATTTGTATGAACACAAATCATAGTCAAATCATAGATAACAAAAATGTATATTATATAACACACAAAATAGACACTCTACACAACCCCTCGCTATCACTCAGCATTCACGCACTCAGTCAAACTTCAGGGGACAAATTACATTAATATTAATACATTGGCCCTTTTTTAGACACCATGCAATATTATGTTTTTCTTATGAATATCAAACTGCGCCCGAAGACGTTAATTTGCTTAGAATTAAAGATACTAAACTTTCATCTGCGCGTGCTCATTACATTCTGCCAACGGGCATGACACGTAAACTTATTATTCTTGCAATTTATTTAGACATTTAAATAATTGTTGTAGAATTATCACTAATGCGCCTTGGAACTTCAATAACATTAGGCTTAGATATCAACTGCAAGGCACACATGTTTACAGAATGAAAAATGAAGACACTGATGTATGAATATATTAAAAATAGCACGAAGTTAATTTACTTCCTAACTTAGCAAACTTGAGAGGTGATCTCTGCAAGAGATACACGATTTATGCCGTTTTAATCAAATATTTACCGAGTAAAGCATATAAGGTGACATCAATAAACATTATTACTCAACAGCTCGGCGCAGAGCGTGGAAAAACAACAGTATGCTGTGAATATCTCTTCCGAATTAGCAATTGTGAAATTTAGATGATGTTAGCAAGAAATAATTTAATCAATACCATTGCGACTTTTAACTTTAAATACAGGTATCTTTTCGTCCGACGGCCGATCTTTGGAGGCTTGGGTAGATGATCACTCACACATATAGAAAATTAACAGTAGTATACTATACCATCTCGGCGTTCTAGACGTTTCAGCGACGTTTACCGTAGTCCTCTAAACGGCGGCGTGACGTTAACCCGCGGTCCTCTTTGCGACACTAACACTTCCCCACGCTACTTCTTTGTAGCGGCACTTCGCAATCTTCTTCGACACACCTTCCTTCTACGCTTCAACATCACGGCGATCATCTTGTCGGCCTCGTAATGGAGCGATTAATTGCTTCGCATCGTCTCTCTCTCTCTTTCTGGGGGGGACGGCGAAAACGGGCGAAGTTTCTTTACCGGGGGTACTCGTGGATTCTCGCTGCTAATCTCACGCGGGACGTCGGCGTCGTCTCAAGACGCAGTAGGTGTCGCTTCATCATCTCAATCTCTCTTCTAGACGGTAGATCTAAGTGTGGGCTGGTGTCGCTTCATCTTCCAATTTCTCTCTCTCTCTCTCTTTCTCTCTCCGTAGAATTCTCGTCGGGCGTCGGCGTCTCGACTGGCGGCTTTCGGCGGCATCATTTCATGGCTTCTAATCGGGCTGTGGGCGTCATTTGTGGCGATGTGGTGTTTGTGACGGCGTCTTAGTGGTGTGACGTCGCGACGCTGAGCGATGATCTGCTGCGTTGTCGGCTTCATGCAGGCTAGGAATACCCATGGCCCTCCTTCTCTCTTGATTAGCCCGCCATTGTGGTATTAATGTTCCTCGTCACAAAACGAATAACGCGAATCCAGTGCACAGGTCACTAATTAACACTGCGTATTCGTATAACTAGTCACTGTCACTCACTCACGCAGGATAAAATACACGGCGCGGTAGAAAAAGACAAAGTCCCGAATCTTTACTCCGACTGTCGCAGAGGTGTTGTCGGTTCGAAAACTGGCGGTAGACTGTAGTTGTTTGTTCGTTCTGCCACTATATAAAGACAGCTTGAAACTTCGAATACAACGGACTGACTTTTAGGCGCGGGAATCTGAAGTTACGACGTTGGTGGTCAAGCGTCCATTTTTTGCCTGGTCCAGCTTCTTCAAGCACACGTGTTGCGTTAGAATGGGGTGAAAAGAATAGTTCTACCCTCATACGGTACGTAACATGTTCCTCCAGTAATTGGCCTCCCACGTTGACTTTCCTGTCGCCAAATGCACAAAAGTCGCTCAAAAACAGTGAAAGATTTATCACAGCACATTGTTGGTTCCGAGTTCCTACGACCGAAAGGGGGAAAAGTTGACAAAAGCAGAAAAACACAAAAGGTTCAGAAACGTGGTGTTTTTCTACCGAAGCTTCAAGCGGATACGAAGTTACAGAAAAATATAAAATAACGAAAACCTAGGATAAAAAAGTAGGTGACAAAAACTGATTGTCATAAATGTTTTTAGATTTTTGAGAAGAGCGGTCCTCTTACACTATTTCTGAGGAAGTTTTTAGACTCACTTTACCTTTTGGATGTGTTGTTTGTTTTGTCTTGTGCAGGTCCCTTTACAACCATGCACTTTAAATCTCATTCAAGGGGCTCTTTACACCACTTTAACATTGTTTTCCTCGTGTACTTTGAATGATGCAAAATTGCGATATGTGCCAGCATACCACTTTTTAAAACTTATTCACTGATTCAACCAGCCTTATGAAACATAATTGCAGACTCATTTAAGAATTTCCGTTGAAGCTTTATAAATAGCTTAGCAGAAAAATAAGGAAACTTGCCTCCCAGTACAGTTTTACGTCAATACATTTTCCGAAATCCAAACAAGCAGAAAACATTAGACGGTATCTTGTCACTTACTAACCTTGAACAATTTTGTGTTGGGTCATCACGTCTTAAAGGTATTAGCCTAGGAGCTTGTGATGTGATAATATTTTCTCATTAACGTAGAATATCAACCATTTTAGTTTAATTGCGACGATGAGGATAAATGATGACTAGATGAAATAATCCAGGAGCCCCAGTCAACGACCTGCGGGCCACCTCTGGCCAACCAAAGTGTTTTCTGTGTCCCGTCATAGTACATATCCCTATAATCCCTATTTCATTTTGAGGCATTATTTGCAATTTGGTCTGTGACCGATTATTATTTAAATCGCCTCAATGGCTCTGCCTACGAAAGAGTATGAAAAAAAAAAGTAACAAATGTTCGCATCCAACCAGTATTCGAACTCAGAACCTTCTACATCGTGAGTTTGTGCACTTAGTGTTCTCGGCCTATAGAGTGGCCGAGAACTTTTCTGAAACAATGTTGTTGTTTTTTAATTATAATATAAATAACAGAAGGAGCAAAATGGCGCTTGCATCAGAAGTTCGATAAATTAGATCTAAAGTTAACAATATTTTTATAGTAGGCAACATATCACGACGCCCTGGGCGAGATTAGAATGCGAGGCCCTCAGAAATTTACACTTGAGAGAGGTATATTCTTTTAACACATTGCTGGAATTTTCTTTAAATATAGTAATAATAGTACGTTTTTAGAGATGTTCTTGAGACACTAAGACATAGCTGATATATACTTAAATATGATAAATTAAATATTATGCTTCTAATATGGGAGTTGTTTTTATTGTTAATGTATTAAAATCGAGAGTGCAAGGTAAAGAGAAAAAAGAAAATACAAGACAAAAGTGATTTCAAGAAAAGATTAAGTGGGTAAAAATGTCCACGCAAGTTATCGTGAATTTTTGCAAAGTTTCACATGAGAAATACAATGATAATTTTTACTTTTTTCGGGCCCCCTTACCCTTAGAACTCCCCCTTGTATGTTACACCTCCGATTTGACGTATTCATTCAAATTATAATGTTAAACTAAAGTTTAACAAAGCCAGATACAAACAATTTTTTAATTTTATTATCCACAAAAAATTGCCTTTTCCGTCTACTTTTCTATTAATTAATTTTTTTATGTCAACCCCATGGGACGCGAGGCCCCTTCAAGCGAGAGGCCCCGGGCGGTCGCCCACTTCGCCCACCCCTTGCTACACCACTGCTAGGCACTAATTTAGTCGTAAGTTATCGTTATTATTATCATCATCATTATTATTATTTGTACAAAACAGCATGCTTGGTATTGGTTCTTTTAGGAAATTCGTTTCTACAATGCTTATTTACTCCATGCAAACTTCCACTTAAGAAATGCACCATGAACTGTTCTGATAAATAGTTTCTGTGTTTTTCCGTGTTCCTCTGAGTGTTGTTGGATGAGTCATCTTCTTACCGTGTTGTGACGTCAGACGTCAGCACGGGGCTCTGTGCAACACGCAAAGCGTAAGGTTCACCCAGTTATGAGTTTCATTCAACTATTTGCATAGAAACTTGAAAGGAAGAAGAGTTTTTCCTGTCATAAATCTTTCGAAACTCTAACAACTGGTCTAACTTTAAGCATTGTTGAGTAATACCAATACCATAAGGGTAAAATTGCATTTGCTGACGCAGATGAGGTATTTTCCCAATGTCACATCAGTTACTGCAACAGAATAGAAAACAGTCCCTTATACATTATGTTGCTTACAAAGTCGTTTTAAGGTTCGAACAGTAGTTTCACTTTAGCAGACTAAAACATGCTTCAGTGAATCTACTACACAAACATTTTTACATTTGTTTTTCAGCAAATTTATCACCAGCATTTGAAAGTCAGTGCAAAGTCTTTTAGAGCAGGGTTAACGCTCCGCAGCTAATGTTTGAGGCCTGTTCTTTTGCGAGGAAAGGTTAGTCACCTCTAGAATTTGCCTAAAGAATGTGTTTTACTTTCAATACACTAAAATATTATTTCTTTGCCAGCTGGACCCATAATTTTGTATGTGTGTATGTATTTAATGGACTAGTGTATTGAACAATAACACAAAATTTAGCACATTATTATTAAACTATGATTTATAGAAAAATCAGGACAAATCTAGGGTGCAATAACTTTTCTAAAATATTAAAACAATATTATTATTATTATCAATTACGACATTTTTTATTTTGTCATATGCTAAGATTGACTCACTAATTTTTCCGTATTCTCACGCCTCTTGACTCCTAATTTCTTGTTTCTTAAGTTAATTCTATTTAGTTATTGTTATTCCGTTGGTTATTAACCTATTTGCCCGAAATACCTTACATCTTAAGAATTGTGTGAAATTGATATGTATGTTTTTGATTATAACACCATTAAGCCTTGTTTCCATGATATGAAAAACTCAATATGCTGGCCAAGGCAGAAATTTATTTTATTATAAAACATCAACTAAACATAACGTTTCAACCTTCTAGCAAGGTCTTCTTCAGACTCTGCACCAAGTACAAATGTAACAAGGTACAAAAACAGGACGATATATATACACAAACATTTGTATATCGTCCTGTTTTTGTATCTTGTTACATTTGTACTTGGTGCAGAGTCTGAAGAAGACCTTGCTAGAAGGTTGAAACGTTACGTTTAGTTGATGTTTTATAATAAAATAAATTTCTGCATTGGTCAGCATATTGAGTTTTTCATTTTTTTGATATTATGTACGTACTGGGGATAATACTAAAACATTAAGATTATATTCCTAAAAGGGGGGTGGGGAGTAATTTGATGTAACAACATGCTGTAGGATTCAATTATGTAGGACACTTAGTATAGAGCTGGAATAACAGCTAAATCCAATAAATAAATAAATAGAGTGTTATATTGAATTGTGAAGAGAGATGCTTTAGCACAAACAGTCAGGCGGTATTATACAGATAAGTATAGTGTTATGATAAGAAGTAAAAAATATTTATTTTAAATTCGTCAAATCTTGAATTTAATTTTGTTTAATGATGAACGAAGAAATATTCGAAATAATCTGAGTGCCATCTAGTGAATTATAGATTCATATGTTCATATTTTCTTGCGTTTGGTAAGAAATATTTTTTTCTTTACTTATACTTTCATATTTTCTGGTATCCGTTGGACCAATTTTTGCCAAAAATACTTTTTTTATATTGTTGAACATTTTATGGCTGTGTTGTGAACAGCTGTATCAAAGGAGGTAACTTATAATACATTTTGGAGGACAAGGGTGGCATAAAGAATATTTTATGTCATGGGGGTGCGAACGGGGAGGGAAGGCACGCAGCTGTCCCTTCTAATACTCTCACTTAGAAAATTAGGGTAGAGAAATCTTATTACCGTTATTAAACAATATTATTCTCTGCAAAAAATAAAGTAATTTCAAGCCGACGAAAGTTCCAAGGAACTACGGCGGGTTTATTTCCTATTTAATTAATATAATAATCTCACTTCATTCTCCAGCAAATTACTTGTTATTAAGACTCACGCATTTTATTCATTAGCTTAGTTGTGTTACACTACATGTGGTCGCAGAATAAATTGGTCGCACATTGGATATAAATAAATTACGTGTAGTTGTTTTGAATCTGCTGTACGAAATCATGTTTATATGTAAATTAGTCTGAATCACAGAGATGGAAGATGAAAGCGGAGGGGAACAGAACTTTTGTGGCACGAAACCTGGAATTCTTCTAATATTGATTTTCGGATGGTCCGAGCACACACTGTACTCACCCTTGTTTAGTAACCATCAATACAATAAAACAGTGAGATGGAATGAGGTTTTCTTTCTCCGACTGAACTTTCATCATGGCTTTTGGCCCCCTTAATCAGAGGGTCTGCGGAGGCCTATGTTTTATATATGCAAATACATAAAATATATATGCCTCTAGGTGAATTTGAGGGGACAGACAGTACCTTGCTCTTTGAAGTCGGAGCCTACGGTTTGTATAAATATGTTTCATCGACAATCGACAACGCTCTTTTAAAAGTGCAAGAAAGTTTTGATCACCCCTCGCATGCTAACGTGTACCTCGATTGTGGCGCACAATTTTAAAATGTACTTTATATCGCATAAGAAAACTTTTAATTTTTAATTGTGTAATTTCCTCGGGAGGTTTAAAGGGTTTTGTTGTACTTGTGCATTGTTATACCTATGCATGGACGTCCGCTTCGGAAGGGAGGCCGTGGCCCTCCATAGAAAATGAAAGTCAACCAAAAATGTATATAATTCACACATATAATTTCATTTCAGTCACAGTAATATATGTTAATTATTGAGAGGGCGTTGCAGGACCATGTCAGCTTACGACTGAAGCAGTGTTTCTTGGGGGGACAACGCTATTATGGGGGAAAATGTGCGTCGTTTGTTCTCCTGCCTGTAAGATATCCTGTGGACGTCCATGTACTTGTGCACAGGGGCGGTTAAAATGTTGCGACTGACCGGGGCGCCGCACTCTGGGGTCTCCAAAGGGCGTCCCCCTTCATTGACACCAAAACCTTTTCTCTGAATACATAAGCGTGGCTACTTGTTGTTTGTTTGAGTTTATTTTTAAGTCCACTTTATGCACAGAAAGGTTAATCGGGACTGGACCTACAGTTTAAAGTGGAATCCGAAGCACTATCTGCGGCACTGGGTGCGTGGCTATTTGTTTCAAAAAGAGTTGGATTTGTTTCTGTTGAGTTACTGCTCCATAACATAACAAGTATATTGCAAAATCATGAAGCAATTTAAAGTAAGCGATTGCTGTTATTATGATGTAATACGGGGTGATGTGTGGTCAGCACGACGAACCTCTAGTCGTTGTTTCAGGTTCCCATGACCGGGTTACGCTACCCATTCGTAGTTCCCCAATTTCCTCACGATGGTGAGTGGCCACTGGTCTCACACACAGGCCGATATCTCAGGAGAACAGTTGTTACGCTTCCCCCAGCGGACTCAAACCTGTGCGCGTCTAGTAGTCAGAGCCCAAAGTTTGAGCCCTCACGGCCACGGTGAAGGACATTATGATGTCATTGTGTAGATATTAAATAAGCACATAACTACAATACACTTGTTATTTAACATGTAAAGTATTTTAAAAATAAGGCGATAATTTGTCGTCAGAAAAATCGAAATGGTCAGGTCATGTTTATATTGGAGGATGGTGGAAAATAGGAGGAACGACGTAGAAAGATAGGTGGGGCGCCAGGGTGAAAAGTAGGTGGCTCCAAAAATCCATCTCACTCGAGTGAAGAATTGTGTGCGTCCCTGCCTGTACAAGCCCTGCAATCCACCTGGTACAGCAATGTCCCCGATAATGCGTTTCATTCGTTGTTTACCATCCCTTTAACATGTTCTCAGCCGCCACACGCGCAAAAGTTTTCTTTTCTCCGACGTGCTCACTAATAAGATTAGCTGCTCAGATCTAACTCGTGCTTTGACGCCTTTCAGTACTAATAGAAGGCCTACGTGCACGTGGATGTGACTTGGATGGCGATTCGGTAAGCATGGAAGAGTCACGACACGTGTGTAGGTCATTGCAAAGCACATCGAGAAGGTTTCCTTCTATCCTCAATACATAAAAACCCCGTAAATTAGTTATATAGCCACGAGTATGCCATGAAAAAGGATTTCGTACATACCGCACTCTAGCCCACGGACCTCGTGTTACCAGACCGGAAATGGAGACTTTTTTAGTAGCATGAATCAACTTGAAGCCACCAATTTCTAGGCCGGGTGATGCTGAAATAGCGGCCATCTTGCCTTCATATTTGTACTTGTCATAACTAGGAAAATGATTTTAAATTCGAAAATTAAGGCGGGAAAGAGGAAAAAAAGGTTCTGAAAATGTTTTAAAAAAGATGCAGAGAATATGTGGTGATAAATTGTCTTTATTAATCAATGCTCTCTTTTTTTTGCGCCTTCTGTATATAATGCGCGCGGACCGCATAGAGAACGGTGGTTCTGCCGAATAGGTTTTGTTGAAGTTCGTATTTTCTCTCGCGGGTTTTGCTACATTATCTTGTGAACTATTGGAGCTGCAATGAATATACGTATAATGAAATTTCATAGCTCTCGTACTGCTCTGCAAAATGATCTATAGGATTTTATGTATCTGCTCAAGAAGAGTGAAAATCATTTATTTTTCTGTCCAATTTCTTAACAAAAAACATGAAAGAAAGGGAACGAAGAGGTGCTGAAGCATCAAATGACATGTATCAAAAGGGGATACATGTGCTAATCTCACAAAAAGGTGCAAAAAAGTGCAACAAAGTGTGTTCATTTTACTTGATTTCATGTCCTAAAATGCATATCTCAAACGATCGGTATGAAAACAGCTATATTTTTGGAAAGGTGCTTAAAATCCGTTCCCTAGTTATAACTATATTTGAAGATTGTGAGTCCATGTACCATAAACGGATACTAATGTGGAAATGACTGTAATAATTCTACTCCAAAAGTGGGTCCTATCTATATTTGTTTCCAACATATAAACAATAATTTGCACACTTCATGTCCTGGCTTTACCAACAGTTAGTGAAGTTAATTGATAATGATGAAGTGTGCCAGGGATTTTTCCCTCCACGAAAGAAAAATATCCCCTGCCAATTATTTTTTTAACCCTGCCAGGGATGTTTTTATCCCCCTCAAAATAAATGGAAATGCATACCGTTTCTTCACTATGTAACGAACACAAATGAAAAATAATCCATGCCCATTGATGGTCCAGTCATCAAAGTTTTCCCTTTTCGAAAAGCAACTTGTGGATTAAGAAAGGACACCATTCTGAAACTGAACAACTCACCCAGCCGAGACAGCAGCAGATTGTTTTCCACTCAAGTTTTCATGGAATAGTTAAAATATTTTAAGTGTAAAACAGTGTATACAAGAAACTTGTAAGTTAGATAGGCATTGAGTTTGAAATTGGGAATAGAAGTCTGGTCAAGTTTTCTGTGTACGAGTTTAGGTTTTCTAAGAATATAAATATATGTACTAAGTATTTCTAAATTACTTGTATGTTACCACAAGATTTAATTACCTACATTACTGCACTATTGACTGACCATTGTATTTGCGATCAAAGTTTTAAGAAAGAACTAAAGAACTTACTATTGTCCCAATAACTACATTTACCTACATATCTTAATAATTGCACCTGCACTTATACAGCATGCAGGGACGTAGCTAGGTTCATCAGTTTGGGGGGCCCAAATGTCAGAAATATATCGATTAAACCATTAAGAAATTTAACAACAACCAACATTATATATGTATGTATATATATATATATATATATATATATATATGTCGTACCCTGTGGCTGAGTGGTTAGCACATCACGCTGCGACGCCAGGGGTCCTGGGTTCGAATCCCGCTAGGGCATGGTTGTTTGTGAATGTCCATTCATCAATTTCATCACTCATCCCCATCTTCGCAATATCAATATATATATATATGTGACAGAGTGAGATAGAGAGAATGAGAGACAGACAGACGGTGTTAAATTAAAATCAACTCTCATATACACACGCATGCCACTCACCATCGTACGCAGGATGTATTTCTGGCAGGGGGGGGGGTGGCGGTAGAATTGTAAAAGTGGATAATACACTCTCGGGAGTTAAAATTATACTAAGAAGAAATAATAATCGTGGCTAATTTTAATGGGGGGTTGCTTGATTGAGTTTGCATTTTAAGACCACTTTATGTACAGGAAGGTTAATCGGGACTGGACCTATAGTTTAAAGTGGGATCCGAACCACTGTGTGCCTCTGCTGGGATCCGAAACCGGGAACCCTTGATTACAAGCAGCGAAGCTACTACCACTCCGCCATCGGCGAGGCCAGTAATGGGGGTTTGCTTGATTGATTGATTTGGTTGATCTTACTTCGCTTTTCTGCCACTATTGGCTAATTGCGAAGATCAGGATGACTGGTGACATGATGAAATTGATGAATGGAGACTCAACAAACAACCATGCTCAGACCGGAATTCGAACCCGGGACCCCTGGCGTCCCTAACCACTCCATCACGGGGGCGGCTAATGGGGGTTCGCATTTGCCACTTTTTCTTTCTTTCTTAGGTTACCAGTCCAAATTCTCTGACAGACAGACACCGAACAGGGGCATATTTATTTTATTTGTGAAACAATGTTTCTACCGATTTCCCGTCATAAACAATTTCTGGAAAGAGTACATTCGTGATTCTATTGTCTTCAAGCTGACAGAGACAAATTTGAGGGTACTGCCCCGCACACTTGCATTTAGGGTGTGGCCAAATTGAGGAAGGATGAAAAGGAACGGCCAGACTGTCGACCAAAGAGAATTCTCTTTGTCGTCGGCATTCAGGGCCAGAAACCAGAAGGTCCACTGGGCTCTTTTCTACTCTCTTGTGTTTACAACCGCGGGAGGGTTTCTCAGACGTCAAGATGAAACTGCCTTCCGAGTATCTCATACTTCAGTACTACAAAGCACGTAGTGCTGTTGTTTCTTAGAGAAATGAGCAGGGGTGTAGATTTATAGACGCTAAAAATTTTTAAAAAGGCAGGCAAATAGGAACCCAACATGATGAAAGTACACGTACGCACTTGATGGCACAAGTGTTGACTTGATTGTTTTGGTATTTTTTTGTATTTTTCTTATATACACTTTATTTACAGTCAGTTAATCGCAACGAATATGATGAATAGTAGCTAGATGAAATTGATGGTAGGGAAAATGCTTTATTCAAAGGAAATAATAATAAGAAGAAGAAGAAATGTGAATTTGAGCACATTGGAGGGAAGAACTTGGAAATTGTGGATACATTTACTGCTTTGCTTCATTGTTATCCTCCCCTTTTATTCCTACGATAATATCTAGTTCTCAAAACTGGCTTTAATCGCGGCGTTGAGGACGAATGATGATAAGATGAAAGGACAATCACGAAGGAACATTGACAACACAAAACAGAACCCGTCATAGGATTATACTGGCTGCGAGTCCACATACCAGAGCCTCATTAATCTGCAGCAATGTAGTCCACGGTATACTACGTGGAAGAAAGCTTGATGCTTGAGCGCCCTCCGTAAACATCACTCCCTATCATCAATAATATTGGTGTTTACTGGGATACCGCAAGTGCACGTGTGTGTGTGTGCATGTAACAAAAAGTAATCATTACGCAATATTAATAACCATGTTGGTTTTGAGAGTAGAGTTTTATATAAGTGGATGTTGTCTTGTCTGTTATTTCAGTTTTCATAATGTAACATAAACGCCGACATAAGCCTTGAGCGGTGTATACTTGCGCGAAGATAACTGAAACATCGGAACTACAGACTTTCCTTCCTCTTTCTTTCCCCCTGTCTCTTGTATGCTAGGGTTTTAAACGCGGTGATGGATCTGTAATATGGGAATATAACTCCAATAAATCCTCAGCTTGACATCTCATATATATAGTTTATAGCAGAATCGAACCTAGCACCTTTAATTTCGAGGTGATCGTGTTACCTACTACTTTCGGGGAGGTCCCTGTCTGTTTTCCAACTGGTTGTGAACTTCAAGAATGATGACGCTGAATAATAAATTTTACATACGTTTATGGTATAATTTCTTAAAAATAATCTTTTCTGTGACTGCAGAACTAAATATTTGATGGCACTGGATATAACAGATTTCGCACAGTTATTGGCTAATTTTATTTTTATGCGTGAGCTGAACGTGGTTTCTTTATGCACCCAGGGATGCTACTTTCCTTCAGCCCACTTCTACAGTTTTTACAAAATTCCGCTTCTGACATGTAAGCGTAATACGTTATGAAACCAGATGCCCCAGGCTCTAACTCTGGTCAGGCATGGGTGTACTATGCTTGTCCCATCACCATTTCTTCAGTTCATCATTCATCCTCACCGCCGCAATTAACGAAAAGCAACGAAAAATAACCAACCTAGAAATGGAATTAGAAAATGTTCTCTCGAAATTGCACACGTTGAGTACACTACCCCATGGGAAGAAGATTTCTGCTTCTGTGAGTAATGATTCAATGACTTGCTTTATTTCACTTTTTGTGCCACTTTTGGCTAATTTGCTAATGAGGATGAGTGATGATGATATGATGAAATTGATGAATGAACACTCACAAACATCCATGCTCAGGCCAGGATTCGGACGCAGGACCCCTGGCGTCGTATCGCAATGTGCTAACCACTCTGCCATCTTCCTTGTGTAATTATACAAATGATAACAGAAACCGCTTTAGAATTTTAAAAGTTCATGTATCTAAAGCGTGTAGATCATTGTTAATAATTTAGTACATACCTCGTTATCTTTCATAAATGAGGGTTGGCTTATTCTTCATTATAGCCATGTGTTAGCGGCAGTCCCCCTCCCCCTGAAGTTCTATCTTGCAACATCTATCAAAAACCGCACTATGACTGTCTCCGTAATATGAGACAGGAATGAAAATTGTTTCCAAAGAGCTCCGAAAGGAGTAACGTCGATCCCGAGGGACATTTGTTACCGCTTACCAGTCAATCGGCCGAATTTTTACCTGGCAAGGATGAAAAGTACATTTTCAAAAGACCTCCGAATTCCCTTAACGCGACGGGCTATAAGATCATTAGCGGCAGCTCCTGCGTTGCATCTGTTTTCGACAGGTAAGAAGTAGAAAAATGAGTGCAAGTCTTGCTTTGGCGTTCATGCGCGGAAAATTTGGGACCAGTGTTTCAAACTGTAAGCAAAATTTTCTGAAGAACAATTTTGCAATATTTGCCATCAAATCAAAATTTCCAGTAAAATACAGAAACATTTGCCGGGGCCACATGGGCGTTTGCGGGGGGCAGTGCCCCACCGTGCCCCCTCTAACGACGTCCCTGACAGCATGTAATGAAAACCTATCACCTCCCCCCTACATTGCACACATAATGACTTATTACTTATTTTACTCCACAGAATATATACTAATCAATTCAATGTATTATTTCATCACTGTATAATCTTTACATTATTTTTATTGTATTATTATAATCATTATGTTTTTTTCTCTTTCTTTGTTTTTATTCATTTACTAGCTGATTATCCGGCGTTGCCCGGATATTTATTTATCCCAATCTTGTATTAGACAGGAAAATAATGAATTCTAACTATAGTGTAAAATGTAACTAATTTTAAATGTGATCGTGAACTATGGACAACTATGGATTCTACACTAATCTATGTCATTTGTGGCATTATATTTTTCACCCCTCTCACCCCCCATGCTGAGAGGTGATGAACTTGGAGTTGATTGGGAGTGTTACGAAAACTATGGATTCCATTCGCAACACAGCCTGGATTTTAGACAACCCGAGAAACACTATCGTTGTGCGGATTGCATAGAGTCACGGATGTCTCTTTGTCCGAAATTTAATATCGGTGGTTCTCGATTATTTCTACATGTCACCTCTTCCCACCCCCACCCTAGGGGTGCCAGGGGTGTCTCACCCCCACAGTATTTCTTTCCAGGTTGCAAGTGATACGCGTACCAAGTTTGGTTGAAATCGCTCCAGGCGTTCGAGAGTTATTGCTGAACAAACACACACATATACACACATACATCCATTTTTATGTACCATATAGAGAAGAGATTGTATCCTTGACAAGGGTTGGTTGTAAGAATGGCCCATGAGGCCGTAAATAAATAATGAATAAACACACCATTATATTCTATTTTAACCAATGTTCTAAGGTACTGAGAACCGCAAGGCAATAGTTAAATTTACTGACTGCTAACATATGCAAACTTGCATACGCAAGAAAACCTACATCCCGAAATGAAATCACAAGTACTCCCCCATAACCCCCAAAAGCAAAAAAGCTTAAATTGCACAGTTGCCGTAAACACAAATAAAATATACTGTAAGGAAAATTATTAAACTGCTTCATTAGTGTGTCCTTAGATCTGGACTTCCGAAGTGCATCGTGCTACACCCAAGGATAACCTTTTGCCAGCCTTTCCGATACAACTACTCTTCATATAAACGTAATGCGGATAGTGACACTCATTATCAGTTACTTGTAAAATATAGGAATCTAGTCTCAATCTTCACGAAGGTACCAATACAAAACTATCATTTAGAAACAAGATATATGAAAGAAAAATGCATATGGTCTTAATTACAACACACTAAATATAGATGCATACTAGGACTCCCCTATGTATATGGTTAGCCAGTGAATATGCATATTTGGCAACACCATTTTCCCGCCCTTTCTAGGGAAGGGATGAGAAATGGATACCGCCATCTAGAACGGCATTCCAAAGCATTGAGTTTGAATTGAGTCCTAGACTGGTGATTAGCGGGCTTTCTCTGCAAGAGCATTTTTTGGAACTATTTCACCTGTCCGCCTATGGACGTTTGGAAGTAATAAAAAATGCTGTTACTGGTGCATTTCAAACCCAAGTGAACTGTAGGAATAGCCACTTCACAACTTGGTGGGCAGTGACATCCTTCGGGGTGATCGAACCTTCTTCCTTAGAGGATGACGGAAGCGCCTACATTGTGAATGCTGCGCTTTATGAACAGCTACTTCTTTATTCATGAGCTTGCAAGTTTTCCTGTAAACAAAGGCTACCTTCTTTCAACAAAACAGCTGCGACACTGCATGCGTGTCAATGGAAATCTTGCTTCCTATGTTTCCTGGACATTTAATTTCCTGGTTCAACGATAATATCTGTTGGCCACCAAGTTCGCCCAACCTAACTTCCTTCGAAAAAGATGAGAAGTGTCCACATCTGGCGCAGCAAAATCAGGCTCCCATGGGTCATATTCTGACAATGGAGTTTCGTTCCTGGACGATTGATTCACTTCGGTATATGCTATTGTATGTATTTGCTATAAATATCAAATATCCCATTTCTTTGTGTAATTCTGTTTCATTGAGCTTTCAAAATGGTCCGATTCACTGGCGTACCATATATGTTGTGTGTATGAATGTGTGTGTGTGTGTATGTGTATGCATATGTAATCAAAGGCAAAAAAAATGAGACATCTACATCCTAAAATACTCTCTTTCCTGCAAAGCGTTTTGCGTGTTGTCTAACTCTACGGCGCAGTGGATTTTATTAGGAAATTTTCAGTGGAAACTTTTACCACCGCCGTTGAGTTAGGCAACACACATTATGCCTTACTGGGAAGTGAGTATTTCATAATAATCTAGGTGTCCCATTTTCATTGCCGGTGACTACACATGCATAAATGTATGTATGTGTGTGTGTGTGTGTGTATATATATATATATATATATATATATATATATATATATATATAATACATACAGACACATACGTACGCATTTTAGGATAGAAAACCTTAATTGACAATTAGAATATATAAATATATAATGTGGAGTTACAATTGTTACGTCAAATGCATAATTACTTTACATCGGTTCAACTCAGTCCTACGAGTTTTAAATGATAAAAGCGGAAACTCCAGATTCTCCACCTGAAGCATGTTGGTTTCTTCAGATTCACCTTATTACCATTCATTCCACATTCACATGCATCACGCCATTCGACACCTGCACATTTCGCATTGCGACTTCACGTGAAGCTCCAGCTGCATTACGTATTTGCTAACAACCGACCTTCTGGAACATGATATTTTGAATTAATGCTTCGCAATAGTTATATTAATTAAAACGGAATCCTCGAGATGCAGGAAGGGGAAGGGGAGCAACTACTCGCAAGATTAAATTCCAAGCCAGTGGGAAAATGTCACACGTTTAAATTACCTTGAACTTTAACGAATTCCTGTAGAATCGAAAAGAAATTTCAAACATCTATCAAACTCTAGATGTTTCTTTTAGAGCACGCGAAATATTTTACAAAATATATATTTACAAACCTTCAAAGACCCCACTTTTCAGTATCTTAGTATCAAGTCTCGGTCAATCCTCGTTTTTCTGGACCGAGATCGAGACGCACTTTAAAATATCGAGACGAGAACAGGCAAAACCTTTCCATGTTTGTCGAGATTGACCGAGTGGAGGTATAGAGCTCCACATATTCTTGATCTCGGCCATAGTTGGGATGATGGGATCAGCATCACGGCCCTGCCACATTCCCCCCCCCCCCGGGTTGCCCCCAGGTACCCATTTGTGCGAAGCTGGGTGGGCAGAAACAGGGAAATCACTGGAGAATTTCCTGGTCCAGACCACCTGCCCCGGGATTCGAACACGGGTCTTCCGAATGGTAGCCAGATCATGGACGATATGCCGGAAAAGATTACTACAATGGACGATACTTGAAAATTTTACGTACGGCAAAATTACTATTCAACTTATTCATATATGCTAATCAGAAAACTAACGCCAACTAATGATCTCGCAATCGAAATTATTCATTCGGATCCCGGTTCACGTGCTTTCTCATATAACCAGAGTCTCGCAAAATTACTGTAAATATTTAGTTCTTATATATGCTTTATTTAACATTAATTTGATATGTTTATATCTAAACAAAACCCAACGTAGCACAATTACTCCTTTGGTGTATAACAAGATTAAGTCCACTTTATGCACAGATAGGTTAATTAGCACTGGACATGTAGCTTACAGTGGGCTCCGAACCATTGTGTAATATTCCTCCACCGAATATCGAACCCGGGACCCCTTGATTAAAAGACGAGGACGCCATCGGAAAGGCTCTGTTGTATAACAAGATAATAATTGTTTTATTGGGAGACACTTTAGACGAAACTGTGGATCTGGAACCTGTTCGTATTGGAGAGTGTTGTCTCCTTGTGTGTGTGAGTAATTCCATGATTTTCCTGAATTTCATCTACCTGAAGATTTAAAATCAGCCGAAGTATCTATTAATGTTACATGTAACTGTATATAAGTGGTTATATAGGATAGACAACCTCCATGGGGGAGTGCTTATCACAGTGCGCTATGACGCCAGGGGTAGCGGGTTCAAATCCTGTATAGGTGTTCTTCGTGAATGTCCCTTCATCAATTTCGGCATATCATCACTCATTCTCATGTTCGCGATTAGCCAAAAAGTTGCAGAAAAGCGAAGTAAAATAAACCAAATCAATCAATCAATATATGACGATAATGATAATAATAAACATCATATTTACAACTGTGACACCATATTGTGAAGCTTAACTTATTTATTACTAATATTTGATGTTACTATGATGCAGCTTGTAAAGTTCTTGTAAGTGTCCCTTCATCAAAATCATGTAATCATTCATCCTCATCACCGCAGTTAATATCAGAGGCAGAAAAGCAACTTTTAATAATTGAAATGGAAACAAAATAATCGCAAACGTTTCGGCGAGGTGTGGCGGCGTACGGCATTAGTCTGAAGTCCGTCACTTAATCGGGATGAGTGATGAATGAACTGTTCTGGAAACGCCCGTGACGCAATATGTTACTATCAACACACTCCAGCTTTCGTGGTTGCCATGGCAGCTATTGATTCCCGCTTGTTCCAGAAGGAAGCTCACGCTCTATCGATTTTCCCGTGGGCAGGGCTCTCAAGAGAGGGAGGGTTGGGGAAGGCGGCGACCTCGCTGTGTACGTCGCAGAAAGCCCGGAATTCCGTCAGTCTTGCTAATACTTGCATCACGTGTAGAAAGATCTCGACGCAGTTGCATTAATGTGATCTTTACTCTGGCCAGAATTTGAGTATCCTCGTCAAGCCTGTATCAGCTTATGAAGTAACTTTTGGTCACAATTATCTTGAGAACCGGTCGACAGAACATTTTCAAATTTTACCTGAGCACTGAGAAAGGGTATTTCTAGAGATCCACTGTTTGATATTTTCATTTACAGCTCCAACGTTCTGAAAATTAATTACTTAATTATTTTTACTCTTGAATGTGGTATTTGTTTCATTTTTCTTGACAGGGCAACCAAAGGGCTGAAGGGTGCTATAACCCTCTCCCAAATGCATGGTCAAGAAATTATTTAGAATTGGATAATATGTATGCTTGCACGTATCTTCTTCTATTTTGGATATTTTACATCGCTCTTTTACATTTTGGGTAAATGAAGATGATGATGATGAATTGAAGAAATGGATATTTGGACAACGATGACTTAAAACTTGTATGCTCGAAACTGTGACCTCCGGCTTCCCATGATGTGATGCTGACTACATTTTACAAAATTTCAATTATTGATTGCTTGATTTGGTTTACTTTAATCATTCTGCCTCTTTTGGCTAATTGCGAAGATGAAAATGAGTGATGATATGATACGATGAGATTGATGAGGAGACACTCGCGAAGATCATCCTTGTCCAAGCCGGGATTCGAACCCTGGATCCCTGGGCGATGCCTATTACCTATTTCCAATATCTTCCCTTTCTCTACAATATTCCAACATCAACAACACAAACATCCATGTCTTACCCGGTATTCCAAACCGGGACCCTAGTGTTAGCCTATATCACTCTGCTCTGCACACTCCTCTACGCAGGCTTAGAAAGTAAAGTAATAGGCTAAAATGTGTTTCTAGGTGGAAAACTTAGCTCCAATTAAACATTGAAGTTATACATCGCCGTTCAAAACGCGTTAACATGCCTTCTGATTTTCATCGACCTACTGCGTAGCTTGTTTTTTATATTGTTTCGGTACAGAACTCTGTGGTTGAGAAAACTGGGTACTCGATTCACTATCAACCCACTCCTAGCAGGTTCAAGAGTAGGCGTTTGCATGGGTGTCTCTTTTTTAGTGTTCTTTCATTACTTTCATGCGCTCATTATTCCTCCACAGCGTTGCGATTATCCAAAAGTGGCAGAAAAGCGATGCAAAAATACAAGTCCTATAATGCCGTGTGTGACGCTGCGATCGTTATAAGAGTGGACTGTAGGGTTTATAAGAGTTTTAGAAACGGAACTATGTTTAAAGTAACAGATGGTATTTTCTCTTTTATACGAGATGTGGAGTTCGTTGTAAATGTTTAGTGGCGTTTGGTGTTCAACAAATAATGTTAGGTTATGCGGTGCATACCTTTTCAAGTACATACTCGACACTGTTTGAATACACAACACCATATTGTCACAATTCCCTTACATTATATATATATATATATATATATATATATATATATATATATTGCTCTCGAGTCTAGAATAGATACATAAGAAAGAGGGACGGAAGATGAGTAATTTAATTTATAGTTTCCACAAAGACATATTACGCTCCTCGTTCAGTTCTCTCCAAAATTAAATGGCTTGTACACAATTGATCTTCATGAAGTCAAGATATGTTGATTTCTGAAATATTCTGCATGCATCCTAAAGGGACGAAAAGGGAGGGCCAGATTTATATCGCAGGTTATATCAATGCAACTGAGGTGGGTAACTTCGTTACACTTTCTTGGTAGAGTGGTTCACGTAAGGTACTACGAAGGTAGACGTCCTAGGTTAGATTCCTGGGTAAAAGCGTGGAAGTTTCATTGTGTTTGTTACTTCTCGTACTGTGATATGATCCATATTTTTTATGTGACGTCACAACTTTAAAATATGTCACTGATATATTATACTTTTATGAAAGGACACGTAAATGTTGTGTTATTATATGTAATATTGCACCTTGTTTGTAATGTATATCTTTTGTTTAATGTTTATTGTATTTTATGCTCTATTATGAGTATTTTAATGTATCTTCATGTTTGCGAGAGTGCACTATGTGAATTTGTATTTCTAAACATGTGTAGATGTCAGTTTTGTTGATGGTATCCTTTTGTAGATAGTGAGTGATTCATCTGTACTTGAATCTGTGTTCTCCAAAATAGTATAAAAGCGAGGATATCGCGTAAGAAATATCACACTTTCGCCACGGATCGACGAAGCTTTTAAACTTAAATAGAACTCCTCGGTGTTGTGCATACATCCTGGTATGGTAGTTCGGGGCGCAAGCTAGCTCTATGTGATCATAGGCATGCCGATAGCCACGCATTGAGTTTTATGCGTTTTAGTTGAGTCAATTCATCGACAAAGCGAAATCCTCGCCTTCGTCTCAAGTATATTCGCATTATAATTGCCATATATAAAGAATAAAACCTTTTAGTTTATCTACTGCAGCAATGTGTTTTTTTTTCTCTGTGCTGTGAATACTGTCTTTGCCTAACACTATCCCTGTACCTGAGAGGAGTCTGTGTACTTCGCCGAGTCTCATCGTTCACCGCTGATTATTATTAAGTTATTATTAATAAATATAATAATGCGTTTAACAGTATAATAATACAGGTTTGACTTGAACGTATCAACTGCATAGATTCACCACACATTATCATCGTCGCGAATAACCTAGACAAGTAGAAAAGAGTCCTACATGACAGTACAAATACAGACTATGTCATTTAAGCTTAAAGTACACATATCCTGATCCAATATCTACACAGGATACGCGATAGTTGCAAATTGAATCAATGTTTGGGTAAAAAGAAAATACCTTTCTTGGCCCCCCTTCCTCTGGAAAAATCGTACTGAGGTCACGAAGGTTATCCACATAAGGGAGAATAACCCCTACTTCCTGTATAAGGACAAATGCATGAAACTTAGAGATAAGGTTCTGTACTGCACTATTGGAAATTAAGTGCAAAATTCTTAAAAAGCGCTCCCAGGTTAGAGCACAGGCTTCACATGTTAGAATAGCTATTATATTAGTACTCCAAAAGAAGCCCGCCACGCCTCCTCGCTCACGGTCATGAATAGGGCTTGGAAGCTGAGGAAAAATCCTTTTTTTTCCCTAGTATCCGAAGACGAGGCCCAACATAATATATGTTCATTTTGGGTCATTGTAGGCCAGAAAAAGGTGGGTTTTATTTGTCCCTTTTTAGCCTTTTTTTTAGGTTTTAACGGTTGTTTTTTTTTGCAACTTCACCTTCTTTCGACTTCGTTTTTACTGCCCATTCTCAATTCGAATCATCATCAGTTCATCACCTCTTAAACATCCTTTCTGTAGTAAAGAAATAAATATATTTGAACCATCCCTGAAACGAGAGAAAAACATTTTTCGACTGAAAGAAGATGCATTTCATTGATATAGTTTTTCGCACTGTGTTTTCCATACCACCAGAATTTTTTTATTCATTAAATATGTAATTACAACTGAGGTTATTAATTAATTTGGATCACATTTATACGTCCTTTCTTCAATTTTTAGGTCCTTTCTTTGATATTTTTAGGTCTTTTTATAGGTCTTTTTTTTGGCAATTTATAGGTCTTCAACTTCCGAGCTCTAGTCATTACGTATCCTCTTTGTGAAGACCCTAGGCATGCCACTCTGGAAAGTAGTAAGCAGAGAACACTTAGTGGATAGAAGCAGTGCCCGAAATGGGAATTTTCACGAAACCGAATGCTTTACTTTCGTTAACATGCTGTTGTCTGTTTTATGTCTACGATTACGACTGGCGAGACGGAACAGGAAAGTTTCAGGTATTTACGAACCGGAACACACTTTCGGTCGGCTCCGATCCATTTCAACCCCTGGCTAGAAGACGTCATTCAATCTTGTAACATGTATTTGTATTTGTAATCTAGTGGTTCAAGGTCGTTTTCTTTTACTTTGATGTTGTCGATGAGGATGAATGATGATGAAATGAAATAGAAAACGTAGCAAACACAGTGGAACGCATGTACCCAGTCCAGAACAATAAGCAGAATTGTGTGGAGAACTCAGTATGCGCGGTCACCCAAGCAGTGACATATTCTTTTATGTCACTAGTTGTCTATGAGTTTTCTGATCGATATATGTTTTTTACTTGGACGATACTTTTATAAATTTATTTTACATTGAAACAAATTAATTTTGATATCCAATGGTTATCGGTTTGTAGAGATCTTACACCTTCAATGTGCAATGATAAATTTGATAGCTCTCTTTTATGTTTGTTTTTATTTGTTTTTGATTGTTTAGTTTGGTTTCAAGTCTGAGGAAGACCGTGATAAAGGGTTGAAACGTCACATTATGAAGTGTTTTTTATACTAAAATATAGAGTGCCTTGGTCAGCAATTGTAATGGTTTTTTTCTGTCATGGATACAAGGCTTAATCGTGTTACTCTTTTTTGTGTGTGTTCATGACTGAGTTTGATACTTATAATTCTTACACAGGAGCTATTGCTCGTCTGTTATTGAGAACCACGCCATGAAAACAACATTCATACAGAATTGGAGTAACGAACAGTAAGATATGTGAATATGGATAGAAAAGTGCTGGACTGGAATGTCCAAAATATAATAGTGAAAGAAATATATTGTACAAAACTTTACATAATTGAAAGATACACATTCCAATAAATTAGACAAGTTTAATGAATAATCTAGGTGTTTGACTGGGATACAGTTTCCTAACATTCATAAGACATACGATTGTAAAAGAGAAACGTTAATATTTTTGCCTTAATAATAGACCTGCTACAACCTTTGTCAAATAAGGGGAAAATATGTAAGGATATTTTTAATTTAAAACAATAATGTTCTATTAAAAAGTCCAAGGACAAAAAACGGCTTAAAAACTGTTAGGTCCAAAATAGAAGAATGCATGAATAGATACAAGGTTATAAGAATTTAAAAAAGAAAAGGAATGTAATTAATTAGCCATAAAGCCTACCAAGTATCTTCATCCGAGAAAAACTACGAAGCTTCAATCCTTTTTGTGGATCGGAATCGAGGTCAGTCAATGGAAAAGCCAAGTAGGTCATTCCCCTTCGATTTCACAATGTAGGCTCCTCCAGAGCAGAAGCAGCCGGCTTTTTCATCAACGACAAGGATTTCTTACACACTCGCCCAGACAAACATCCACAGAAAAACTTTCCAACTTCCCTTTCCAGAAAACCTGGTCACGTTCCTAAGAATATTATCTTTCTAAGAGATCTACTCAGTTCAGTTACACAGACAACCGATCAATCAATCAACTCGTGAAACTCCATTCATAGAAAATACGTTGTAATATTTCCTTTACAAAATAATACTAATCACTTGCCTTATAAAATCATAATTATAAAGGGAAATCCTAGTTTTAATGGGCACGCGAAATCTCTCTATAGATAGCTACTGGATTAATTACTGGTTCTCAGTAACAAGATGTTTTATTGAGGAGTTAATGTAGGTGGTGGAATATAAAATGACTGAAAGTAGAAGTATTCATTTAGAAACTGTTCATGCATTCTTTCTGCCACTCAAGCAGCCAAATATATGATATACTTCCTTACTTAAACATGAGCAGAGTTCATACAATCAACACTCCATTGTACTTCCTAAGAGTTTTTAATAAGTTTTGCATTGTAGAGTTTACATCAGTGTGCGAATTAAATCATTATTTTGGGGAGATTCCCATACATTGATGAATTCAGATGTAGGTCCACATAGGAAATTCATTTAGCAAAGATATCCGCACTACTTTCGTGGATATAAGTACACATTATTATTATTATTATTATTATTATTATTATTATTATTATTATTATCATCATCATGATCATCATCATCATCACCATCATCATCATGGTAATCATCATCATAATCACACTAACAACAATAACTACAAGAAAATGTTAACATAATATGCACACTACGTAACGAATCGTTAATTTCCTCATACAGATATGTTTGTCATACATTCACTCTTCTATCCCTGGCTCTACTAAATTTGTACGTCATAGTCCTTTATGTAACAATGCAGAGAAGTATACCGAAGGGGGGAATCTATACACAACCCATACCATACTGCAAAAAGTTGACTGGAGAAACGAAGCGCCAAATTAAACTACCATTCAAATACTGCAAACAATGAAAATGGCTGCTCTTAAAGTATTAACGCTCATAGCACAGTTCCCTTCATTAACGTAATTTTCACAATCAGGTTGTAAACATATAATTTATAATTACCTACCATTATGCATGATAAAATATTCTAATTTAAATTTAGGGCCTCCTCGATGGAGTAGTGGTATCGTCGTCGCCTTGTAATGAAGGGCTCTCTATTTCGATACCTGATGGAGGCACATAGTTATTCGGATCCCACTTTAAACTGTAGGTCTAGTTCCGATTAGCCTTACTGTGTATAAAGGGGTTTAAAACACCAATTCAATCAATCAATCTAATTTAAATTTAGATAGAAAAACTTGCCTCCAGTTTTTGTAAATAAATATGCAGACTTGTGACTCCATTGTGTTTCTTAAAGCGACTTCTTCAATTACCTTCATCAATTCATTCTAATCTTCTTTTCTTCCTTCTTGAATCATCTTCCTCAATTCATTCTTATCTTCTAGTCTCCCATCTTATTTTTTTTTGACCATGGCAACTTTCTGTAGGGTATTATTTCTTATTTTCCATCTTCAATTTTCTTTAGCACATCTTTTGTCTCTTCTCTTTCTTCTTCGATTTTAGTCATAATTTCGTCCTTCCTACTTTCAATTATCTTTAGAATAATAGTTCTGTCTTCATTTCCTTCCTTAAGTTCTTTATCGATTTATACTTATGTTATTGTCTTCCTTTTTCAATCATCTTCCTCAATTCATTCTTATCTCCTCCAATAATCCTCACCAATTGAGTCTCATCTTCTTTCCATTTCTCTTACACCTTCATTAACCAGCTCCAGAGTGCCTCCATATTAAAACTACAATTTTCTGCTCTGCAATTCTTGCAAATCTAGTCACGATGAGGAAGTAGCTCTTTGGATATGGACAAATTGGCGTATCTTAAATGGAAATACATCTCTCATTTCCTGCATTGAACTATTTTGTCCAAATGTCTATCTCTACCACAGTAGCTGCTTCTGCCTATTCACACATCCGCATGTGCACACCCAAATAAATCTGCAATGCAATTAATTTCTATTATACTTATAGACAATACACTATCTCCTTCAAAACATCAAACGTTCCGAAGCCAAATCGCCCCATCGGCTTCACATGACCAGCGTCTGCCGCTGAGATACGTTCGCTCGGAACACAAGTCGCCCTGTGCTCGTTTGCCGCTGTTTGTAGCACGCAAGAAAAGAGAAGAGATAAACTCTTGTAGATCGCGATATTATGGGCTTCACGTACACTGCTAGCGTTGTGTTCACGATACAGCAGTGTTGCAATGCCGTTCCATTCGAGATCGTGTAGCGGAGTAGAGGCAACCCACACATCATCGTAAATCGAGGATTTTTTTGGAAAAGGGAATTTCTATGGTATCTTCACCCACACTGTTCCCAGCATGGCAGGGACAAGAAAGAAGTGAGGACGGAAGGGGGGAAGGGGGTGGCAACTAAAAGCGAAATGTCTTGCATTGTCTTTGCTTAGTGCAGCTTGGTCAAAATAAACTGCCCTTGTGGCGCTGTAGTCGAATTATCAATCCGCGCAGGAGAACCGTGGATCAGTCAGCTGTGCCTGCTCGTGCGTTGCAAAATTGTTGTACTGTCAAAAGTTCGTTCCTGTTTTAGTGGAAAGTGTTTGCTTTCATATTGAAAGGAAAAACTGTACATAGCGAAAGCAGAGACGTAATATTTAACGTTGTTGATTTTTTAAGGGAAGCTTAAAAGCGTGCAGCGAATGCAGTAATAATACGGATGCAACGCAAGGGAAAGGAAAAGTTTGAAGTACGAAGAGGGCAGTGTGGAATGGACTGAGTGAGTATTTTTATTTTCTTTAATATTTATTATTCTCTTGATTTCGCTTGCATCTGTCGGTCATTAGAAGTAAACAACTCCTAGACAGATTACAACTGATTTTCTGCATGTGGTCGTTGGGTCTGCTACCTTGCTTGCAGGAGTGGCTAGAGATAAACTTTTCACCCGGGCGAGGTGGAATTTTGGCGCCCCCTTCTTTCCACCATCCTCCAATATAAATCATAACCATGTTATATATATATATATATATATATATATATATATATATATATATATATACGGTTTTAATGACGAAATATAATAGCCATATTGTAAAAATACTTTAATACTGTTGAAGAACACGTTTATTTTAGGCACGTGTTTAATTAATACCTACATCATGACATCAAAACAATAAAAAAAATTAGCTTAAATTCCTACATGATTTTGCAATATACTTAATAAGTTATTCAGCAGTAACTTCAATTAATTCATGTCAACAACAATACCCACGGACAAGGTAAAGGCCCACAGTGGTTCGGATCCCACTTTAAACTGTAGGTCGTCTCTATTTGCTTTTCTGTGCATAAAGTGCACCTAAAAAATAAACTCAAACAAACAAACAAATAGGATTTGCCTGTAATCAAGGAGAATCCTTGGTTTGGCGCCCGGGATAATCGCCTGGCCCTGCTTGTTTGATGTATGCAAATGATGTTATTCTTGTTCACTATTATCAGTGGAGCGAAGGAGAAAAGTTTTACTAAATATTTTGCAAATCGACAATAATATTGAATATTGTAGATCGGTTTTTCTACGTTTATAGTGATTTTGTCAGGTTGTCGAATGTTGAATTATCTGTACCCAATAACATCGCTCTTCTCGTGATCGACGGAAAATTCACCGAACTATTTCCAATTTATATATTAATATTTTTGATATTTTTCATGAAATAAAACTCTCTCATAGCCTCATTTTCAGTAAAAGGTGGTCATAACTTGTGTTGCCAGTACATTTACCATCATTATGTACGCAAAAACGGGTGCGAGTATTTGAGAGGGTTGATAACATTTCTTCTGGACACGAGACTGAACTGAAGTGCACACTGAAGTGCACGCCAATAAAGTCAGACCACGAGCCGCCTCTGCTCTACCATCACAACAACTAACTTACTTAATTATTTTCTTGCTGTGTATTCTCAATATCCTGGTACTCATAACTTCCCATCACTGGAAATTGATTGATTGATTGAATTAGGTTACATTACGTCGATTTTCTGCTAGTTGCGTAATCTCTTACCTTATACCCAAAGTTTTATTGAGGCCTTATCACTGTTAACACGCACACAGCAATCAATACGATGTAACTAACTAGCACAATCTCGATACAAAGGTCTTTTCTAAAATAATATCTTTCATAAACTTAGCATTTTCTCTTAACCCTCAATCCGTTCTCTTTTGGGCAATCATCTGGTACAGTGAGATGCATAAGTATTACCAAGCAAATTGTCCATCACCATGTTTGTTCTCTTTGTATTAAGCAATGAGAGCTTCAAGAATTGAAGCAAAACGCCAAACAAGCTTCTGACAAATCTTGCATCAGCGAACTTAAAAATCCATTCCTTAAAAACAGGTAGGCTAGAAGATAAAAATGAATTTAAATCGTCATGTGCAATTTGCCAAGTAATATTTGTGTAACCCATTGTACACTTGAATACTGTTCCAGCAATAGATTTGTCTCAGTCTATGGACCAAGTGGCCAAAATCACGAATTCGGTATAAATTTGGGGGTACTAACTACTTTTCCTTTATACCATACTTGTATGGGTGTGTAAGGATACCAAGAAACCATGATTGCCATTTCAAAGTGGTAGCTAATAGAAATCTAGGCCAATCCAAGATGGCGGATGTTGACATTTAAAAAAAAACTATATCTCTGAAGCCAATGGACCAATTTCAATTTTCTTTTTTTTTAAATGAAGATAAAATGTCATTATGGAAATTAAATTGAAAAACTGTAAATGGCTGTATCTCACTGACTATTAGTCCGATTTTGATTAAACTTGCAGAATCTAAAAGCTATAATTTAGTTCTTTCTATTGCGTATAATAAATATTCTTGAACGCAAAATCAGTAAGTATGAATTTAATAATAACAAAAATAACAGCAGTGAACAAATAAAAAATGGTATCCATAAAATAAACAAGGAGTAAAAGACTGTTAAATTTTAATGGGTTGATTGTTTGTTTGAATGTTGTTTTAAGTTCGCTATATGCACAGATAGGCTAATGGGGACTGAACCTACAGTTTAAAGTGGGATCCGAACCAATGTGTAATGTGCCTCGATCCCTCATTTTAATGATAGAACATTGTAAATTCTAGTGCAGTATGTCTAATGTGATTGAATTGTTCTCACGCAAAACGCTGGAAACTTTCATCCACCCTTCTTCCATTATATTTAGTCATTCAAGTAATTAAAATAAAACAGTTTATGACCCATGCGAGTCATGGTTTTGTAACTTCTGTTATTGTTAATATATGGTGCCTAGTGCCATAGTCACACAAAATAATAGTCAATTTCACAGTTTTTGTAAGTCTTTTGCATGTTGCAATACATGAATTTAATTATTTTAATGTTCTTTCGATTGTTAAAATTGTTCGTGTGCTATAATTCAATTATATCTTTCGAATGCTATTTTTCAATAATAAACTATTAATTTTTGCTGATTTACTTTTATCTATAGTAACGGCGGCAGCATTAAAGGTGGTCAGAGTGGGCCATGGCTCACATAAAATCAGCGCCTTTCCCCGATACCATACCAAATTATGTTTGGTATATCATTAGATTTTTTTTCTAATTTGTTTTCCAAAATTTCTCTTAAAAATTTCATTTAATCTACGTATTACATTTTATTATTTTTTTCTCAACATCTTTTTGATGTTCGGAGTCTTTTCTCAAATATACAAAGTCTTTTGGTTACTGTTCAATTATTTTATCGTTTATCACTATTATATTTTCACTCCAGGAAATTGTTTACCATTTATCGTCATTGACTTTGTTTTATCCTCTGAGATTTTCATGTTATAATTTGTAAGAATTGATTGAAGTTTTAAAACAGACCTATTTCTATATTATGTTGTGAAATGCAATCGAACCTATGTCTTAAAAAAAATGTAACGTTTGAATTAATATAATTTGTTTTTACTCAATTATTTAAACCTATTAAATTATTTGATAATAAATCCTTTGTTTGGAGAACGGAATAATAATGTAAATATGCATTTTTATTTTAAGATGTGGCCCACCCAAATGTTTAAGAGGTTCGCAGTGGTCCACCCACAACAGTAAGTTTGACGCCGCAACTGTATAATAACAAACTTTCGGCATTAACTTCCATATATGGTTGTTTTAAAGAGAAATGGTCTGCAAGTAGCGAAGCCTTCCATGAAATGCGCAAAAACTTTCAACATTTAGACTTTGAAATACTCCGTCGTTCAAGAATTTCAGGAAACTATTAAACGTAAAGATATTTTCTCGAAGTTTGTGCCTGTGTTGGAGCCTGGTACCCAAGATGTCCTGAATACATTTCCAAGGATGAAAAATTACTTTCTGATGTGCATAAGAAGTTACTGCCCTTTTAAAATTTAGATAGACGGAAATGGTGAATGGTAGTCAGCTCGCCCAATCAGGATTTTCTTGAAATTAAATCTACTGTACGTATTCTCAATACTTTTATCTTAGTAATGCTGATTGAAAGAACTAATTTGTGCAAGTGGAAGATATTTCCATATTGATGGTGAGTTAATTACACGGCGTGTGTAATACACTTCCTAAATTTCTTCTTCCTAGGTCGTGTGCATAACAATCTTACACAACCTGTATCAGTGGTGGCGATTGGGTGCCAAAACTGGAGGAGCAAGCACGGTTTGCTATTTCTTGACAGACAAGGGTAGCATTAACTGGACATAGTGCGAGGGATAAGTGTAGCAAAAAGTGAGGAGGGGGGAATGTTCCCCCATAATCATCGCCACTGCCCTGTAGTAAAGAAGTAGTTTCATATACATATTCGTTTTCAATGTCACTACACGCTGCCTGCAAGTTGTGTATCAATCTGATGCACGTGACCTACGACAGATGTCCTCTGTGTATCAATTTGACACATGACATTTAAAGTGCTAAAGATTTGAAAGAGCAGAGCTGTAGTTGAGGGTATACGGCGGTATACGCCGTATACCCTTTGATTAACCTTAATCATTAGCGTATAACCTTTGCCTTAGTCTTGTTTATATTTTATTATGTAATTTGGCCATTACTGCAGTTAACTTATTTTGGTCAAATACTTCTGGTTTGTTTACTTCATCTTCTCGATTGCTTACATGAAGAGTTTTCCAAGGATTTCATTTGTGCTGTAATAAACATGTTAATAGTACACGAACTCATAATTTATTTATTTATTTACCATATAATTCCAAATACAGCGTGGCCATTTTACATTGGAATGTAATAACAATGGAAATAACAGCAAAAATAACAATGGAAGTAACAATAAAGAATAATAACATAAAATAAAATGCATATATGAGAAGTGAATTACATGTTGTTACACAATAGCCTTTTAAAACGTGCCTGGTTTTCAAAAATGTCTACTCGGTTTGCTAAAGTGTTGTATTAGCCGAGTAGTCTGTGGAAGAGAGATCGCTGTATTAGACTTAATCTTGGTTTCTGATATGTGAAAAGCTGAGTGCTGCTCCTTGTGGTGCGAGACTGCACTCTAAAGTGAATTTCTTGAAGAAGGCGATCACTTCTGATGTTCCCATTGGTTGTTTTATGGAGGAAAATATGGTCTGTAAGTTTGTGTCTATCATGAGGGGTATTGATATTTAGCATTTTCAGAAGGTTGGACTTACGTAAATGTTTTGTGGATGGAATTCGGTGGCAAACAATGGCCATGGAGAAATTTAGATCAGAATTTAGTCTATCTAAGTTTGAGGGGCATGCCATAGACCAGATTGGAAAACAGTATTCAAGTTTTGGTGAAACTTGAGAGTAGACAGATTTTTTATTTCAGTAAAACGATAGAAGAGACCCAACATACGCATGGAACCCTTAGTGACTGCAGAGATGTGGTCAGAAAAGGAGAGTTTCTCATCAAATATGACGCCTAGATCCTTCTGTGCGGCAACTCTTTGAATGCAATTATTTTCTATGAAATATTGTGTATTAAAATTATTTTTTCTTTAAGAAGAAGCTCAGGATGGTAAATTTCTGAGTGTTGAGTTTCAGGTTCCCTATTTCACACCATTTTATTAGGGAATCTAAGTTCTTTTACAGAAGTGTCATATCATTTAAATTTTATATTTTACTGTATATTTTGCAATCATCGGCGAACAAAAGAAGGTTTTTACATGAGTCAGAAAGATTTTGGAAGATCAACAAGGTGGAGGATGAAGAGAAGAGGTCAAAGAACACTGCCTTGGGGAACACCAGAAGATACACTTCGATATGAAGAAGATGTTCCGGTAAGTACAACCTTTTGTTGTCTGTTTCGGAGGTAGTGTTTGAGCAGAGAGAGAAATTTCCCATGAATATTAAAATAAAACGATGAGATAATTTATGTAGGAGGTAGTTGTGGTTTATAGAGTCAAAAGCTTTCGAATAATCAAGATATATTACATCCAGTTGGGAGTTTTCAGATATGGAGTGGATAGCGTCAGATAATAAAATGCTCAAGTTAGTTAAGCAGGAGCTGCCTGGTAAGTAGCCATGCTGTGCTGTATTTATATATGGAGAGGTAAATTTGTAGAGTCGGTCCTTTATTATCTTTTCACAGGCGATAGAAAGTGGTGAAAGAAGGGAAATGGGTCTTCTATAAGAAGCAACAGCATCCTTGTCCCCAGATTTATATAACTGTATCACATTAGCCTTTTTCCATGAATCCGGGAATGTTGCCTCATTGAAGCATCTGTTTAATAAAATAGAGAAGCCAATATCAACAAGAATATAAAATAAAATAACAGTATAGAGTAGCCTAAAATCATTTATTTTTTAATGCCTTCTCTATTGAAACATGCCTCTTGATGCCAATTATGGTACATCATCATCATCATCAGTGACATTTTTTGTAGAATTTAAATAATTTCATTCATATACGCGTATTTAATGGAAACATATTCCAAAATTAATGGTCTCCACTTAACGTTTCACGAAACAGCGTGTACCTTATAAAAATTTTGGAATTACAACACTGTGAAAGAGTATTTGTTTCTGCTACTTTTTGATAATCGTGACGATGAGGATGAATGATCATAATCGTGACGAAGATGAATGAAGATTATTGATGAAGGATCACACGCAGTAACCGAATTGCGGTTGATAACTTGATCACTTTCGCATTTCCTTTACCACCCTTAACCTTTACGAGCGACCAGTTCTCCCTTTCACCACGTATTCACAGGCTACAATATGTTGCATTAATGCTGCATGCGTCAGACGTTGAATGCGTCGCGTCGTCCGTGGCATTCGCTCCCGTCAAGGCAGATCCCACGACGCCACAATCCAGCTCTGACGTCACGGTCCCTGTATCGATCGACGCTCCACTCGGAAGGAGACGTAGTTTGTTTGTCTCTCGACCCCAATTCCCTTCGTGTGTTTGGGTTTTCAACCAACTGCAGCTTCTGCTTCATTTAGCTGGAGGTAACAGGGTAAAGGAAGCCTTCATCTGATTTTCTGGGACGTTAAAGCTCGCTCCAATCTCTGGAAATTACGAACGTACGTATCGACACATTTGATCAAACGCAAAAATAAACCGTGCATATTTCCAGCTATAAATTAACCAGTAGTCTGAGTCGTTTTCTCATCTAATTTCCCAACAAGTCTGGGGGGGAATGGTATAGTTTCATGACAGTGCAAAATTATCAAGAATAATAATAAATAAACATGGCCTATTTTACTTGAGAAGATGCTTACTCTTACTCTTACGCCTCCCCGATGGCGCAGTGGTAGCGTCGTCGCCTTGTAATCAAGGGGTCCCGGGTTCGATACCCGGTGGAGGTACATAGTGGTTCGGATTCCACTTTAAACTGTAGGTCCAGTCCCGATTAGCCTTACTGTGCATAAAGTGGACTTAAAACACTAAATCAACCACCAACAACAAATCTTACTCTTACGAAGTGTCATATAAATCGGGAATGAATCAATAAACTTCGGAAATGCACGTCCGTAATAATCTTTCTCTCTCTCGGTATATATACATACACACAAACACACACACTCTATGTGATCAGAAGTACCCGGACACCCACCTGAAGATGAAGTACAAGTTTGGGCTTCACTCCATCGGGAACACTGGCAGTCAATACAGTGTTGGCCCACCCTTAGCCTTCATGACAGCCTTCACTCTCGCAGGCATATTTTCAATCAGGTGGCGGAAGGTTTCCTGGCGAATGGCCGCCCATTCCTCGCGGAGTGCCGAAATGAGAAGAGGAATTGATGTGGGTCGGTGTGATTTAGCACGAAGTCGGCGTTCCAAAACATCCCAGAGATGCGCAGGCCACTCCATTAGTGGGAAGTTGTTGTCGTGAAACCACTCCCACACAAGCCCTGCAGTATGGACGGGTGTTCGGTTGTGTTGAATGTGCCGTGACATTGCCAAGGAAAACAACAAGAAGGCCAAGCCCCCTCCAGAAGAAACATGACCACACTGTAACCCCGCTGCCCCTGAATTTCACTGACTGTCGGCACTATACAGACTGGTAGATGTCGTTCACCAGTAGTGTTGCCCACGGGACGAGACGGGACAGGCTTTTAAAAATTCGAGACGAGACGAGATTGGCCATGTGTCATAAGACAAACTAATATTTTCGAGACGAGACAGCATTTCCACGAGACGAGACAGGCCAAAGTCTCGTCTCGTGGGCAACACTATTCACCAGCCATTCGCCACACTCACACCGTATCGTACCCAAGGTATTGGGTAAGAAGTATTAAGTCTTAACATAGCAGAGAAAGGAATGCTGAATAAGTAATAAGGCAAAGGTTAGCTTATTGACTTGGGAGGCGTATGTGGCATGAGAGTTGGAAAAGAGAGAGAATGGGCAGTTGGCGAGTAGACGGGATAGAGCAAGGAAGTTGGAGGGACGATTATTGGACAGTGGTGCATGAGGAGAGTGAACTCTGACTGGAAGGTCAGATGTGTGTCAATTACCATTATTGAGAGGACAATCTATGGAATAAACTTAATCTAATTGTAAAGCAAGTATTATCCTCTTCTTATCAATACCCATATCGGTTCAGTCATGGAGAGTACAGAAACCCAATTACTGTACGTGTGAATTATTTTCCCATAACTTTGGATGTAACCTTTCGCATACATTATACTTTAGGCTAACCATCTGAAAGATGAATGATGAATAACTACACCACCCAATACAATCTAAAGGCTCTTGGTTCGATCCCATCGCAGTTTTAACATTGCGATATGCTACCATCGGATTGCCACATTCTGTACCGTGATTCATCATTGCACATAACGGATTTCCACTGTTCTGTGGCCCAGTTTTGATGCTCCTTGCATCACGCGAGGCAGCGTTTGTCATTTGCCTGTATGATGTTTGGCTTATGGACAGCTGCTCGGCAGCCGCACCTATGCCAAACAGTCATGGTGCTTGGAGTAGATCCTGATGCAGTTCGGAATTCCTGTGCGACGGTGGCGATGGATGATTGACCATTACATTGTACGCACGACCCTCGTCAACACTCGACGGTCTCTGGAGGTCAACATGGGAGATCGGCCTGCGCGCTTTTGGGTTGTACACGTCCCTTCCCGTTTCCACTTCACTATAACATCGGAAACAGTGGATCTAGGAATGTTTAGGAGGGTGGAAATCAGGCGCACAGACTTCTTGCACAAGTGGCACCCAACCACCTGACAAAGTTGAAAGTACTTGAGTTCTTCAGACCGTCCCATACTGCTGTCTCGCGCTGTCTGCAGACTACTGAGATCGCTTTTGCGTTTTCCTGTCGTGAAAATCAAAATGATGATGTCACCACATATGGTCTGTCATCTAATCCTCCTACAAGTCTAAGGATAACTCAGCTACAGCCATTCACAACAAACTTGTACTTACTTTTATGGAAAAGAGAAATTCATCGTAGTGGTGGTGAATTCAACAAACCGCACGCAAAACATAACTTCCTTCTTTAAAGTGGAAATTGATGGCCACATTTTGGGGGTCAAAAGAGCATCATTCTTATTAAGAGAGACGTTATCCATCCCTAGATTAGGTGAAACGTGCATGCAAAGAAAACGACTTCAGTTACAGAATGTGAATATCAAATTCCATCACGACAATGCAAGACCTCATGCAGCACAACCACCATGTAACCCTGACCTTTCACGTTGCACCCAAAACGTTTTATTGTTTCAGCGGTTTGAAGGCTTATCTGCATGGGCAGCACTTTGACAGTAACATTGACAGAAACTTCATCACATGTGTCTAGAAATGGTATGGTGATCAGCAACTTTTTTCTTTAGTTCTATCAACGTAGCTCATCCCCCCTCGAAAGAGCCTCGGTTATAATGAGCGCTCCAAAGGTTTGATCTAAAAGCTTGCAAAATTATGATCTGGTGTCCATTACTTTTGTCTGCACGTTGTAATTCTTCCTTTGCAGAACCACGAAATACATAGATGTTTTGGTGTGTCCATTTCTTTATTTTAAATAGCCTTTCAGCCTAGTTTCACAATTAACTGATAAAGTTTCCAAGTATAATGGTAATAATGTAATAATATATTCTCTAGGGCAAATGGAGTTTCGGTAGTGAGGCATTTTGAATGGTTTACTTTCATCGTACTCATTACTCTGGTTTCAAGTTTCAGAATGAGCATGGATACTGCTCTGCTAATTTTGTTTGATTTCATCAGATTTTTGTAATTTTGCGTCGCTTTTCTGCCACTTTAGCTAATCGCGACGGTGGAAATGAGTGATGATATTATGAGATTGGTGAAGGGGTACTCATAGAGAACACTCATATAATTCGAGTGTTTATCCGTCACCCTCACCTTTCCCTACAGTATATAGTATCACAAAACATATTAAATAATAGTCAGGTTGGAATCAATATTATGAAATTACTTATGTAAAGGTGATTGTTAAATAAGTTAGCATTTGAGCATAAGCTACAAGTGAGACTATGTTACGAGTATCAATGTCATGCTGTCAAATGTCCACATTCAACTTGAATTAAATACATTGATAGAGTCAACTCAACAGTGGTCTCCGAGTCCGAATCCCGCTCGGGCTTGGTTGTTTGTGAATGTCCATTCATCAATTTCATCACTTCATCACTCATCCCCATCTTCGCAAGAGACACAAAACGCGAAGTAAAATAAACTAAATCAATCAATCAATCAACAGTGGTCTAACGTACCTTTCCTTGTTGAATACCGTACAAAGAATAGAAACTTCGGAAAATTTGGAAAACACATGTCAAGTTGCTTCATAATACAAGCCCAGTGGCGTGTCCTTAGTCCAAGACCTGGGCTTCCTCACATATACTGTAGTGTTGCAATCGGAAGGAAACGGAGTATAATGGGGAAAAGGGGCAATATGAAAGAAATAGCATTATTGATATAGACTTGTCTAACTAGAGAAAACAATAGCAAAATCGAAAATTCCAACGATAACACATGTTTCAAGTAGCTGTTATTAGAATAATTTTAATAGTTAGATTTTTGTTTTTCTATAATTTTATGCACATTTTCTAATTGATTTTACTTTTAGACTTCAGGCTTCGCAGGTAACTTAGCTAGCCTAGAGGATACGCCCCTGTACAAGCCATATTGTGAATCTGCACACCTTACAAAAAAAACTACTTTTATACTATTAACAACTTTTTTTTTGTATTGTTGGCTTGACTTTAGTATTCCTGCTGTGCTGAACCCTCAACTCTTACGTTTCTTTTTAGACGAAATTTAAATGTTTGATTAAGATCCCCTACATTTCTCAAATTGTTACTTCTGTAGGTATTTTACAACCGTGGTTCCAGATCTATTGTTTGTCATCCAAACAAAATGGCTAAACAAACAACAAAGGCCAGTTCGAACAGGTCCTGAAGTAATTCTGGCTTACATCGCCCTCTGCCTTGTTATCGTCTTCCAAGTACACATTTACATGCCATAAATAGCGCTTATCGTACTCTGAGGTTTGGTTCCAATGTGTGATGTTGTAGGAGGTAGTTGCGTGCGTCCGTTCAAATGATAAAAATGGTAATTTAAGCTCTAATAATATTTGTTCCTAGGTGATTGTCCTTTTGGACGTCATTTGTGCGGAATGACACCAACTTTGCTCGTCCACGATAAGTACCTTGTAACATCAGTTGGTTACCGGTTGGTATACACTGTTCCGGCTAACTATGGAGCAAGGGCGCGCAAAGCGTCAGAGAAGCGAAGCATTACACCCTGCTGGGAAGGCAGTTGCTTTCGCCCACCCCACGCAATTCCGTTCCTCTCACGTGTTCATTGGTGGAGCCGTCTCCCGTCACTACTTGCGCAGAGACTTGATTTCGTTTGCCTGCTCTACAGTTAGCTGGGACAGAGTATGGTGAAGAGTAGATAGACAATGTGACGTCGCGTCCTGAACTGTGCATGTTGCGTCTATACTCTGTCCAGGGAAGCTCTGGAGCGAGCGAACGAAAGCAAGTATCTGCGCAAGTAGTGACTCGAGAGAGCTCGACCAATGAACATATGAGAGGGAACGGGATTGCGTGGAGGGGGAAAGCGACTGCTGTTACCAGCCTTTGGAGCAGCGCCCACTTCTCTAAAGTTATGCACGGCCTTACTCCAGAGATTCCCTGGATAGAGTATAGTTGACATGCGCTTTCTGTTTACATCTGTAGGCAGTGGCGCACGCACATATTTTTCGTACGGGGCTGGAATTGTAAAAAGGTAGATATTTCATAGCTGCGTTCTGGAGGGGGAGATACAGTGTAAAATATTTCGAAACTGCCACCTTTAACCTTCTTTTGAAAAGTTGTGCAAAGAAAAAATATGGTAATCAGAGTCATTTTAAGGGAAGTTTGCAATTACAACTTTGGTTTTCCTCGAGTTCTTTACTGTTTGAAACTTTTTATTTTTCTCAAAATTCCGGGAGGGGCTGCAGTCCCATCTGCCCCTCTCTGTGTGCGTCAGTGTATGTAGCGGAACATGCACGGTCTGTCTTCAATAAGTACGTAGAAGTTTGAAATTGCAGCTGCTATCGTTACAACGAAAATAAGCCAATCAGCTCTATCACCGTTGTAGTACTACGTCTCTATCCATATCTTGCATCAATAAACATGAAATTAAGGATTCCGTCGTTTTTTTTATTGCTTTTTTTTTTACTTTAGTGCATTATACCAAATATACCCATTTACAAAATAATGTACAAACTATGTACAAGCGCAAGCTACAACGCCAGAGGTCCCGGCGTTTGAATCGAGGCCCCTTTGTGAGTGTTACGTCATATCATCACCAGTGATGGACCGGAGCGGACCGGAACGGCGTTTCCATCTGTTTAAATTTGAAAAATGGAAGAAAATTCCAGAAAACTCCTGTCTAATGTATTTTCGTATTTGATGTTTATGTAAATATTTCAATATTAACTATTATTAGTTGTTATACAGCGCGTCATTTCACTGGTTGTTATCTCGTCTCCATAGTACTCAGACACAACAGAGGAAAAAGGAAGATAACACCATGTTAACGAAGGTAAAGCGTTCCGTTTCGTAAAAATGTGAATTTCGAACCCTGATGATCACTCACCTTCATCGTCACGATTAGCTAAAAGTGACAGAAAAGTAACATAAGACGAAGGCGAAATATAAGTCTGGAATCGTATTGTATACATCGATGTCCACTTCAAGTTGTCCACAGAAAAAATACAGATCATTTCTGATATTTTGGTACCTCTTTGTAAAAAAGGTAAAAAAGGTAAAGTGTTCCCCTGTGCATAGCACCACGCCATGAAGGCGTATAGGGTGTGTGGGGGTAACGCCCCACACTTTCTTGATCCGGTCGTGAGTGGGGGTGATGTGATCAGCATCACGCCCCTGACCGCCTTTACCCCCCAGGGTTTCCCCCAGGTACCCATGTTATTCGACGCTGGGTAGGCGCCGGGGCCGCTTCCACCGTTAGAAAAGTTCCCGGATTACCTCTTTGTAAGCTACATTTTATGAGGTTATGATACGCAAGTCATAGGGCTGTCACGTCATCAATTGTTTTACAATTCGAGAATAATAACTTTGATCTATTTTGCGTTGTTTAGGAGGGGCATTGTAACGTCATAACTGATAATTGCCGTAAATTTAGTGAGATATAACTGAAATTCTCATTAGAGCTAGATATCACGAATGACTGGAACGGTATTGCAATTGAGAAAAATAGGATGGAAAGTTTCGAAATGGCGGACGAAAACAGAGTTTTCTGTCTCTGGTATCTTAAGTAAGCGAATGAAATCAAGTCTCTGCGTAAGTAGTTTCTCGAGAGGGCTCGACGAGTGACCTTGTGAGAGGAGAAGTAGGGTCCCGGGTTCGAATCCCGGTCGGGCTTGGTTGTTTGTGAATGTCCATTCATCAATTTCATCATTTCATCACTCATCCCCATCTTCGCAAATTAGCCAAGAGGCACAAAACGCGAAGTAAAATAAATTAAATAAAAAAAAAGTGAGAGGAGAAGTGAGTTCATGGAGGGGAAAACGCGGGTGAAGCTACCAGCCGTTTGCAGCAGAGCATTGCATTGCTCCACCCACTCGCTTTCTTCCCTTCCCCGCCGTTATGCGCCTTGATCCACAGATTACCATAACATATTGTTATTTGCAAGATGACTCTGCCGTATATTATTGCACCGATATCTTTCGAGGAACTGGCCAGCAAAAATTCAAGGTTAAACGCACAATCTGAAAAACTTGAAAACAGTTCATGAGGTAAAATGTTTTTTTGTTTGTTGTTGTTTACTTGTCAGATTTTAGTGAAATTTAAAGGCAAAAATAAATAGAAAAGAAGTTAATGTACATCTATTCATTTGATCCACGCTTTATAAATTGCTCGTATTAATTGTAACAATAACAGCATCACTATACAAGATTTTCACGAACCATCTCCAAAATTTTGTTCACGGGGCAACTCTCCACGTAACGTGTATGTTATAGCATGGTAGCGTGAGTAGCCTGTCCACCACAAGGCTTTTGATAGGGTGATATTTCCCCGCATACATTGAAGGGTGCAAAATGGCCAGATGCAGCCACCAATTTTAAATCAACCAATCATCTTGATTTGTATGTGAGCAAAATTAATTTTGAAGATAGGAGACGTAAAACCGAGTTTCCCTACCATGTAAAAGATTCGAATTTTGCTCATATTTCTGTATGCTGCGTTTCTGAAGACTAAGAAACGAAACTGTCATCAGTTTTAGTGCAGATTTTGCGCATGCCTTCCCTTTCTTCCGGCATGCGTCTGATGCAATGTTCATGCAGTGTATGCATGCAAATACCTTCAACTCGCACGAAACGTTGTCCAGGTGTGAACGCAAGAAGATTATGTTTTCTTCGTGGATTGCGATAGTATGTTCATTGCAGATTTCATTACTTGAAATTATCTGGTATTTGATATCACTAAACTTCCCCGCAGGTCCGATCCTAGGTGGATGCGGGGCTTAAAATTATTCTCTTTTTTTATCAGAGATTTCAGAAAATCAGAGATTTATGTTCCTTAGCCTGAAGTACAGTTCTCGTCGATAATCACAATATAAATATTATAAAAATTAATAAAAAATTAATGTATATAATTTGTATTATTACCTAAGAGCTATGAACAGAGCATGTTAAATATTCGCGATTAGCCAAAACTGGCAGAAAATCCAAGGAAACTTAATGAATCAATCAATCAGAACATGTTGAAGAGCCCAGAATTATGAGAGGATAATAAAAGTTTCTAAACAAGTGTTTCCTTTTTACTTCCGATGTACCACTGGTGCGACGTTCATTATATGTTTCATTACCAAATTGGATGTTTTCAATATCAAACCATTCATCACTTTTGTATTTGTTTACTATGACAGACGAAAACAGAAAACATGACCGTCTATCCATGTGCTTATGGGAAGGCATCAGTGTCTGTAATCTTGTCTCTTTTGTTTTACGATTATCACAAATTTGAAGAGAATATCGTTTGATTTTAAATATGAATGACTGGTGAATATAAAAATGAACTCGCAAACTATTCACCCCGAAATAGTATCGGCAATTAATTTCAAAAACTCGAATTGCCATGGATATTGACAAGAATGACGACTGGGTTTGCCAACACAGCGTTGTTAAATAGAGAGCGGATCTTCTTTTCAGAATGTTTTCGTTGGGAACATTTCAATTTATATTCATGATCTAGTATAATAGTCCCGATTGGGACGCCACTTTACTTCAGGAAAGTTCCGAAAGTTCAGTTTCCCTCTGACAACCATATGTCAAGTCCACGTGGAGCCTAGTAAATCCTCCCCTCAAACCTTTCCCACCAATAGTGTCCGTTTTTGGAACTGACAGTACTTGTCAAGTCCACGTGGGGTAAATTAGATGTTGCCAATTCAGTTTCTTTAGAGAGTTCATGAAGTGATGTTGTGATTATCTGTGCTAGGTTGTGTTACTGTGTAGTGCTATTTTTATTTTTTTTCAAATGTACAATGTAGAGACCATGGAAGTGTAATGTCATCGCAGTTCGTGTTGGATGTCTAAACAGTGTTTCTCAGAAAAAGAGCTGCTGGCTCGAAACCAGATACACCGGTAACACCGACAATTTGTTGAATCCAAAAACTACTGGAGTCCAACACCTGACGGCCAGTATTAAACGCAATACGCCGAGGAATCTACTCTGGTAGAGATTCTGCGTCTCTTCGACGAGTTCCAGGTATGTCAACAATTAAGCTGCTTTATAGAATTCCAGGGACTCAACGACGAGCACTGTCCTGACCTCCAGAAAGTATGCGCTTTCACCTTTATTAGTTGCGTCACTTCAGTTGGAAAGCATTCCTTCCTCGCATGCCTCAGTGAAAAGTTCCGCTGTGTGCTTTCAACTACTTTGATGGTGTCGAAGGAATTTACAACTGATCACGTTTTAGCAGCATATTTCCCGGCTTCAACTCTCATTAAGAATGCATTTCGAAACCTTATATCAGAATGAACACTGCACATCAAAGCCAACGGTATCCCGAGGTCAAGAGACGTCACATGATTCTCCCTGTCAAGGCATCTCGCAGGATTTTTTTCTCAGGGGGCAGCAGTGCTCAAACGAGGGAAGGACATGGTGGTGATATCCCTCACTTAGGAAAATTCTCTTAAAGCATCCCTCACTAGAATAATTTTCACCACTCACTGCATTTTCTCCATGTTGATCCATGCAAGCATCTCTCCCTTTCCCCATACTAGGCATAGTACCCCCACCCCTCAAGCTAGGAATTTCCACTTAGAGCACTAGGGGACAGAATAATACTTCATATCTTGTCCTTTAGTTATAAAAAATCATATTTTACCTCTTACGATTATTGTTTTCTTTTTTAGAAATCGTAAAATTGAAATTGAATTGAAAATACCTGGCGTTGTTCTCACGTTCACACACGAGTCTAGTATTAAAATAGAAACTAGATCTGGTCGCTTTTTTTCCATAAATATCTATCACTTCGTTGATGAACAGTGCGTAGTCTTTTTGTACCCTTTCAGGGTTCACAGAGACCACATTCTGCTGTCTTTCATGGCACCCCTCATCCATGTTTTCACGATACAATTTTTCTGATATCTCAAGGGGGCAAGTGCCCGTCGCCCCTCACTGCAGGCAGGTGCGGATCCAGGATTCAGTTTTGTTGGGGGCACCAATTTCCAAAAGTGTACACATAAATACTGATGCAGATTACAGTACTACTTTAAATTAAACTTTATCATGGTGAAACAAGACTTTTATACTTTAATATTTCTTTAAGTACCAATTCCAGTCATCTGTACATGCGGCCAAGTTATTAAGAACAAATATATTTAAAAATTACATTGAATTATATATATATATATATATATATATATATATATATTAAAAATAGCATATTCCTCGCGAACACAGAATATTTTCATATTATAAACAGTCTGTTTTACTTCATTTCTTAATTCGTTTTTGCTTTATAATTAGTTTAATGTAGCACCTGAGTCCTTTTCAGTAACATGCTAGTAATTTGGACACCAGTTTAACTTTTCAATCGTCAAATAATTTGGAACTTACTAAAGACATTTACCTCACCCTACAAATACTGAAGCTGTAGTTTTAGTGAATGTTTCCTTGCAAATATGTCAATAACCTCCTCTGGTTTTACTTGGTAATTGTCTTTATGGATGTTCAGGAGAGCCAAACCAATCAATCGTTCATTACCCATTGTAGATCTAAGGTAGGTCTTGATATTTCGCAAATTGGAGAATGAACGCTCAGCTGTAGCCGTTGTGACTGGACACTGGAATCACACAGAACAGGTGAAGCAAACTTCCAATTTAGACGGTACGTCAGAGGTGTGGGTTACTTTGCACGCAATCACGTCACGAGAGCCCCAACAACAGATTTACTATATCTTCAACTACCACTACTTTAACCTTGAACCTTTCCAAGACGGCTCTCGAGCAGTGGCGAAGCGTAGATTTCCTAGCAGGGTAGGCACAAAAGTGCGACAATTTCCATTAGTTGCTTAAATATGTAAAAAGAAAGGGAGGGGGCTATGTCATGGAGAGTGGTTCAATGTCTCTCCAGGCCGCTTCTTTACTTGCCAGTGGCGTGACGTTCTCGTGCCCTGTTGTCAATTCTTCATCACTTTTATTCTAAATTTATTTTGCAATTGAGGTGAAAAGGGCTAGAACCCCCCCCCCATAATTTTCGGGTCAGTCTGACGTTTGTGCCGTGAGCAGACGACAGAATTCCGCACTTTCAGCGACTGTCAGTTTGGTACGTTCTACTGCTGCCAACTTAGTTTTTTTTTTTAGCAAGAGGAAAACGCCATTGTTATCTGTTGTCTAACTAAAGGAATGATTGTAGTTAATTCCAGTCTTGGCTTTCTAGATAAATGAATTTCTAACACCTGTATGTGTAAGTAAACATAATTTAAATTTTGAATATTTTCGTCTCATTTGTTCTGCTCTATGCAAATCGTGACGATGAGAATGTATGGAGAATGAATTAAAGATGATCAGGAAACATTGACATGACCACAATTAGGTCACCTGGCTTCGTAACGTGTTAGGATGACCACCACGCGGCTTTCAAGAAATAACATAAGTAAAGGTGACCTCTCTCATTCAGTGTGTATACTTCGCATCCTAGTTTGTTCTACCCCTTCTGTTAGTAGACACCTTTACGTGATAATAGAACATAGGATCTTTGTTTGGGACCCGGCAACACGTCTATGTAACATATAAACAGGTTATGGCCCGACCCTGTGGCCGAGTGGTTAGCACATCGCGTTGCGACGCCAAGGGTCCCGGGTTCGAATCCCGGTCGGGCTTGGTTGTTTGTGAATGTCCATTCATCAATTTCATCACTCATCCCCATCTTCGCAAATTAGCCAAGAGGCACAAAACGCGAAGTAAAATAAACTAAATCAATCAATCAATCAATAAACAGGTTATAATAAATGTAGTTGCTTGAGAGAATAGAATCCCAATTTTTAGGCGCAATTCAGCTCTTTTCTGCCAATCCAACGTGACAACACTGGCCTGTTCCGCCAGACCTGAAACAGACATGGCACGCGCAATAACCCCATAACACGAAACTCTTTGTCCTAAACCCAAAAAAAGTCTTCCCTTGTATTGTACTCTCATTGACCGACCTCTTCTCTTGTTATCCCTTCAGGGTAAACGAAACTGCCTACCTCTTCGCTTGTGTCGGCTGCATAAAAAAATGTCTGCTTGTAATATTTATTCAACGACAGTGTTAACGCATTAAATAACGTTTCAACAACTTTGATTTTTTTTAAATACTTTGCTGTCACTTGCCACTGCTACTTGCAAAGGAAAATATAGTTGAAAACATTTTAGAAATGATTGTTATAAGAAGGAAACATGAAAGACCAAAAGTGGGTCCTACCTTACCGATGATTACATCTTCACTGAATTAAGAACTCGATTGTTCTTGCATTTCAGTCCGGCACTTCTTGCGTAAATCTGATCGCTGCACAACACACGAATCACAAACAAAGCTCTACCGCCACGAACGAATCTCGCGCTCCGAGCCACGCTCCCTTGTAGCGTCCTGAGCAGGAGGCAAGTTTTCACAGAGGGGGAAAGAAAGAGGGAATCCCCGTTCACGATAAAAATGAATTATTCTATTTCCAGTGAAAGTAAAACTACTTTGTAAATATAAGGCGTAGCTAGCATTTTAATTTACATTATTTGGTATGAAGACTTACTTTACACATATAAGTTCTTTAGACTTTCTGTTTACGCTACGGTGTTGGGTGAATCGACAAGACCATCAGCACCCTCACCAGAAAACGAAGTCAGAACTACACTCCTCCGTAATTATCAATTTCACTTACACTTGTGGATGAAAGGAAGGAAAACCTAAGTTTCGTACAAAATATGGAGAATGTACAATGAAATAGAAATATCTCTGCACGAACACAGGCTAATGTTTACAAAGAATGCCGGTACACCACAAATTTCCAACCCTGGCGGAAATGCAGTGTTGCTGATATTCTGTTCCTCCTAGTGGGTAACACCGCGAGGCCGGCCTCAGGAGCACGTTATAAGCGTACGTACAGTACTCGTAAGATTAGGCTTCCCGCATATACGACCGTACGACGGAATGTGAAGAGAAGAGGCCCCAGCAAATGTGCCTCACTCCGTGGAAAGTTCGTATACTGGACAGGGTTAGAATTTTTTTGTAATTATCATAAATGAAAATTCCAAACTTTTCCATTGCATTACATGTGTTTTGACAAAATAAGTAAATACACCTTTCAAAGAGTAATGGCGTGGGTAGGCCCGGCCTCCTGGCCTCATAGGACGCTTCGCCACTGCTCTCGAGTGTCCCGCCCGAAACGTCAGAAGCGCTAATTGGAGTGTTGTTGCAAGGGAAAGTGCAACCACAAAATGAATAAGTTATTAAACCCTACTACACAGTGGTGTCTCGTGACCTCAAATTTGGCCGGGGCTTATTTTTTAAAGAATTTAAAATATAATGACAATTCACATGAATTACAAAAAAAACGTATTTTTTTCTTCTGGACTACAAAACTGGACTTACTTTTTTGAAAGAATTTAAAATGTAATGATAAATTACATGAATTACAAAAAAACGGGTATTTATCTTCTTCTAAACTACAAAACTGGACTTATTTTTTTAAAAGAATTTAAAATATAATGACAATTCACATGATTACAAAAGAAACAGGTATTGTTGTGAAACATACCTTTCTACGAACGTTGACGCCTGTTCTTCTGCTCAGCAAATTTTGTTATTACTTTTATCGTTGAAGCCCTCTGTGTTTCAAATGTATTCTATCTCTATTGTAAGCAAGTGCCAAGGCATTTGGTCTGTCTTGTCCCATTGCATTTCTTAAGCAGGTTTTAATACGCTTCAATGTGCTGAAACATCGTTCAGATTCAACTGTTGCCACTGGAGTTATTAAAACTATGTTTGTCATTTTACTGTTTCTGAAAAGGTACCCTCTAAATAATTTTAAATAAAAAATGAATGCAATCTACTGATAGAGTTTATGTTTTTCAACTCTTCACTACAATAAAGAACACGAAGTTCCCTCTTTAGTTTTCCCTCTTCTATGAAGGGATAATAAATCTGGGATGATGCCTCTGTTTAAAGATTGTTCTCTTTCATTATGTCCTCGTAGAGCAAGTTCATGTCGACCACAGAATTTTAAGCAATCGTTAATTCTATTTAATATATGCCTATTTTTCCGGACAAATTCATTGTGTCTTGTAATTGACAGCCTATGTCCTTCATCAATTTGTGTTCGAACATCAACCCTGTCAAACTCACTCAAACATAGTGAATGAAAGCCACCAAAACACTACAGAACAACACGCGAGATCGAACGCGACACAACGGAGCTAGCCCCGAATCAGCACTCAAATCCATTGCACTCTTCCCTCCTCTCTCTGCTAGCATGTGACCTTCACTGTTTCCGTGCTGGGGAAAGTCAAAGCCAGGCAGCCAATTAAAATACGCAACGTCGCAACAGCGTCTACGTAAACGCCTCTCTTCTGGCTTTCATTCGCTCCTCGCTGCCCAGCAGACGATTTTTTCCTCGTTTCTCATTGACACCGAAACTGTTGAGCGCTCCCTAGCGCGGGAAGCGGGACAGGTTCTACCAAACGCGGTATAGGTGGGTGTAGGCCACGCCTTCCTTTGCGACGTGCCCCGGAAAACGATAATTGACATCAATGCCGCTAGGAGCGCTGTCGTATTCATTGCAACAGACGATGAATTTAGGTGGGTAAAAATCGCCTTTTAAAAGACTGTGTGATAGTTATGCGTTATGGTGATTGATAATTACGTGAATACGTCCTTTTTTCTTTAGGGGCTAAGCCCCGGAAGCCCCAAGGGACGAGACGCCACTGCTACTACATATATATAAACAAAGTGCTAACAGAAAATAGCCAATTAACTGAAAGATTATTTTATTTCTGTTTACCAAATTCAGGAGCACCCTATGGATATTTAGCACAACTATCTATAATACCACAATGCATTCCCATGTCCCTCTGGAGTGATATTTGAATTTCAAGATTCCAAACTTACACCAAATCCTTAATATTCCAAGACGTCCTCATGTACACCAGAAATACGAATAATTTTGCATGTTCTTTAAACCCAACAGAACGAAATTCTTAATATTGGCAAATATCAAGGACAAAATCAGAACAGAAATACCTCATTATATATTCCCCAACATTTGGTGAGATTGTTTAGGATGTGAGATTATACTGGATACATCAAAAGCACACCCAAACGTCCCCCTACTGTAAGAGAATACACGTATGACAGAACATGGATTCATGCATCAAGTACAGATTAATTATTGTGTGCAAATTCCGAGTGAAATAGAAGTCATAAACTATTGAACTCCTTTATTAGTATTTTAATTTTACACAGATGCCACTTAAGAGCATTGAGAAAATTATTTTCTTCTTTAAACAAACAATTTGTTTATACCAACATAAACAGCCGATTGAATAGCCTAACCCTGAAAGATACACTTACTACAATGCGTATTTGCTGGTAAATTGGCCAAGACTGCCTCAAATTGACATATTATTTCTTATAAAGTGATGGCAGTATCTAACTATCCCAAGTCTGAAAGGATTAACGCATACTACACATTAATTTTCACGTCGCACAGCTGATATGGCACCATGTCTTTATGTGCAACCAGCATGTCCATGTACGGACAAGTGACCTTGAAAAACAAAATAAAAGTTGAAAATATACTTTGTCAATAACTGAGATCAAGATGCAAATCACAGTTTACATCTGTGCTAAGTTCCAACCCTTCTGAGAGGATTACGTTAGTTTTTATGCTAGTTTTGCCATAAAATTCAACTTTTGATAACAATGGCGTCGCCCGCCATTTGCTATAACCACGAGGTTCAGTACGAACGATTTACCATTTTCTTCGCCACATGAAACACACGCAAGCATGCTTTTATCTACGATCGTATATTAGGCAGATCTACCAATAAAGTACGAAGACATGAGCTCATGCAGTAAAATATGATGGAAGCCAGCTTACCTCATGGCGGGTTGGGTTGCAGAACATGAAACGCATCCATCCCCTACCTTTTCCCTTCCATCATAACCAATGTTATACTGATGTGTCCCGTTTCACATATTAGTCCGACAGATCTCCATACATTCATAGTTAAGAATCCACAACACGTTTTACCACGTCAACGTAACATTTTTTTTTCAAATACATTATTGAGTAATATAAGCATATGTACATGTGTCAATGATCTTATTGTAATAAAACTTGAATAATCATAATTGTTTTATTTATGCAGAAGAATGGAGAATAACGCGTTGTATGAATTATAACTTAGTAACAAGTGTACAAATTGCAGGAACAGATAAAATCACCATCTGTTCAAAACGTCCCTGTCCATAAGGCGACACCAAACTTTCCGCAGTATTTCTTATGAAAATAAAATATCTTATAACCTAAGGTCAAAATGTATTACCAGAATATTTAAATACGACTAAAAATTGAAGTTGTCATTATATTGATATTCATGCGAGATGCAATTCAAGAATTTACGGTTTATTCATGAAATTCCGATTGGTGCCATCTTTCGGTACCTTCAGAAATTAACGTGAGTAAAAATTAATTCTAACGGCATTTATACTCCATTTTTCGTGAATTCTCTAAACATTATGTTTATTATGCATATGGACGCGTGGTAATAATCTTACATTATTTAACGTGCGCATAGGTATAATTAATATAACAAGCCATATGACAGTACATGTCATATAATGTTTGGAATACAAGGAAGAAAATTTGTACGCCTCTGCTGGATTATCTGGGATAGATTTTTCCAATAACTAGATTTGTCTCCATAACTTCATTTGATTGATTGATTTGGTGTTTTAAGTCCACTTTATGCAGAGTAAGGTTAATCGAGACTGGACCTACAGTTTAAAGTGGAATCCGAACCACTATATACCGAACCCGGGACCCCTTGATTACAAGACTCGCCATAACTTGAGTTCCCCTTCTAATGCTAAAATAGACTGCACATCATCTTCATAAAATTTAGCTGCCTCAATTATATCTTCAGCTGGGTCATCTTCTTCAACAATGAATTTCGGATTTACTTTCTATTGTGCGCTTAACACTTCAATCTGGTTTCTTTGAAATCTATGATCAAATTCAGATATTAAATAATCCAGAAAAGGGATGAACACAACACATCTGAAATAATCGATGACATTCTTTGAGGGAATATTTGACTTATGTCTTTGATTCTGTGCAATTCTTGGGATTTTTACATCAACATTCAGCTCTTCATCAAGTGCTTTACTTTCCTGAAAGACTTGATTAAACTCTTGAGCACTGTTCTTTCTTATATCCAATATAGATGAGTAAACAATGTAAAGTAAAGATGAGAACATTGTTGAATAAGTGGGGGGCCTCCCCGATGGCGCAGTGGTAGCGTCATCGCCTTGTAATCAAGGGGTCCCGGGTTCGATACCCGGTGGAGGCACAAATGGTTCGGATCCCACTTTAAACTGTAGGTCCAGTCCCGATTAGCCTTACTGTGTATAAAGTGGACTTAAAACAACAAATCAATCCAAATCAATCCAATCCAATTGAATAAGTGGGAGCTTAGTTCTGATTGCACCACCTGCATATAGTGTTGGGTAGGATAATGCGCTTTAAACCTTTCTTTCATGACGGAACAAAGAACAGGGAGAAAGTTTACAAACGATTTATGAAAGAAACATAGTCGATGTTCGAGAGGCACCAACTTTCAACGGCATACGGGGCACCAACTTTCAACAATGCACAGGGGGCACCAACTTCAAATTATGTTCGGCACTCAGCAATTTTTAACGATATACGGGGTGCACCACTTTTCAAAAGTGTACACATACTTAATAAGATTTTTTTATTAATTTTGTAAATTACATATTAAGAGTATAATTTGCTCAAGCATTTGGGGAGGGCACGTGCCTCTGTGCTCTCATCTGGATACGCCACTGACTGCAGGCGTCCTTGATCCCTGTCATAATGAGAAATTTCGCACTTTTCTTTCCTGTTTTACTATTATTTATATATTTGCTTCTTACTGATGTACTTCTCCTATAGTGGAACCAAGAGCAAAGGAGCTTTGGTCCTAGTTGAACCGATGGAAGGGAAGGTTATTTTGTTTTCCTACCCTCCCACTTTCGTTTCTTTTCCACTTCTCTGCCTTTTTGGTAGTTTTCCCTTTATACTACGATTGCTCTCTCTTCCCTTGCATTTCTTTATCTTTCTTTTTGCTAACTCATTAGGCCCGTACCCAGGGGAGGGGCCATGGGTACGCCCCCTCGAGCAATGAATTTTTAAATGTGAACCTATAAAAATCTACGAAAATAACATCAACGATTTTTCAAACTTGTAAAAATTTCAATTTTGTCCTAGCATATATGAATGTGTTGCTGTGTAGAGAGGCAGTCTCCAGAAGTCTGCTTTCTGTGATTTTGGGTACTTTGAGTTTTATAACCATTCATGGAAGGCTACCAGCAGTGGCGGCATATGAAGAGCATGCGGGGTAGTTGCCCTACCACCCCACTATTTCCACTTCTGCACCTGTACACTATGGCTTCTTAATGCTAAGCCTTGTCTACCCAGACCCGGTGGACGCACATAGTGGTTCGGATCTCACTTTAAACTGTAGGTCCAGTCCCAATTAGTCTATCTGTGCATGAAAGTGGACCTAAAACAAAAACGTATACTCAAACTTGTCTACTAAGAGAAAGTAAATTGTCCTTGCCCCCCCCCCCCCCCGCCCCACAGTCTTGGCACCCAATCATCGTAGCGGGCTATAGGTTAACTCATATTTAGAATTCTTTATTGTAATTATGCTACTGTGTATATTTTAATTTATAAATATATTATTTTCTAAACATACGCGGTGGCTCAGTCGGTAACGCGTCTGACTAACATGCTCAAGGTCCCGGGTTCGATCCCCGGCCGGTTCAAATCCGGGAACTTTTCTAACGTTGGAAGCGGTCCCGGCGCCCACCCAGCGTCGAATAACATGTGTACCTGGGGGAAACCCTGGGGGGTAAAGGCGGTCAGGGGCGTGATGCTGATCATATCACCCCCATTCACGACCGGATCAAGAAAGTGTGGGGCGTTACCCCCACACCCCCTATACGCCTTCATGGCGTGGTGCTATGCACAGGGGAGCACTTTACCTTTTTTTTTTTTTTACGTAAACATAGAATTATCGTGGCTGTTCAATGGTTCTGGTATAAAAAAATAAGGGAAATTTGAGAACATTTTTAATTTGCGAAACTCTCAACTATCCGAATACTTCTGACCAGTATCGGCCCTTGGGCGCCTTGCAAAAGTGGCAAAAAAAAAAAAAAAAAAGGTCCGGGGCAACTACTCCCAGGCAGGGGTGCCCACAGGGGGGATTCATGACGCAGGGGGGACAAAATTTTATAGTGTGGTTACCAACAATTCTATATATCTTCACACAAAAATGGGGGGACCATTTCATTTGATTGGCTTGTTATTGATTTTTAGTTATGGTTATTAGTTTTTCTTCCTACCTGTGGGAGATCTCGCGGTAATTGGGTTGGAATGAAACCACCACCTCTTATGCCTCTAGAATCGGTTTGAAAAGGAAAGGGAGGGGGGGGGCGTGCTGTTCGCATTAATATAAGGTTAGTCAAGCAGACAAACTATTAAGAATAAGGTTGATTCAGTATTCAGTACACTAACAATGTCAGTGAGCCTGAGCGGTTTTGCACGTTTTATGTTAGCAAACATGCCGCGTTTTTCTCTCTTTTAGTCTTAATGAAAGAATTCGAATTTCATGCGCCCAGGGGCGGCGCGAGGGAGTGCTTGCGCACTCATTAATTTTCTTTCACACCCCCTTCAGCACCCCCTACATTCAACTGAAAAAAACTAACCCAGAGTGTCATATTGACCGCCGAATGTTAGATACTGAAATAAGACCGTTAATATTCAAGGAATATAGAGATTAGGTAAAGCCATCCGAAGAATGCCGATCTTGCACGAACGCGTGACGTCACCGGAGAAGCAGTGAGCTCGGCTGAAGCTGACGGCCCCTAGCATTTATATGGGAGATTCAGAGAGCGACAGTATATTATTACTTTTAGGAGGGGGAAAATAATAATTGTCAAGATGGTATTGAGGCATCCTTTTAATGATTAGTAACATAATTGAAAACGCGCTACTTTTAAAAGGGGGCAAAGTACATGTGAAAAAATGTATTTTGAAAATCCATATTCCTGAAACTTTCTGACCGATGCGCTACAAAGAAAGTTGCGTGTTCTCCTTTAGAATTTCGTCATTTTACAAATCGTAATATAATTTTAACAAAAACGTGGAATGCTAAAGAAGAATTAAAGAGTTTAAAAAATAATTGATTAATAGACTTAGTTTATTTTACTTCGCTATCTGTCACATATGGCTAATCGCAAAGATGAGGATGCGTGATGATATGATAAAATTGAAGAAAGGAAAGTAGACCCATGCCCGGGTGGGGATTCGAACCTGGGGGCCCTTGGCATCGTAAAGCGTTGTGCTAACCACTTCGCACGGAGGTCAGCATTACAAGGAAATAAACAGAAATTGGCATCTATGTTTTAATATGCGAGAAACATTTGCGAGGAGGTTATTGAAGTAACAAATAATTATTACAAGACGTTGTGATGAAAATTATTAATATATCTGAAATATCGAGAGTTGACCTTGCAGTCTCTAAATGTACTTTTAGGGTTACGCAAAACCTTTACTCAAAATTGATAGTGTAAATTTATAAGCTATTAAAATTTAAAACTTATTCCTGTTCGAAAAGAGAAACTGCCAAGTCAAATTAATATTTCGTAGAAATACATATATTTGTCTTTCATGAGGCCAAGAGAGTATTTGGAGGGGACGCTGGCTTGGGAAGGCTATAGCCCCGGATCTCGATCTGCAAAGGGGCTTCCAGTGGGAAAACCTTCCTATGAAATAGTCCAGAAGAAGGGGCGAAATGATTTTTTTTAAATGGCTCAAGAATACAAAGATATAAGTGGATATTTGACAAGCTTAGTCTAAAACTTACAACTGAAGTCGTACGTGTATGTGTGTGTGTGGGGGGGGGGGGCTACGTGATGTAACACAGTGGAATATGATTCACAATACTAAAATTAAAATAAATATGTGGGAACAATAGAAATCAAAATATGTTGTAGCTAGTGACGGCGCAATAGTAAAGATGGAGGGGTAAATCATATTTTCCCGGGGCAATCATTCTTATTATTCCGTTACATACGACACAAAAATGCACATTTTGGCTAAAAGAGCATTCATTCATTTATTTATTTTGTCGTTTTACTGGGGGCAGATAAGAGAGAGAGAGAGAGATTGTCGAACGAGAATTGGGGGGCGTTCCTGCCCCCCCCCCCCCTTCGTAGTGTGGTCACTGCCTATGGCTATGCTGGAGAAGAATGCACCAATTAATACGCTATTAAATAAAACAGATACTTTTAAAACTTTTAATCAAATTATTTGTGAACTATGATTTAAATTTGGAGAGAGCACATACCTGTTTAATTTAATTTGGATGAGTTAACTTCTGAAGCCTGCCATTTCCGAGTCTTCTTCCGGTGTAACTACACTGCCCTTTGAGCCGTAGCTGCTGCGTTCAGGTGGCGGAACGAGCTGAATACTAATTAAAACAAATATGTGACAAATATATATAAAAAAACAACGTGTTGAAGCTATTGACGGCGTCAAAGAAAAGACAGAAGAGAAACGTGGAGAGTGCAGTGATATTTTACGGGAAGCAGCAGGCACGTATCCAGGAATTCCTATCGGGGCGGCGGCTGAACACCATTTTTTAAAGGGGTATCACAATTGTATGTTTAAGGCCAGTGGTGGCAATTGGGTTCCAAAATGTGTGTGTGTGGGGGGGGGGGGTGGACAAGTAGACAAGCATTAAGAGGCCATAGTGTGATAGTGTGGAGGCAAAAGAATGGGGAGCAACTATCTCCTAAATCGTCGCCACTGTTTAAGGCTGTCATTTTAATCAGAACGTGAAATCGGGACATTTTCTACCACTCAACTCCTCTGTTTCCATGCATTAATATTGTGTGCCGGAACCATCTCAGTATGTAACTATGTTTGTCCATTTCTTCTCATCAGGCATCAAAACATCTATGTACCAGAAGTGTTTTTACGAAGGTGTTACACATGCACGGAATGCACAATCCACTCGACAACGCAAGATTCAAACTGTGCAGGGAACTGGAATCAGACAGTTCACGAATATTTCTCTCTCATTCGAGCCTGAACACCACTAATGTGTCTTGTCCTCCCATGTTTGCAGCTCTTATAAAAGCCGAAACCCACCAAATTGTTCATGCATAAGCACTCGCAAGTGTCCAAAATTGTCTGTTGAGTGTGTGTCGAACCCAGTAGCCTTAAACAAAAGTATTTTTTTTATGCCATGAAATTCTCGGACTGCATACACAAAATTTGGTCCTGGCACAACCAAATCATCACTCAAAACTTTGATTTTCAGTTGATCTGTGCAGCTTATTTCTTTTTTAATAAATCGCTCCAATGCCCAGCCCGATACTGCCGAAATATTCACTTTAGAGAGAGAGACCTTCGATCTCTTCGTCTTTCCACCCGAACTACTCGTAGCACTACTCGAAGTTCCACTGCCGTCTATGTTTTCAGCTTTGGGACCGAACTGGAACTAGTGGTAGACTTCGTTGCTTTACGGTATTTAGTCCATTTCATTTTCGAATCACTAGAACTTATAAAGCAACCAATGGACACTGACATCACTAATCGACTGTATGAATTGTCATACTTACCTCTGAAGTCTCCACCTATTCTGTTGTACAGATCAACCGGGAAATTGAAGCCGCGTATTAATATCCTCATTATATTCTAGAACGTTTCGCAGATATCACGATTCGTAAATATTGCCAGTAGTTCGACTCCTTCTCTTTTTCAAGAACGTTCCCTCTCGCGCTTTCCAGAGATTAAAAAATTACAATGAATCCGAATCGCCCTACCTGCGGCGCTACCTTTGTTGTGCAGCTTCCAAATGCTGACAAGTCTCTTCTACATAGTGTGCAAGTTCGCTACGACAACACCGAAAGCGTAAGAAAAGTTTACGTGCAATATTATCAACAACAGGGTTATAGAACATTCTCCGTCTTGCCTTGATAAGTATTTCTCTCCTAAAATTATCGTCACATTATTCAAGAAGACAAAAACTAATTTTATCTAGTGTGAAATGAAAACTTTCCTGGTGGGGGGAGTCCACGAGTTACGATCCCCACCTTGGATACGCGCTATAAACAATAACAGGGTCCGTATAACATTCTCCGTCTTGCCTCGATAATTATCTATCTCCTTAAATTATCGTCACATTATTGAAGAAGACAAAAACCTAATTTTATCTCGTGTAAACTGAAAAATTTCCTGGGGGAGGGGGCTCGAGACACCTGATGCCCACCTTGGATACGCACTATTAACAATAACAGGGTTATAGAACATTCTCCGTCTTGTCTCGATAATTATTCCTCTCCTTAAATTATCGTCACATTATTCAAGAAGTCAAAAACCTAATTTTATCAGTGTAAACTGAAAACTTTCCTTGGGGAGAGGGGGGGGGGGCTCGAACCACCTGATCCCTACCTTGGATACGCGCTATTAACAATAACAGGCTTATAGAACATTCTCCGTCTTGCCTAGATAATTATCTCTCTCAAATTATCACCATATTATTCAAGAAGCCAAAAACCTAATTTTATCTAGCGTAAACTGAAAATATTCTGAAGGGGGGCTTGAGCCCCCTGATTCCCACCTTGGATACGAGCTGTTACCAAAAACAGGGTTCTAGAATATTCTCCGTCTTGCCTCGATAATTATTTCTCTCCTTAAATTAACGTCACATTATTTTATTTGACACCACAATAAACAAAAAATCTCATTTTATCTAGTGTAAACCGAAAACTTTCGGGGGGGGCTTGAGCCCCCTAAGCCCCCCTTGGATACGTGCCTGGGAAGCAGTCACGTTTATTACACCCTTACATTTACATACAATATTATAAAGTTCTGCTTTTAGATCTCGCACAATGCCTTTTTCACAAAAATGGGCAATCTCGCATTTTTTTATATCAATCAAGCTGTGATATTTTAGTTTTCTTCCGTTAGTTTTCTGATAATAGTTTTCACAGCTTTCCATAGCATTTAGGCATGATTTCAGTTGACAAGAACAAAATAATCTTATTTCAAAACATAGAGCAAAAAGAAATCCAACGCGCTTAAGTTAAAACTCCCTTACATTGGAAGCCTGGAGAGAACAAAACAGGGGTTCCTTCGTAACACGATTTCTTGAAAACCATTTTACACATTTGAATCAACTTTGTGAAAAATTGATTAGAAAGGATGAATATTAACAGTAAAAGTTGTAACTTTTCCCTTGCTACTATATTTTAGAAGATATTCGTTGTCAAATTTCTCAATATTTGCGTAAGGAACCAGCCTTTTCCGTGCCGAGTGTTTCGATGGTGACGTCATGCATCCACGGACAACTGCGCATACGATCTGCGCTGCCGAACGAGCACCCACTGGTTAATATTGTATGCAACAGACCAGCACTCAAAGAGATGCCGATATACATACTTTTCTGTACTGGCGGCAGCCTCTCTGAAGATCAGCGGCCGTTTTTTTCTCTCGTCTGCATTGTTGTTATGAATGTTTTTTTCTTTTGTTTCTTCAAGTGGTCGGCTTGTGGTTTTCGATAATTGCCTATAACTTAATGTGAGTTATGTTGTTTTTTCTTGTTCTTTATTGCATTGTTGATAAACGGTTTATTTTCGTTTTCAATTTCATTTCAGTCAGTGATTTATGTTAATCAGTGGCGGCGATTAGGGTAGCAGTTGCCCCCCGGGTTTTGCTATTTTTGCTCCCGCACTATACTAAACCCTATCTACCAAGGGAAAGTAAACTGTCCTTCCCCCTCCCCCTCCACGTTTTGAAAGGTTGCATGCGTGTCTAATGATTTTCTTATTTTCAACATCACGCCCTCAAAAATTTCTTTCCGCACCCTCTCAGCACCCCTAGATGATTAACCCTAACTCCGCCGCTGCATGCGCCATTCAATTGTTGGCATCTCGGCCAGTGGTAAACTATCTGGTGTTTCCCTCCCAAAATCGTTCATCAAAATCCCCCCCAAAAGAATTGTTCATCACCCCCCCCACACACACACACACACACACACACACAATTGTTCCGAGTCGCCTCGGAACTTCCGACATGCGGACTTATGTTTTAGTGATGGATAATTTCAGGCACGATTTGTTTCGCTTGTATGTGTTCCTGTGCTACGACTTACTGGATAATTGTAGCATACTGTCAGCTACCGTTGTCTAAAACTTACGTATTTCGAAAATGTAGTTTTAAAAAATGAAATCAAATAATCGACATTCAAACAAAAATCAATTACTGCATGTTTATCCAAACTACATATTTATCGTTTGATGAACGATTTTGGGGGATGCGTCCTCGGCCTTGGGGGGATGGGCACCCCTGCTCCCAGGTTCCTTAATATAGCCGCCTTTGTGTATGTGTGTGTGTGTGTGTGTATTTATATATATATAAACACGGATCTGGCCCCTCCCTAAAAAATTCCTGGGTACGGGCCTGTAACTTATCACTGAAGATCTGATTACATATTTTAGTGTCTCTCGAAGAGTAGTCATCGATTTCAGAGTCTGGCATAAAATTGCTTGAATGCTGGTGGGTGGACATCTGCTTTGAACTCTGAAGAAATATATCATTGAGATGAGTAGGCACCAAACTTGATCGGATTTTAAATGCCTCTGTACTTGGTCATATTTGGCAGTTTCCGTGGCTGCGAGGCCAGAGGTCCCAGGTTCGAACCCTGGTCGAGGCATGGGGGGTATGTATAGTTGTGTTTGTCGCATCCATTTCATCATTCATTCACATCATTGCGATTAACCCAATGAGTATAAATAGTGACCAAGACAACCAATGGTGTACGAGACGCCAGAGATGACCATGCTGAACGGCTTCAATTCCATATTAACACTAAGAGGAGTGTTCTGTTACACCAGGTGAGTAGAGTATTTACAAGACTACGATTGGTACTACTTTACACCACACTTTTCCCAGGTGGGAAACATTTGTTCTGCGAGCTACAAGGTGTGCAAATCTAAAATTTTCATTTGAAATTACAAATAAATAACTAAGTTGTTGAGGAATGTTTTGGGTATTTAGTGTTAGCCTCGCCCTGCATGAACATGACGCAATCATTCATAATGAAAGCCTCTGTAAGGTCATTGCACAAAGTCACGAGCATTGTTGACTAAATAATAAAGCTTGTGTGTAGACATGAAGGAGAACGTCTGTGCCCTTTTTTTATTAGGCTAATTCTGGATCCATGCTTAACACTGCCCACCGCACGTAGACCTATCAGGGCTGTCATTGGCTGACAGATTTACGTCACTTTTAACAAGAAGTTTTGTGTGTCTTGGGTTATCTGGCCTGATCCCGTTCTAATCAAACAGAAGGCGAGAGCTCATTCCTTTTGTTTCATCACAAGCGCCCAAACTCTGGCCTTGGTTGTGCGCCGATAAAAACTTGTTGCGTCATCTATTGTCAGTTTCTAGAGACGTGATAAATTATTTTTCACAAAAAAAGGGGGCGGAGGGATACTTTACAGTGTGGCACAGATGTAGTGGGGCACTTAAAAATGATATATTAATCTTGATATAATGTAGTACACAATCTTTTAGAAGAAAACATTCTTTTGATTACAAAATTATGTCTTGGAAAAGGGAATGACGGAAATTTCAACTGTGGTATAAAAATACTCTTCTCCATTTCCTCAATGTATTCTTCTTGTATTTTTTTTATTTCATAGAGAAGCGTACCTTGTGAAATTCAAGATGCATACATTCGTGAGCAGACATTAACAATATTTAGTTTCATAGCGTCCTGGGTTTATTTATCAAAACAACCTACGTTCTTACCACACCCTGAGAAAAAAAAAAGGAACGACAGGTGACAAGTGACACTTGGAAACAAATCTTGAGAAATAAACGTACTTGAGTGACACGCCAAACTGCATTTGTCGCTTGTCGCTTGCGTGTCACTCAGATTGGACCATTTTTCCCAATAGCGTGCATGTGTTGCCTCGGATTTACATGCATGCATTCACATGAACAAGACATCTGTTTTCATTGCTGGAGTTCACCTTTCCGTACTTATTTGGGATTTTAAGCTAAATTGTTATTCCTTGTAGATATCAATGTATACGATTTACACCACTTCCATGAATATGAAGAGTTGTAGTGAGCAGCGATGCCAACATCGGCAACAGAAATACACTAAATATCAGATCAATCGGTGTTCAGTAAAGCTAAGAAAATAACTTTCAGTAATATGATAGTAGTAGGCACTCTGTCATAATTAAAGACATTATGGGGATTATGGTAAGATCCATGGGGCGGGGGGGGGCGCAGTTGGTCTTCCGCCACTCTATTACCTGTCTTTCAAGACAAAAGTCCGCGCTGTTTATTTCTAGTAGATTCCAATTGACCTTGTGCTGGGTCAACACCGACAATCTAGTTCAACTCTTAAAGCTGAATGGTAAGTTTACTTGTCTATATTAGTCACTATTAGTATCAGAAGGCGAATGAGAGCACCTTTTCCGTTTAATCTTGGCGTGGCGCAGCCAGGGTATGGCCTTTGGGGCTGAAACCGCATACCTCAACGTCCAAAAGAGGCGTGTTTACTATATACATGTTTAAAATTTCTCAAAAGAATATTTTTTTTAAATATCTGTGTATGTATAGATTTCATTAGGGAAAGGATTTCAAGGTGTAAAATTGTGGTCGGGAAAGGGAAAAAAAGGTTCTGAAAATGTTTTCAAAAATGTGCAAAAAAAAATGCCTTTATTCGATGCACTCTTTTTCTGTGCCGTCTGTATATAATGCACGCGGACCGCAGAGAGAACTGTGGTTCTGCCGAATAGGTTTTGTTGAAGTTTGTTTTTTCTCTCGCAGGTTTTGCTACATTATGTTGGGAACTATTGGGGCTGCAATGATTATATTATACCATTTTATAGCTCTCGTTCTGCTCTACAAAATGATCTATAGGATTTTATGTATCTGCCCAAGAAGAGTGAAAATCATTTAATTTTCTGTCCAATTTTTTAACAAAACATGAAATACAAGGAAGGGAAAATGTGCTGAAGCATCGAAACAGGTAAAAAGGGGATAAATGTGCTAATCTCATGAAAAGGTGCAACAAAATGTGTTCATTTTACTCGGTTCTCATGGTCTAAAATGCATATCTCAAACGATCGGTATGAAATCAGCTATATTTTTGGAATGGTGCTGCACCTTAAAATCCGGTCCCTATACATCATCAATTAAATATTTGGCCGTGTCCCCCTTCCTCCAAGGAAGAATCCTCTACCTTGAAGTAAAAAAAAAAAACCTCCTCATACTGTTATTTATCAGTGAGATTTATATCATACAGATTCCTTTCCAGATTCTACTATACTGTTATGTAAGTCGATAATAATAATAAAATCCTGGCCCTGTAGTGAAGGGGTCCCGGGTTCGATACCCGGTGGAGGCACATTGTGGTTCAGATCGCACTTTAAACTGTAAGTCCAGTCCGAATTAGCTATACTGTGCATAAAGTGAACTTATAACACAAACTCAAAAATCAAAAAAAAAAGAAGAAAAAAAAGGAAGGTATGGTAATTAGGGTTGAAGTTAATTTCTTGTACAATTGTAGGCGGTAGATCAGTTAACTATTTTAGATTTTTTCACCCCTCTGATATCAATGGCATATAGATTCTCCATAATTTATCTTTACTAAGGGGCCCCTAATATATTGCTTGCCAGGCTGCCTTGGAAAACTGCACTACGCCACTGATTCACACACATTCAATGTAGGAAACCGCGTGTTACGTGCATAGCCAGGTGAGAGAAGTTCTTCCCATGCGTACGGTTTTGTCGTTTGGTTTCAAGGCTTAAACTACCTGCAATTTGTATGGCTTGATGAGTAACCGTTTACAAAACACATTCCGTACGGCGGCTGAGGCAGCTGCAGCTATATACGGTAACGACTTCCTATACTGAACGCAACTCCAACTGGCGGCTGGGAAACAGCGAATCAGCGATCAGTTGAATTTTCTTCGGCTGAGATCGGGCATTTTCGAGTCACAAGGTACCGAACGTTTTTCGCGGAACGAAACAAATGAGCGTTGGGTCAACCACATGTTCCCAAACGAACCGTAAAGCGAGAAAGAGTCTTCTCGGACAACGGTATTGTCAGCACCAGACTTCAGCGGGGTTAATGGTACAACTGCACATGCGATCCTCAACGATGAAGTTACCGGAAGGACCACCCACAGGTCAGAATGCAGGCGGGCACACAGTCATATAAAGACAACTGGCAAAAACAGAAGTACGCTTGACAACGTTGCTTCGGGAGAGCGATGTGATCCCTTCAACTTTTACTTTGCAAGTGAGTTTGTTGACACCCATCGGACCACACGCCCCCGAGATTGTTGGACAGGACGCGCCAGGATAGCCATCAAGTTCAACCGCCAGTTGGAGTTGCGATCAGTGGAATTAGCGGGTTTCTTTTGAAGGCTTCCCCGATTTTTGTCGACAATTGCATCTGACACTCCTGGCCGTCTTGTGTTACAGCTACACAAGGCGTTGCTGGGTTGCCTATAGAGTTCGGCATAGGCTCCGACTCCATGGGGCTTGGGGGAGCTCGAGCCCCCCTCCCCCCAATGTTATCGATGTGGGGGCAGAGCCCCCGAAATAATTTTGATTAAGAGAATCTAATGTATTATATTGCTTCTCTTGTAAAGTTTACTCTGAATTGTGCCACATGAACTTAACTTTAAATACACATTTGAAATGTTATAGACCATCAACTTTGGGGGCTGAGACCGCTAAACCATCAACTTTGGGGGGGGGGGGTGGAGACAGCAAAACACATGACGTATTATACACTAAGTATATAATTATGAGTTTTATTAACATTTTTACTAAAAAGAGTTTCAAAAGACGATGTGCATAAACTAGGGTAGTGGATGGGACGTTCGGACTACAAATGGCTCTCACATGACATTCAGAACGAGATCATTGATATATTAAGGAGATCTGTTTTGCGCTCCGTGGTAGCAGATATTAGAAGTCGGGAATATTTTGCTATTATGGTATGACATATCCATCCGTGAACAATTGACATTTTGCATTCGAACTGTAAATGAAAACTTTAATATTTTTGAGGAATTCATGAGGTTTTACGAGATTCCCAACACTGAAGCCAAAACTTATAAAAGGTAGGGAAGGAGTCATTCATTAATTTATTTCAGTGATCAGAGCACCCCCAATAATTTTGACAAGTCGGCGCCTCTGGAGTTGGGCATAAATTCAGGGTTGCCAGGTGCACAGTGGATGCGTATGGAATGAAATAGAACAATAGGAAGACATAAAATACAGGCAGATTTCGAAGAGTAGGTCTAATGGAGGTTAAATTCTCTAAAATATATATATAATACTAATTTCGTATTTTCCCATTGGTGAAAAAGGTATAGTTCCTTCTCCTATTTTTTTTTTTCGTTTACTCTGTCCGAAAACGGCATGTAAGGAAAAATCAACAAGATACAACGAATGAAGGATACAGCATATCCCACCCTCGGTAAAGGTAATTCAGATAAATCATGAATTATCGTGATAATGAGAGTAGACAAGTCACTTTCGTCCTGCTCCCTGCTCAATTTTCTTTTGGGAGACGGGGAAGGGAAGAAAATAAATACTATTTTTGTGTATCCTTCATTCTTTGCTTGTTCATGCATGCCATGCTCAAGTCCATGTACAGTCACCGACAGTAAAAATGGGACACCTAGATCCTGAAATACGCGCTTTTTGCATGGATTTATGTATGTTGCCTACTCCGTGGCGATAGATGAATTTCTTATGGAAAAGTATCTGTTGAATTTCGCTTATCACTAGACCTCGCATTTTAGGATTTTAACCTATTTTTTCCTTTACAGGTATGTAAGAAATAATAAGTTATGTCAGCGTTTCGTTTAAAAAAAAAGGGCAACAATTGATGGCGTTTTATAGTGTCTAAAAACCTATTTTGCTTGTTAGAACCCATTTTAGGTTTATGCGCCTAAATCAAGCCCCTTTTTTTTTAGGATCTTGTATATTTGTAAAAGTTTTACACGATTTTCATGTCACACAGTCATTTGCTTTGTTTGGTCATGAAAAAATTCAATAACGAACGTGTTTGAAATGTGCTCTCTGTCGATTTCTCTTCCTCCAAGTCCATGGTGATTTTTCAAAGCTCGAAACGAAGCAAAATGTCTGGTGCCACTGTTACTTGTACAACCCAAAGTGGTCTGATCTGTGTGGTCTTTCGCATCACTTGCACGCATGTCTTGGAAACTAACATTTCATCATGGAAGTTTGCACCACTGACTGTGTTTTTGTTGAAAGATTATTTTCGTCATATACGATGATCCCCACAGACAAAATTGCGGAGTTTGGCTGTGGATAGCATGGATAAAGATTCTTGCCTAACTACCGTATACGGCGAAGAGTGGATTTTAATAGCAAATTTCCAATGGAAAGGTCTGCCATCGCCGTAGGGTTAGGCAACACACATAACTTTATGCAAGATAGTGCGTATTTCAGGATATAGGCGTCCCATTTTCATTGCCGGTGACTATACCTAATCAGCATTTTTCAGGAATTTTGACCTATTTTTAGTTTTTGGAACCTACTTCAGGATTTTTCGAGCCTAACTTATGATTTTAGGACCTATTTTAGGGTTTTTCGAGCCTATTTGGGGATTTTAGAGCCTAATTTAGGAACCTAAAAGCACACTTTTTAGAATCTAAAAATCCGAGGTCTAGTTAGGCAACACACACAACGCCTTCAGGGAAACGAGTATTTCAGAATCTAGGTGTCCCATTTTTATTGCAGATGACTGTACATGCATGAAATATGAGGAGGTGGATGAGTATCAGGTAGAGTCCGCTCTCCCTCATTTCAAGCCACTGCTTATAATTTCATTGAAAACCCTTCTCTTAATAATTTGAAGCACTTCGTCACAGTCCGACATTAACTTCAACTTACCAAGTGGTTCGTTCTTACTTGTTAATTCGTTGCACGTATCGGTTGATAGGTGTGTAAATAAGCGAAGTGTCCAAAGAAGACATTGTAGTCAAAATTGCGTAATGGGCTCGCTTTGCACGTGTATGGACACAATGTACGAGCATTCTTAACGTATGATCGCATTTGCAGGAGCACTCAGGTTAAAAATAAATGCTGTGACGCAACACTATTGGAACCAGTTCAATTGAAACGAGTCGCCTGGAGCCACCTCTTTCGGCGACGCCGAGCGGAAACTCAAGAGAGCCAGAAATACCCGGTATTCAGCAGCTGGTCATCCATCTGTGCTGCCGGCCATCTTCAGTGCCTCCTCAAACTCCTTCGCTCACATACAGTGTTGCCAAGTCGTTTGTTAAAAAGGAGCTATGTCGCACGTTGATATCTCTTGCAAGAATCAACGCTTACAACTTGTATAAATGTCTAGGCATTAGCATATGAATTAAGGATTCTGAGTCACGAAAACCAATCAAAAATACACCAAAGAGAGCTGAAAAACTATGTTCACTATGGCAATGAGGGCGAACCATAGGCATATACCATAGGCGTGCACACGGGGGATTTTGGACGTCCGCAGATTTTTTCCAGCGAGGTATTTTCCCATGGGGTATATTACTCCGATACCACTTGAATTTGAAATTATCGCATTAATGTAAATTGCTATGACTGAAATCAAATTATATGTGTGAAATATATACTTTTAGGTTGAAATTCGATTTCTAAGGAGGAGGTTTGGCCATCTTTGCCCCCTTCCAGACGTCCATGTCCCTACAGTATTATACTTTCACCTAGAAATTTAGTGTAGGGCAATCTTATCGCCGTTGTTAAACATTATTATATTCTTAAAGAAAATCAAGTATTTTCAAGCCGATTAAAGTTCAAAGCAACTGCGGGAGAAGGGGCTGGAGTGGCGAAACTACAGGGGGACAATGGGCATTGCCCCTCCTCCCCAACCTTGGACGGAAATCAATTCTAGTGGGGCAAACGTTGAGGTAAAAGAGAGCAAGCCTAGTAGAATCTAAGAGTAGTAGCAGGACCAAAGGATACTTAAGATGGAATTAGTTTTCTTCTTTCTTGCATTATTTCTTCCAGATGGCCAAGAGCACCTGCAGGGGAACACAAAGGGGCAATTGCCATCCTCGATATGAAATTTTATACAAACAAAAATACATAACGTAACATTTTCTTGCCCTCTTCGCTCGCAATATCTCTTATTCTTACAGTCTTGCCAAGTTCACAGCATTTTTGATGCCATATTAAAAATAAAGGTAAAGTGTTCCCCTGTGCATAGCACCACGCCAGGAAGGCGTATAGGGGGTGTGGGGGTAACGCCCCACACTTTCTTGATCCGGTCGTGAGTGGGGGTGATGTGATCAGCATCACGCCCCTGACCGCCTTTACCGCCCAGGGTTTCCCCCAGGTACCCATGTTATTCGACGCTGGGTGGGCGCCGGGGCCGCTTCCAACGTTAGAAAAGTTCCCGGATTTGAACCGGCCGGGGATCGAACCCGAGTCTTTTAGCATGGTAGTCAGACGCGTTACCGACTGAGCCACCGCGGCCACTAAATCATTATTGTTTTCAGTTTGCAAAAGTTTGGATCTAAAAATTTTCTTCCTCGGCACATTTCAGAGCCATTTTATTTATTCGTTATGTGTGTGTGTCATATACCCATTAATGCAATGAAACAAAAATAGTGAAATAAAATTAGGTTTTTCTTTCCAGACTGAACTTTCATCGAGGCTTTTGCCCCCCCCCCCCCTAATCAGAGGGTTTGCTCACGTCTATGGGGCGAACCATGGTAGTGGCACCAGATTTCTGGTGTCAGTGGGCCACTGAATGGTTTTCAAATATTTGGATGGCCCTTCAGAGAAAAAAATATTTTGAAGTTAACATTGTTATCAAGTGCCAAACGTTTCCACAATATTAATCATTACTACACACTTAAATTTGCCAGGGTAAGCCAACCTGATTTTGGATTAGTTGGAGCTCGTATGACCCATCTTTTGGTGTCGCCCCTGGCAAACATGATCTCCCTGACTTAGACATGTGAGGCAAAAATAGTTTCCCCCCAACCCCTCTTATGATATGTGAGCATGGATGATTTCGTTATAAAATTCTCTGCTGTCAGAAATTTGTAACAAAATTATAAATTTGCCTGAATTTGCCAATAGTTTATTGGAATAAGCTTCGAAATATGTGGTGGTTACATTAAACGGCCTACATTTAAAACTAAAGGTCTTGTCTACGGCCGATCCTAATGCTGGCAAGGGAATTGGGGAGCGGGGAAGCGACCAATCCAGCACGATAAGAAACGCAGCAGCCGATAGAACGAGGCTCACGTAGTACTTCTTCCCGCCGCGTCGTGTCTTTCGGCGCCACTGCTGTTGTCTGGTTGGTCTGCGGCGTAATCCCCGCTCCCCACTTCTCTTGCCAGAACAAGGACCGGCCGTCGTAAGACTGGAAAATACCTATAGAGTCTTCTTATAGTGGTTATGGAAATGCTCATTGGAGCACTTCGTGATTTTAAAAGCAAAGCAAGATCCCAAATAGACTTGATCTAGCTCTAAAAGATATAAGATGGCAACAGTGCACGATCCCTCTATGGCCAACAACTAATTTGGGTTCTCTAAATTTGCGATAACAATAAAAATTATAAAGTAAAAAAAAAAAGTAAAGTGCTCCCCTGTGCATAACACCACGCCATGAAGGCGTATAGTGGGTGTGGGCGTAACGCCCCACACTTTCTTGATCCGGTCGTGAGTGGGGGTGATGTGATCAGCATCACGCCCCTGACCGCCTTTACCCCCCAGGGTTTCCCCCAGGTACCCACGTTATTCGACGCCGGGTGGGCGCCGAGGCCGCTTCCATCGTTAGAAAAGTTCCCGGATTTGAACCGGCCGGGATCAGGGCCGTATTTAGGATCTGTAGACCCATAAGCTGAACTTGTGGAATTTTTTTGAAAATAATGTTTCAATTGAAAATAATATTTTAATTTTAAAAATAACATATTGTAATTTTAAGTAAACATGTTACACAATTTTTTTGAAAATTACTAACTAACTACTAACTCCCTAGCCTTCTTAAACCCGAAGGTTCATGGCTGCAGCAACACAGGTCTTCCATCTTTCCCTATCTTGAGCAAGTTCTATATACTCTTTTCCATCCCTACCGATTTCCTTTAGGTCCATCTCAACGTTGTCCCTCCATATTCGTCTTGGCCTTCCTACTGGTCTCTTACCATCAGGTTTCCCAACAAGAATCCTGTAAACTCCTCTTTCCTCTCCCATTCGTGCCACATGGCCTGCCCACCTAAGTCTTCTTGATTTAATTATTCTAATATCTGGACATGAATACAAATTATGTACTTCTAAATGATGTAACCTTCTCCACTCACCTGTCTCCTCATCCCTTTTAGGTCCAAAGATTTTCCTAAGGATCGTATTTTCAAATACTCTCAATTTATGTTCCTCTTTCAATGTAAGGGACCAAGTTTCACATCCATATAATACTACAGGCAAAATTAGTGTTTTGTATATTTTAACTTTTAGTTTCTTAGATATTAAACGAGAAGACAAAAGTTTATGAAGAGAGAAGTAACATGCATTTCCTGAATTAAGCCTACTTTTTATTTCCTCTTTAATATAAATTCATTTGTTAATATTACTCCTAAGTACACTGCTCTCCATAAATTAAGCAACAAATGGTGATCATCCAATAGAATCAAACACAAGCCCGGAGGGTGTACATATTTTATTTGTAACGAAAGAAACAAGTGTCCCACACCTTACAGAACAGAAGAAACACAAAACAAGGTACACTCATGGGCAAAAGAAATGAAATGTACGCATGGAGCATCACAGGTGGTAAACGTTGGAGACGGAGAGTGACCATTATCTGACACTAATAAGGGATATGATCACCGCGCGCAGCAATGCACGCCTCACAATGCCGCCGCATGCTGCCAATAAGGTTGTCCACCAACTCATTGGGTATGAAGGTCCATTGTTGGGAGAGAGACATTTGAAGGTCTTGGAGTGTTTGTGGAGGGGGCACAAGACCAGCGAGACGTCTCCCCAGAGCATCCCTCATGTGTTCAATGGGGTGAGGGTCCGGGGAACGGGATGGCCACACCATGCGTTGAATATGGTGTTCGTCTAAGAACCGATCGACTAGTCCTGCCCTATGGGGACGGGCATTATCGTCCTGCAGAATGAAGCCCGGACCTCGTTCTCGTGCGAATAGTTCCACATAACGTGCAAGGACCTCATCCCTATAGCGCTGACCTGTCATGGTGCCACGTGGGAGGATATAGAGGTCAGTACGTCCACCAATAGAAATGCCACTCCATACAAGCACACCTCCACCACCATATCTGTCCCTTTCAACAATATTGGAGGGATGGAAACGAGTTCCTGCCTCTCTCCAGACCAATCGGCGTCGCGAATCACTGTCCAGTGAGAATCTGGCCTCGTCAGTGAAGAGAACGGACTGCCACTGGTCCAGTGTCCAGTTCACATGTTCTCGTGCCCAACGTAAGCGGGATGTCTTCTGACGCTGGGTGAGTGGTATACACAACACTGGTCTCCTGGCATACAACCCACCCTCGCGTAGCCATCTGCGTACTGTGCTCGTTGACATAGGCCGTCCTGTGGCAGCAATAGCCGCTGCACGCACTTGGGTAGCTGTTGCGGACCTGTTACGCTGACTTGTCAAACGGATATATCGGTCATCCCTGACCGATGTCACACATGGTCGACCTCCACTGAAACTCCGCGATGCATTTTGCGTTCTCTGGAACTTGTTCCATAACCTACTGACAACTGAACGATCGACATTGAGCCATCTGGCCACTTCGTCGTGACCCTGCCCTGCTTCTAGTCTACCGATGGCACGCCACCGTAATTCATCAGCCAAATGATGTCTGGTTGCCATATTCGACCCTTTCCGCACACTTGACTCACCTCTGCACTCTCCAGATAGAGACACACACCTCTTCCGTGAACGCGCGTCTTCGACTCCAATACCTGGTACGCCAGAAATCCGTGCGAGGGCACGATGATCGCACTTTATGACTCACCTGTTTTCCCTAACGCATTCGTTGTTTTCTTTCAGCGTGCCCACCACTCTTCTTCTCTTTTCTCCAACTGTTTTCTCTTTTATCTCACATTTTCTTGTTGTTGCTTAATTTCTGGAGGGCAGTGTATTTGAATTTGGAAACTGGTTCACACGAGTTGTTATCAATAATTAGATTTTGATTATTATCTAACACTTGGTTTCGGCCTGTAAGCATATATTTAGTTTTCTCTTTGTTAACTTCCAAACCTATCTTTTTAGCAGTTTTGAAAAATATTTTAGCATTATTCTTAATTGTATTCACATCATCCCCCAGTAAGTCTACATCATCTGCATATGCTAACAACTGAGTCACACCATTTAATTTTAGTCTTTCTTTAGTTTCTTTTACCTTCCTATCAGTATATTCTAAGGCAAAATTAAAGAGCAATGGAGATAATGCATCTCCTTGTTTTAACCCATCATGAATTGTAAATTTGTCAGACATATTAATACGCACACGAATTTTACTTTCTGTTTCACTAGTGCATATCATACTAACAAGCTTCTTAGGTATACCAAACTCTACTAATATATTATATAATTTATCTCTTTTGACCGAATCATATGCTTTTTTGAAATCAATGAATAGCTGATGGACATTTTGATTATATTCCCACTTTTTTTCAAGTGTCTGTGTGATGTGAAAAATTTGATCTGTAGTTGATCTGTTACGTTTAAATCCACATTGATAATCACCTATAATTTCATTAGCATATGGGGTTAGTCTTGTTAAAAGAATGTTAGATAATATTTTATATGTTGTTGAGAGTAGAGAAATTCCACGGTAATTATTGCAGTTCATTTTATCACCTTTTTTAAACACAGGAACAATTATGGATTCTTTCCACTGTTGAGGGATTTCTTCTTTATTCCATATTAGACAAATTAATTTATGAATTTGACATATTAATGAATTTCCACCATATTTAATTAACTCAGCTGGTATTAAATCAATGCCAGGTGCTTTGTTATTCTTTAGCCTTTTAATAGCATCTTTAACTTCAGTCAAGTTAGGTTCTGGAACTAAAGGTTCTGCTGTGTGGACTTCATTCACTTCTGATTTATCTCCTACATGGACATTTAAAAGGTCATTAAAGTAGTTCTTCCATCTATTTAGAATATCACTTGGGTCAGCTAGAAAATTACCGTCTTTATCTTTTATCAAGTTTACTTTAGGTTGCCACCCCTTTCTAAACTCATTTACACCTTTATATAAATCTCTGATATTTTTATTTTTGCTGTTTGTTTCAATTTCGTTAATTTTGCTTTTCAAGTAATCTCTTTTTTTACTTCTAAACGTGCGGTTAACTTCTCGCTTTATTCTATTATAATTGTTTAGATTTGTATCATCAGAGTTATTTAACCACCTAAGTCTAGCCTGATTTCTTAATTCTATTAGATTGTGACATTCATAATCAAACCATGGCTTACTTTTTCTCGGTTTATGGTATCCTATACTTTCTTTAGCTGCTGATTCTATTGCATTACGTATGTGCTCCCAATTCTTATTTACGTCTGTTTCATTTATATTTTCATCATCATTTAAATCCTGCAAAACATCAAATCTATTTGACAGTTTAATTTGGTAATCTTTCTTAATTCTTTCATCAGTAAACTTTCCTGTATCAAATTTTAGAACTTTTAGATTTTGTTGCTTATGATTTATCACTGAGAGTCTTTCTCTTAATTTATCAATTACTAAATAATGGTCACTGGCACAGTCAGCACCTCTATGTGTACGAACGTCAAATATACTAGTATGCCTTCTCTTATCAATGAGAATATGATCTATCTGATTATGAGTTTTACCATCTGGAGAAGACCAGGTATATTTATGGATATCTTTATGTTTAAAAGTGGTACTTTTCACAATTAAATTCTTTGAGGTTGCAAAAGTAATCAATTTTATACCATTATCATTACTGAATTCATGAAGACTTTCTTTACCAATCGTGGGTTTAAATGTCTCTTCTTTGCCAATCTGTGCATTACAGTCACCTAACAGAATTTTCATATCATACTGAGAAAATTTATCAAAGACCTGTTCTAACTCTGTATAAAAATCATCTTTAGTATTATCATCTTTATCTTCCGTTGGTGCATGTATGTTTATTAAGATAATTTTACACCACCTACTCTGTAAAACTGCATATGATATCCTATCATTAATAAATTCTACCGTTTTTAGAGCCGAGATAATTCTATTATTTATGAAAAAGCCTGTTCCAAAATTATGATTTTCAGTACCATCATAGAAAAAAGTATAATTTTTAATTTTACAATTCCCTTCTCCTGGCCAAATAACTTCCTGGACAGCTACTACATCTAATTTATACTTAACTATCTCATTAACTGTACACTGAAATGCCCCAGGCCGGTAAAGGCTCAGAACATTCCAGGTGCCTAATTTAATATTCTTATTCCTAACGTAAATTTTATCCTTAGTCCAGGGACCTCCCAAAGTAGTCCCCACCCGGAGATCAGAACAGGGGACTATTTTACCTCCGGAATATTTTACCTTGGGAACATCCATGGCCATATATTGCTGTTTCTTGACATTTTTTTTTTACAGTGCAGAGTTGTCAGCTCTACGCCTAACCCCCAATATGAATGTAGGAACTACTACACAAGACAAACACAAACACATTAGATAGCACAACTAGCACAACTACTACGCAAGACAAAACGAACATACTAGACAGCACAACTACTACACAAACACACTAGACAGCACAACTACAACACAAGACACATACATACACATCACCGATACTACACAAGACAAACAGAAATACATTGTATGCATTATTTTTTGAAAATAATATTTTAAATTAAAAATAACATTGTAATATTAAGTAAACATGTTAGGCAAATGCAACATAAAAAAAGGAATGTAACAAACAAGCAAATTTTACTTAGCTATATTTAATTCAAATACAGTACTTTCCCAAACAATCAGACTTAAAATGAAAGTGTCAAATAATCGTAGTGGATAATTGGTTTGCTCCTACGCTCATGAAGCTACTTATAATATCTTCATAACTTAGTTGTCTTAAAATATCAGCCCGACCCTGTGGCCGGGTTCGAATCCCGGTCGGGCTTGGTTGTTTGTGAATGTCCATTCATCAATTTCATCATTTCATCACTCATCCCCATCTTCGCAAATTAGCCAAGAGGCACAAAACGCGAAGTAAAATAAACTAAATCAATCAATCAATCAATCTTAAAATATCACTTTCAATGCTGACCAAAGCCAAAACGTTGAGCCTGTCTTCTAACATGGAGGTTTGAAGCCTGTTTTTGATCAACTTCAATTTTGAAAATGATCTTTCTCCACTGATGTTTGTGACCATAAGTGACAGGTAGATTCTTAGAGCGACCTCGATATTAGGAAAACAATCTTTGACGTTTTTTTTCTAGGAGGAGTTTATACAAAATCCACCTATCTTGACTAATGACTTTTTCATTTTCCTCATCATCTTTTTGAAACTCGTGGTAAAAAGCCTTGGACTGAATCAGTTCATTTCCCAATTGATCGTCTAAGTTTGTTATATGTTTCTACTAAGCTTTGAGCTGCTTCATTAGTAAGTGTATCCAACTTGTTGAGAAACCTAAAACGTGTATCAACTAGTTTGTATGCCTCAAGGCTCTGCCGCAATGAAGATTCAAATTGATCTATGCTAGGAGAAAAAGAGAGCCATGAAAGTATTATGGTTTCACCGTTCCGTGTATTCCGCATAAAAAAAAAAAAAAAAACTTGTTTGGCAATTTCTTGTAAAACTTATTTCAGAACTTCTATCACTTTGCTTGAAAGATTTACAGTCAAATAGATCACCGTCACAATACATTTTTTTATGTTAGTCTATTCAAAATTAAAATTCTTAAACAGTGTCTTTTTTTTGTTTTGTTTTTTGTGGTGCGGGTCCCTTTGTGGTGCGGGCCAATAGGCTGCAGCCTAGATACCCTGCGGCCCTGGATGGGATACTCACAATGAACACCCATTGCCAGGCCGGGATTCGAACCAGTTATATTATAACACCCTTATAATGATATACGTATATGTTCAAAGGTGTTTGTCTGTAAAATAGATAAACCCTGCGGGCAACAGCTCTTAGAGTGCCAAAGCCTGCCAACCAGATTTCAGTTAGATGGCGCCTTGTGAACTCATAGAATCCCATCACCGCTGCTGTATACAGCTTGATAGATTAGATTGCAGAATGAATGCTAGTTATTATCTTTATCTGCTATTTTAGTTATATCCTGTGTTCTATATTTTGTGCTAACAAAATATAACACAGGATTTTCCTGAAGTAACTTGGATTCTTGCTGTAACACGATTATGCCTTGTTTCCATATTAAACACACCATAGTTGCTAACCAAGCAGTTTTTTTTTAAGCACTCACTATACACGTTACGTTTCCACCCTATATCTCATGGATTCTTGTTATTCGGATGGCAAGACAAACTGTAGGATCTCTCCCGATAAGGTTTTTCCCTACCGTTTGGTAGGAGACCTCGTGGAAGTTCCACCTAGGACAATGGGCCTGCCTCTGCGTTGGTGGCCCTAAACTAGGTGTGATAGTACATGAGGTTTTCCGAGCCAGTACGAGCTCTGGAATATTGCTGGGTCGGGAAGGTTCTATGTTTGCTCAGCATCCACTGTTGTTATGCTGGGGTGAACTTGGCCAGCTTGCCACAGTAAAATTACAGTAGTAACAGTAATCCCTGAGATTTTTCCATGTCACTTCAGGAAATGTAGGTATGTAATGAAGTAAGTCTTCATAGCCAGTATGTAGGTATTCAAATAGTAGGCATGTAATGTTAGACCACTAATAGTTGTTCCTTTTGGGTCTGCGAAGTAATTCCTTAAGCTTGTAGGTTAGGTTAAGTGATAGGTATGTCAAGTGCTTTATGCAATTTTCATTACCTTAGATTTGTGTATGACAGTATTTACACACTCAAAAGGAAGAATGGTGCATTACAAGAGATCGCTGTGGACATGAAAGCGAGATCTTGTTATACACAGATGCAATCGAAATTGATATCGAGTGTATTTGCATGCTATATATCAAGTCGATTGCAGTTGGTTCTCCGGCGCAAGGCTGTAAGGTACAAATGGCCTTGCGTCCCTCTTCCAACTGAAAAAAAGAGGCCCTCACAGATGGTAGAGACGTTGACGGCGTTGTGAGGCTTTGAACTGACATCTACCTGTACCAACGCTAGTTGGCCCATCTTTTCAGGACCTAGAGAGAGAGAGATCGCCCACGAACCATATCAGATGGAAAGCAAATCAGATGTCTAACTTCACGGCCTCAAAATCAACAACGCAAGGATCCACTCTAGGCTCCGAATTGTGGAATCTAAACTTGGAGCTATCTCTAAAAAAAAATAGAAATATTTCGGAGATCAAAAGCACAATATACTTTGCAGATCATGTAATAATTGTTATGGAAGGTAATTCAAGAATAGAGTTGGAAAGATAGACCAGTATTGCGATAATCTCTCTTGAGGAATGGTGTGATAGTATGGCGAAATTGACGATTGCCACCCAGGAGACCAACTTTATAATCCTAAAGGGGAAGCTGAATGCTAATAAACACGCACAGATAAAACTCAGAGAAAAATGTTAGAAGATAAATATCTACACGTAGTTGTGAAATTACGAGAAATGCAACGATGACATGAATTACATACTTCGAAAGCTGAGCCTATAATAAATAAATTGAAAGCAATAGGTTCGAACACATTCAGACTCCCTATCGTATATAAACCCATACATATTCATAATCTACAAGGGGTGATTCTTCCAAGTAGTACACCCAATTGTCAACCTCACTTCCACGTAGCACACCCTGGACTTCATTTTGCAGACTAACGAGGCTGTGGCATCTGGCTCTATGGCCAGTATAATACTGTGTGTTGCCCTGTGTTTTGTCCTTATGTGTGTAGAGTGCCCCTTTGTAGTCTCAGCTTTTAACCAAAGTCAGAATGTTTTAATATTTTAGTAACACGACATTACAGTTATTTTAGTTATGGTAATGGGCTGGATCCCGTATATAATATGACAGATGCAAAATAGCCTTTAAGTGCTGACACCCCCAAAATTTTAAATTCAAATCCATAATCTACAACGCGATAGACCAATCTGAGACGACTACCTAAAATATACAACACATGTAACAAAAATAACATAATCACAAATGAAGACCAAATAATCAAACACAGAACAGCCATATACCTAGGTACTGGTGCAAGAAAGGCCAAGAAGAGAGAATTTACAAAGTAATTGACAGATATGCCCCTACCATTGCAGAATTAACTCCCAGATCATTCAGGAGTGGAAGGAAGAATGGACTAACAGCCCACGGGCAGGAGATTGTACCACTTCTTCCCATGAATAAGAGAGAGAGAGGATAACGACAGATTGCTGTCGTTGACGTCTCCAACGACGAACGCACACTTCACTTACGGTAGATGGTCGACCGGATTCACAGTTTCCAAATTCCTCAGCACACAAAATAACTTTTTGTTTAAGTGCTGCATCATATGAGCTATGCTTCTGTCTCTCTATTTTTAAAGTCCGTTTGATGTGTACTGACCACCTATTTACAGGAACACCAACATAAGACCAAATCAGAGAGCCAATGGATAACAATGTACAATAATAACCATCTATTCCGCCCTGGACCCCTTAAAAGAGCTAATCCGTAGAGCATAGTTGTCCGTAGTTGTCTCCTGTTAAAAGAACTATATAGCTAATGTTCTTATGAAACAGGGCAATTGTAGGTTCGGTGAGGTACCCGACTCTCAAATTTCCCATCCCAACAGTAATTTCTGGATCCGCCACTCAATGTTCCTGTGTAAGAAAATATGTTAACGTAATATTCTTTGTTACTTTAAAATTGGTGCGTTTCTAGTTTGATCGGCCCGACCCTGTGGCCGAGTGGTTATCACATCGCGCTGCGACGCCAAGGGTCCCGGGTTCGAATCCCGGTCGGGCTTGGTTGTTTGTGAATGTCCATTCATCAATTTCATCATTTTATCACTCATCCCCATCTTCGCAAATTAGCCAAGAGGCACAAAACGCGAAGTAAAATAAACTAAATCAATCAATCAATCAATCTAGTTTGATCGAAATTATATAGTTTTCTTAGCATTCATAATCTTAACCAGGCTTGCACCCAGGGGTGGCATGAGGGCCATAGCTCCCCTCGAGCCATGAAATATTTTGATGCAAACCTACAAAAATAACATGAATAATTTTTAAGATTTTGCAAGAATTTAGATTTTCCTCTTGTATAAATGAATTGGTTGTCTCTGGAGAGAAGCAGACTCCAGAAGTCTGCAGTCTACTGGCTATATGTAGTAATTTTAGTTTTATAACCATTTATGCGAAGCTACTAAATGTTCCAATTTGGTCGGGACAGTCCACCACATTTACTCCCTGTTTTGACTTTTTGCGAACTGTAGTCTATATGAGAAAATGTCCTTTTTGTGACAAAGGATAATTCCATAGCGTTGGTGGTCACATTCAGGGTACGAATTCCCATGGCGGAAGTGGAATCTCCCACCTTCCCACCAACGATTGTCTTCTATTAAAATTTTTCCCATTAACATTTTCCAAGGGTAAGAGTTTGTGTTATAACAACAAGGATAAGCAATTAGTTTGGACTTCAAACATACTTTACTAAGAATAACATCATAAACACATACAAAGAAGGAATAACAAACAATGATGTCAGCCTGTGTGTGAATATTGCATACATTTCTTGTTCTCTCTCTCTCTCTCTCTCTCTCTCTCTCTCTTTAGGGCTGGTAACAGCATGGGGGGAAACGTACTTTTACAGTCATAGATAAGATTTTAAAATTATATCAAATTGGACTAGTAAGAAATGAAGCCGTAGCTGCGAAGGTGGTTGTCATTGTCACCCTAGGCCCCAGGAACATAGAAATTAGACCGACCTGTTATTTCTCCTCCATTTCTCATCTCCTTTCGTCGGGAATAACACATAGCATTTACATGTTAATTCAATAGGAAACTACGGATTCAGTGGAAAAGAGTAAGTGCATAAAATTTCTACAATGTCTAAGTATGCCAGCTACATCTAGGTAGGGGGGAGGGTGCAAATTCGGTGCAAGCGTCCTGGGCGCTGAAATCTCTAGCTACAACTCTGATAAGGAAATATTTCCTTTCGACGAGAGACCATTAATAGATTTGCACCATTATAAAAAAATAACACAATAAAAGTATGAAAATTTAATTATCATTTTTAATAAAAAGCAGTAATTAAATAATATCTAACAGGTATTAAAAACATTTCATTGCTAGTTTATAAATGTAGCAAATTAATTTGTTTATATATGTTTATAAATATAAATATATATAAATTATTTAATTAATTATTTAAAAATTGACATATTTCATGACAATTATATATACAAATATATATAAAGGTGTTTCGGGATTGCCTCCCACCCCCCCCCCCCGTCAAAAGTATCTTGGGTACGGGCCTGATCTTAACTGTTAACTGGCCTTTCATCTTTATGTTTTAAATTTTAGTTTTATCTATATAGTTAATTTCATCGCAACCATCGGATTTGGTGGCAAACAGGTGAAATGTAAAGAACAAACAAACAAATATGTAGGAATATTCCATGAAGTCAATATTCATTCTAACGTAGAAAATAGAGTGGCCTAGCGGGTTGAGTGGTCGACTGGCGATCTCACCGTGGCTCTTTGTGCATCCGAGCATCAGTCGTTGGATAATTACTAAATGCCTAATTAGATGCAAAATAGCAGAATAGTGACGTCAAACGAGGAAAATTGGAAAATACGGTCTAATGAAATTGATTGTGGGAAACTACTGGCAGTGACTGTGTTACCAGGGGAGATTAATGTGGAGTTGATTGGCTGAGCTTCCCACAGAAAAGAGATAAAAGAAAAATTAAATACATTAATGTATGAAAAAATATACCACTGGCTAGGGAAAATGTCGCATATCTTCTTAATAGACTATTGCTAGTATGATTTTTAAGGATAGTAGTGTATAACCAGAGAATGAGCTCCTGCATTAATGGTAAGAACTCTCGCATAATGAAAATCCGCTTGGAAGGCCTTAGCCCTCAACGGCTGTTTGAGCTACGGAGTTTAGTTTTAGTGTGTGTATCATATCTACAATAGTCTATCTATATTGGGTCTCCCCGATGGCGCAGTGGTAGCGTCAACGGGTCACGGGTTCGATACCCTGTGGAGGCATATAGTGGTTTGGATCACACTTTAAACTGTAGGTCCAGTCCCGATTAGCCTTACTGTGCGTAAAGTGGACTTAAAAAACACCAACTCAATCAATCATGTCTATCTACATTGCTCAGATAGCCCAGTTTCTGATTTCTTCTTATTTTGCTGACTCTAGGTTATTCATGACGATGAAGATGAATGCGATTCTCGGAAAAAAAGGCCAGGATTTGAATCTGGAACCTTCGGGGGCGACACTGTCAGTCGACCACTCGGCGTGTTCTTTAACTGAAGCATTTACGTGACTCAGGAATTAACATTCGATAGTTTCGATTCTTCGTGAATAAATCGCATCACCTGGAGAAAACGCCAATATTCTTGGCCCAATCGAATCGAGTAAAATCAAAGTTGTTAAAGATCCAGGAACTCATAAATTTTATTGGATTCCGATACAGGACCGAAGCCTTTTTTCTCGCACAATTTAAATTCCGTCCAAGTTGCGTATTCTTACATTGAAAAATGTTCCTGAACCGTATTGAAATTGATCTGGAAAAAATGTTCCTGGACCGTATTGAAATTCATCCAGAATAAAGGTTCCTGTACCGAATTGAAATGCTTTAAATATGAAAAGGCTCTTTACGGTCCAGAACCCATTTACGCTTACTGATTATCTCTGCTGGACCGGAATTGAATTTACTTAAAATTACTCGACCTTTAACAACCCTGAGCTAATTGAGGGACAATGAAAACAGTTTCTGAGCTCATCCATAGAGTTGATGAGGAAATAATTGTTCACCCTCTTCTAATTCGTCATTTTTTGGTTCCCCAGACTACATATTACCTGAAGACAAAAACTGGTTCTTGTGCTTTTCCTTGTTGCTCATAGGCCTGAACAGGTGAAGGTCAAAGATACCGTAATGAACTTACACGAACACTCAATGCCACTGTGCTCAGACGCCCACACACAGTTCCAGTTTCTCTAGGAACACCTTGACGTCCGTGAACAGCTCCAGGAGTAAAACAGTCGATGTGAAGGTTGATATTGATCACCATATAGCATGTCAGCTCCAAAGAATAACGCCAACTCTTTCGTGGTGAGTACAATTGCACGCGAGTTATTGATAGAAGGCAAGGTCAGCATGCGATCCACTTCCTTTACTAGAGTTCCTGTTTTGACACAACGAACTTCCTGGAACTGCATAGGAAATGCATTTTTCAGGTAGTTGTGGCGCCACGGGACTTCCCCGCAGTTTGCTGCCTGGAGGGTGTTGTTGATCAATGATCACCAGTGGTGTATTCTCATGTTACCGCGTCTACCGCCCTTAAACCAACCTTTCTCATATTTATTTATACATTTAGCTACAATAAATGGGAAATCCCTCATTATATTACTATTTTTTAAAAAAGTTTTTAAACCAGAATTTCAGGGGAAGAGTGGCAGTTTCGCACCAGTTGTGCATTTTTTTCATTATCGTTGGAATGAACATTGCTACAAGAAGAAAAACCCGGCTGGACAAGAGAGTATGAATTTCTCTCCACGTTTGAAGTGGAAGCAGTTTTTTAAGTTGATTATTAAGCTAGACACGATGTTTGAAAAATATTATGAATAAGTATTTACAGAATCCCATGTATTCCTTATGGGGAATCAACTTAAAGTTACAGCTAATCAAATGGGAGTTTCGATTTTTCCGACGACCAACAAATTGTTCAACGTGCCATTTTTCCGTCCATGTACTTTTCTACGCATTTGCATATTTAATATTCCAGAGAGAACGAATAAAATTGCTTCCATAAAGTAATGCATTTCTCCCTGCCTCCTACGGCCATTCTGGCAGAGTTGCCAAACCTGATGCACATAAAAGAGCTAAACTTCACCATAAATGGAAGTAAAGTTGGCTTTCAAGGAGCTAGACTTACGAAGGCTCGATAAAGTGCCTCCTAGGGTAATGTTCGATGTCAAGACGGAGGGGGGAAGCGTTGCTATTACCGTTAACTTTAAAGTGATGACAATTTATCCTTAGTTTTCACCGTCTAGATCTAGCGGCATCATTCATCTTAATAATTCATCTATGGTCGTATGAAATCGAAAATAAAGTATTCCGGATAACAATATTATGTCATCTTTACGTCAGACACGGCGCTATAAAAAAGCAGTAACTGGGAAGGTAAGAAGGGGTGGGGCGACGCAGCCAATACAACTCTATCACTTGCAAAACGTATGGCAAACGTTGGTCTATGTCGGCCGGAGCCAGTGATGTCACCGGCACCATAGTGGGGCAGTGGGTGGGTGCCCCAGTTCTCAGCCAAAGGAGTGCACGAAAGAGCCAGATCTGGTTCCAACAGAGCTAAGTTGGCAACAGTGTTCGCAGCCACCGCCGAGGGAAGAGCTTCGGGGAAACCTTCCCTCATGCCCTTCTCCATCGCGCCCTTCTGACGACCGGGTTTCCTTTCCTCCCCGATAGATTCTACTTATTAAGCATAACAACAACAACAACAACAAAAATAAACATTGTTTTTAGCCCACTTCTATAATTAACATATAACGATTGTACGCGGGGAGTGCGAAGAAGCCGAAGAAAAAGTGGGTGGCTTGCGTGGTCACTTTCACCGCTGGAAACAGCGTTGGGGAGAGAAACGGGCTTGTTCCTTTCTTTTTCTGTGCCTCACTGGCCAGAGGCAGTGTGGCTACATGAAGGGAAATTTTTCTTGGTGAACGGAAATTCAGGTCCAATTTTCTGTGAAAAGGGAAATATGAAAAATACAGAAACTGCCGGAAAATTTGAGGTTGTCGGACTCTCTGTTTTTGTTTTGCTTGCATGCATGCATTGGTGTTTTATTTCTGGTATATCAAATTCATCTGTATAGGATGAGTGAATACTAAAGATATACAATAAATAAGAATTGAATAAGAATAACTTTTCTGCCACCTTTGGCTAATCACGAAGATGAGGATGAGTGATGATATGATGAAATTGACGAAGGAACATTCACAGAGACCACCCGCCGGCCTCCGTGGCGGAGTGGTTAGCACAGCGCACAACGACGCCAGGGGTCTCGGGTTCGAATTCCAGCCTGGACATGGGTGGTCTTTGTTCTTGACTGATATATTGATTTGTTGTTTCTTTAACTTCGCTTTTCTGCCAATTTTGGCTAATCGCGAAGGTGAGGGTTAGTGATGATATGATGAAATTGATGAAGGGACACTCACAAAGAACACCCATGCCCAGGAATTCGACCCCGAGACCCCTGGCGTTTTGGTGCGCTGTGCTAACCACTCCGCGACGGAGGCCGGCGAGTGGTCTTTGTGAATGTCTGTCCCTTCATCAATTGATTGATTGAATTGATGTATTAAGTCCACTTTATGCACAGAAAGACTAATCGAGACTGGACCTACAGTTTAAAGTGGGGTCCGAACCCGGGACTCCTTGATTACCACTGCGCCATCAATGTTGTCCTATCATCACTAATCCTCATCTTCGCGATTAGACAAGTGGCAGAAAAGCTAAGTAAAATAAACTAAACCAATCAATCAAGAATTGTTGCTGTAAACCAGGTCAAACATTCAAGATACATCACTGATGATCGCATCTACTTCTACTAATGTCGAAGTTAGAATGTTACCCATAACAAGACGACAATGAGAATGAAAAGGAGACAGACCTGGACAAGACTGTCAAGTTTCGTTTTCTCTGGAAGTCGAAGCGACGGAAATGCATTTCCTTACGGGATTTTCCAGGTTGTATTGATCACGGGGAACTTCGCTTATTCTCCCACCAGGTCAAGCAACTAACGATCAGAGTCTGCCAGACTTGAATCTAGACTGACTGGCGCAGACACGCGGTGAATGTTCGATTACCTGAAGGGCATTGAATGCTCCATGCCTTTCCAAAGGCCGAGAGACGATAACATCATTAATATTTACATATGCACACATTTCTTACCTGTAGTACGTATGGAAATGTTTTTGTTCCGATAACCTAATTAGTTAGTATTTTGTATTGTATTTTTGTTATTAACCGTCAATTTTCTGCCACTTTAGGCTGATCGCGGCGATGAGGATGATATGGTGAAATTGATGACACTCACAAAGAACACTCATGCTCAGGCCTCTAATGACGAGTGCTATACCTATAAGATAAAAGGTTACGGATGCGATTCTTCCTGAGGCAACATATCTCCGTGCTTCAGTTCTCATGCAAAACCGTTCTTCATAAGGTCCTCTCTAAAAACCAAAACGTTCAGTAAATATTTTACTCCTCTTATCTGTATTCCAGGATAAATTGTGAAATATGATGATGTATAATGTATAGTCAATGCGTAAATGACCTTTCGCTCTCTTAATGGTGAACAATGAGTCATAATCGGCCTATTCTGAGACCGACTCGTACGTGGCGAAAGCTATGAACTATCGATACATACATTTATATACTAACAGAATTTTTCTCCATCGCTTGAGAATTAACTTCGCGAGAATTGTTTTTGTTCTTCTTCAATCCTTTCTATGTTCTTACATGTATCGTACTACACATAAGAAGTGGGTAGAAAAGAGAAAGATAAAAATAAGTCAGCAACGTAGATTAATTAAAAGAACTGTAATACAGTCAGTGTTCTCCTCTGCAGGGGAGTTTCCACTAGGTTATCCTACGCTATAGTCTAGGGGCCGCAAGTAAAGGTGGGCAGCACAAAAATGAGACGCTGGAGGGGCAGAAGTGACAAGGACCATCGACTATAAGTATTCCTTAATATTGTGATAATATAAAAATAAAACAAAATGTGCAGTCGTTTTACTTGTTTATTCCATGAAAGAAGGTAGGGTAGATACATCTAGTGTTTAAATAACTTCTTACATCATAACCCTATTTTCAGTACTGGCAAGTGGCTTCCTAAAAAAAAATATCTAGCACACGCTGATCTGCAAGGTGGGACGCGTGTAGAGTGTTATTAAATAATTATTGTACTTACTATAAAACTAAATTGTTAGATTAAATTTGTCCGTTCCACCCAGAAACCAGAGTTTCAAATCCAAGCTAATGAAACATTCAAATACGTATTTTCAGATACTAGAAACACCCATTTTTGCTATTGTTGTGTATTTGGAAAACATGTAGATCTCGCACAAGGTGTCGAATATATTATATATGATATGCACGCATAATTCAACATTATTTAATTGACCATAAATTACCATTCAACAAACTATAATGAACTCCATTTATTCAAGACCAAAACATAATCTGTTTTTTTTTACCCACATAATCACAATTTCAAAGGTCTTATAAACCATACAGACTATTTACATAATAAGCGCTCACATATACGACAGCTATACACCGTGTTCCAAAATGAATATCGGGGTTTTAATTAAGTGTATATTCTATTACATATACATTACAGAAATGAAACATACCTTAAAAGGAAGGGTAACGCAAACAGTTTTTTTTTTGTCACAAGTTACAAGTGTTCAATGTGGGATCCCCTTGTGACACGGCACACATCTAGTCTGTAGGCAATTTCTTCCCACACTGAAACTAGCATGTCTGGTGTAACAGACTCCACAGCTGCATCAATCCCGCGTTGCAATTCAGGGAGGTCGGCAGGTAGCGGTGGCACTTATACACTATCCTTTACATACCCCCACAAAAAGAAATCGCAGGGGGTGAGGTCGGGAGATCTTGGGGGCCATTGCAGAAGAGCCACGGCATCCTCACAATGACGACAGATCCATCGTTGGGGGAAAACAGCATTCAACTACAACCTTAGTGACAATGAAGTTCGACCAGTCACAAATATAGGAGTGCGTTGTGAAAGAAGGAGAACACATGCATATGCTGAACATATTTTATTCAGCACGCTACATGGAACAAAGGAAAACATAAATTTCCGTTGCAACGCAGCAATGTATGGTGTCCACACAAAATAAAACAGTTTCGTCCATCTACACGTGACATTGAAGTTCGACCACTGTTAGAGGGGATCCTGTTTACCATGGTGTGACGCCGCCCCGTCAGCGAATAACTGTGGTAATGGGTCGGGGCATGCTGCGGACGAGTCGTTCAAGGTATTCAACATCGATGCGGTGCCATTCCTCCTGCAGGCAGGCGATAAGAGTAGCCACTGTCGTCGGTCCCCTCTGTTGCACACGTCGCTTAAGAACACGCCACACATTCTCAATGTGACTCGATGGTGGCCATGGCAGAGTTCGCACGTGATGGCGAGTCAACCATTCTCTTGTCAGCCGCGCTGTATGAGGCCTGGCATTGTCGTGTTGAAAGATGAGACGCCGCCTGTGGAACAGGTGCCTTCGCACTGTGGGAAGATGCCGCTCCAGTATGCGTGTATAGGCGTGTGCATTCACAATGCCCTCACAGAAGTGTAGTTGGCCAACCCCAGATGCCGTCATGCACCTCCATACCATCACTGACGCAGGTTTCTGTACCCGACGTGCATAACATTTTGCTTCATTCTGTTCCTTCTTCCGACAAATGACTGTTTTCCGTATTTTCCCGTACACAACATTGAAAATGGATTCGTCCGTCCACAAAACCCTGTTCCACTGCCGAAATGTCCATCCCCGGTACATTCTTGCCCACCGTAGTCGATTTCCTTTGTTCAACATGGAAAGGAAGGGTTTACGTTTCGCCTTGTACACTCGGTAACCGCATCGCTGTAGGTAACGGCGAATGGTTCTGGTTGACACTTCAATGTGAAAGCGTTCTCGAGTCCACAGTCGTAATTCGGCCACAGAAACATGATTGTTGGTCTGGATATAGCGCCTAAATATCCGTAGGTCACGCACGCTCAGCAGGCGTTTTCGACCGGGGGCCTTACCTGGCTCTGTAGTACCCGTATTTTGGTGGTGTTTGATGATGCAGTGGACGGTTGACTTGGGTAAGTTCAGTTGGCGCCCTATTTCCCGTTCACTGAGTCCTTCCCGTTGCAACTCCACCACTCTTCTCCTCACGGTGTTGTCAATAGGTTTACCCCTGGCCTAGGTGATGATCCACTGCGGTTCCTCGGTGCACAGCACGCGCTTATATACGGCGAACTCCCTTATCGTGTCCGTGACGTCATGCTTCCGTCGAATGCGCCACTATCTGGAATTTTCCGTATGGGTCTGGTGCCTGGTCGAAGTTCAATGTCACGCGTATAGTTCCCCGTTTTCGTTCTTTACGTGGCCTTGGGTGCAACATGTGGGGATCACGATTCTTGCCTGCTCACACGCCTCCTCTTACACACATGCGTCACTTCTGCGGGTCACCCATTCCACCGCCTATGGCCTCTGTGCATTTATTCACGTATTCCTTTCTGGTCGAACTTCATTGTCACCAAGGTTGTAATTCCGTACTTCACGATGAAAGTGTGGGGGCAGATGCCAGATGCCAGATGCCAGATGCCAGATGATGTTTCTTTTTTGCTCACGATCCAGTTGAGGGTAGAACCATTGCTGGAGCATGTCCAAATAAGCAGTACCTGTGATAGTGTTTTCCACAAAGAAGAAAGGTCCATACACTTGTTCTTTGGATAGAGCATAAAAGACGTTCACTTTTGGCGAATCCCTCATGTGCTGCACTGTTTGGTGTGGATTTTCGTATTCACTCGTCCACTAAGATGAAATGAGGCTTCATCACTAAAGATCAGACTTGCAAGAAAATCATTTTCCATGTCCAGTACATTTTCGCAGAAGTTGGCACGGGTCACATTATCTTCAGGTTTTAGGGCCTGTAACAGATGTAGACGGTATGGCCTCATGTGTAATCTCTTTCGTAACACCCTCCAAACAGTGGTGGACGGCATTGACAGTTCTCGACTCGCCCGCTTTACAGATTTCCTGGGACTCCGACCGAAACTTGCTCTGACCTGTTCCACTTGCTCATCTGGTAGACGTGGTCTTCCGGAGCTCTTCCCTTTGCACAGGCATCCCGTTTTCTTAAATTGGTTGTACCATCTTCGGATGTTGTTATCCGATGGGGGATCACATCCATATTCCCGCCGAAAAGTACGTTGCGCTCCAATTGCTAAGTTACACCTTGCGAATTCCAAGAGACAAAGGCTTTACGCTCAGGAGTCATCTCCATCTTTACTACTAGCGCCGTGCTGCGGCGGAGTTACGAAACATCACCTGCGAAGTAGAAACAAAAACTGTTTGAGTTACCTTTCCTTGTAAGGTATGTTTCATTTCTGTAATGTATATGTAATAGAAGATACACTTCATTGAAACCCCGATATTCATTTTGGAACACCCTGTATAATGGACTGATTTTTTGGAGCCCGTTCAACATACAAATGAGGTGTTGTAAACTGAAACTGCTACCTTGATCGACGTTGTACACTCAATAATTATGTCAAAGGTCTTGGGGAAGATGGGAATGGAACTATCCCAGATAGTGTTATCAACTAGACAAAAAAGGGGAAAGAGTAAAGAGGAGAGGAGTTTAACAGTTATGTAGTATTTGATGGAAAATCGGACATCAAAATCAATACATTTCTAGAAATGTTTGACAAACTAGTTGCAGAATTGGAAAGAAAAGCAGTCGTGTACCACGAACTCGTAATCCTCTTTGGTCTCCTCACTAATTTAAAAACTCTTTCTTCGAAGACGTAAGAAATAATGCTGAAAATTATGTGGATGAATATGCAGACAATGTTGCATATTACTAATTGAAGATTGTGTGTACATTCAAGAATTTTTAAAGTGTTTAGACTGGAATGAAGGAAAGCATGAAGTTTATTTGGCTGGTGACTATTTAAAACTTATTCGTGAAAAAACATTTAACAGTGCTTTTCCCAAATCTTGACATTGCTCTCAGAATTTTTGTATTTTATCATCAAATGCCAATGGAGAGCGATCATTCAGTCTTCTAAAAAGAATTTAAACTCCATTCAGAAATTCTGCGTCGGATGGCAGATTTTCTAGTCCTTCACAGATTTCCTGCAAGAAATTGACTTTGATTTATTGATTGATTTGGTGTTTTAAGTTCACTTTATGCACAGTAAGGCTAATTGGGACTGGATCTACAGTCTAAAGTGTAATCCGAACCACTATGAGCCTCCACTGGGTTTCTCTAGAAGGAAACAGTTTTAGGCAAGTGTTCGCTTGCTAAATCTAAATGTATTGTTTCATAATATTTAATCAGACTGTGTCTATATTTTAAAATTTACAAGTGTTATTAATGGAAGTGAAGTAGCATGATAACAAAACTGCAAATAATAATAATAGTAATGTCGGAAGGGTTAAAAACAAAGGATAGCCTAGAGGCCCAAAGTTTATAAATCCCCCCTGCTCATCTGGTTAATACAATTAATATTTTTGGCCACATGCTGAGTTCACTTTGGACCTTATTGAAAATGTGAATATAAAAATCAGAAAGGAAACTCCAAACTGAATATCATTACTATTAACACTTTTCATTTTTCAACTTTTTGAAACGCCAGAAAACTGAAAGCTTATAGTACATTAACTAGATGGATGCTAAAGTTATTCTGAAAAGTCAGTGAAGATAGAGGAACGTGGTTATGAGTCGATTGTAGAAGGATATTTATGTTTATGTATACATTAAACTCCAAATGCAAGAAATTTACTGTACATTGTAAAAGGGCAGTTGCCTGTTGTGCGGAGAATAATAAATAATGATAATAATATCCTGGAAATCAAGGATTTTGAGTTTTGGGAAATTCTTTCCCCTAAAAAAAATTATTTGACAGTGTAAGATATATTGTTGCTACGGAAGAACGACGCTTGATTATTGAATATGTAAACATTTTGGCAAGTAGCTGAATATCGCTCCCCCCTCAATTCTTTAATGCTAAATTTTTCCGTAGAGTTTCCTTGGCAGTTCAGTCTGTTAGTATTGAACAACGAATAAGATTACCATATTTTGTGAACTAAAAGGAGGACATGTTTTTTTTTATTATTTCGAGCAAAACATTAAATAAATTAATATGTTTGTTTATGCTTTATTAGGTACTTCATTGAAATAGGTATATTTACAGTATTTTCTTACGGTTTATTGAATTTAACTTTTAGAACGTTTTAACTCGGAAAGAAATATCCTCCCGGACTCCCTTTTTATTACCTAAAAAGAGGACATTTCCGGGGGGGAAATGGCGTTTGGAAACCCTGTTAAAGGGTGACAAATTAACAGTTTTATGTCTCGTCCCTGGTGATCCCACCCAATTCAATACACTGCTATAATTTCCTTGGCAGTCTGTTAATACTTTTAAATTTATACTGCAGTGCAGTGATCGTTGAATGATTAAAAAGACCTGTAGACGTTTTCTGCCTCCATCAGACTCCTCTGTGGGCCCCCTCGTTGAATAAGACACTGAAATAACAAGTGGAAGGAAAAATTCGTATTAAAAACTGTGTCAACATTATGGAATCTGTTTTGATGTTATTGTAATTGAATTAGATTTGGGAATTGAAGTGACTAGATTAAGCGAAACTTTAAATTACGTAGAACACTGATGCTTGTGCCATTTAAAGTTAAATTGCTTTCCAGAACCCGGTAGAGAAGTTGTGTGGGTACGTTTGATAATCCTATTTCTGCATATGAGTTAGTATATGTATAATGGAAGGAAAACTTGGTTTGTACGCATGCAGACACGCATTTAGACAGTTGCCTAAGGCACTGAAGACCCCGACTTTCATCTATACATCGTGGAGTACCGTAAAAAGACTCCGACTTTCATCTATAAACCTCCCCCTCTCCACTGGAGTACAGTAAAAATGCTTTGAAAGAAAAAAAGATGTATGTATTTGAAATGTTCTAACAATATAGAAATATAATCTAGAATAAGCTGGCCTGACAATTTATAATTAAAATTTTACATCTACTTTGGTTACAATTAAAGCATAATTACTTTTATACATAGTACAAATGTGAATATTAATTAACATTGCTGAAATATTTCGTAGCTGTGTTGGTAAAAAAGTTCTGAACTGCAAACCCAAGGCTTTGAAGGGTTTCGAGGGTAAAACATAACAAGTGGCATTTTGGTCATTACTGAGTTTATTAAGAGGAAAAGTTATACTGTAAATAAATTGTTTCGTCTTGAGTTTACCAATTTCAGAAGCGTGCAAATTGCATGACATGGCAATTACACGCGAAAATTGAAAGATGGGTCTTTTCACTTTGTAACTAAATAATGACCAAAATGTCACTTACCATGTCTAAGTCCCAACCCCTTCATTTTATAAAGAAAGTAATTGAACAAGTGCTACTAAACAGACATCACTTATTTAAATATTCAATTGCAGAAATATACTGTTACACACCTACAATGTAGCATTGTAGAGGCTAGGAGATTAGGTTCACTTACAGACTACAGGAACGAAAATACTCTGGTAAACAAGTCTCACTATTCCTAGTGACATTCCCCTCGCATACAACCACTCAAGTAAAAACAAAAAAAAGGAAGAAGAAGAACTGGCGCCTGTCCAGCAGAGTCAAGTCGGTTAAATCCAGTGTGAAATTAGTGTGTAGGTAGCTATTTCGCTAGTCGCATGCACTTGCACAGAAGCTCCAGTAGAAAGGTGCCAGCTGTCGCCTGTAGAGGGAAGAGAGAAACATAAATAATTAGCTGGGTGGCAGATTCCCAACACGAACGCAACCTCAATCTTGTTCTAAACATGTCAATTGGGCATTGCTGCATGAGATGTAATTAACCTGAGAATTAATCGTATGGATATGTATAAAATGTTGACACCTATTTGGGAGCTTGGTATTCTAGTTATTTTTAAAAAGTCGTAGTTTTCTTTCCTTTACGGTTCATCTGAAATTTGTAACGTTCCAAATTAGCTCAAACAGAATTTTGAGGATCCTCGTTCGAATTACAGTATATCAAATTCGTCCTGGAGGTTAACATAACGATATTGTAAATAGAAATAAGTACACTTTAGATTGTGAAGTTTATGATTTTGTTTATGTATTATCTATTGTGAATCTATTTTCAAAATTGTCTTTATTGCACGTGCTCATATTTAATTCATGTGCGTACAAAGGGTTCAGAGACTGTTATGATATTGCTCTGGCCGCTACAAACTAAGGTTTGTGGTGTTGCCAGGTATGTATGTAAATGTATACATATACACTGACATCGAAAGATTTCATCACAATTTCTAATCTAAATGCTAAGGATAATGAGGGTAATACATCTAGGTATAATGTGAAGGCATTGGAAATTCTAGTTTTGAAAAACACCCATAAGTTTTCCATTTTTTAAATACAACTTTTCTTAAATAATTTTTATTTCTTTGTTTTTCTTAGAATTTATTTATTTATTTATTTATTTATTTTGAAAACAGGTTTTAAGGACAGGTAACAATTCCAAAACATATAAAGCTTTGGACCTTCTTCTGGGTTCATTTTGAATTAACGGAACAGAAAATCAGGAGTTTGTAATGTGAAAATTGACAACAAAGATAGATCTATTCATTTTAATGCAGGGTGCGATTTAAATAGGGTGAGGAGATTTCCCCTCTCCTCTATCTTGAGGCATCCCAACCAGGAATAATAATCTCCCACCCACTGGATATGGAAATATATCCAATATACAGGGTACAGCGCCTATACAGGGTATCTATAAAAGAACTCCTGAGTTTTGAAGCTAAATATTTTATTAAAAACTGAAACTCAGAAAAAAGTAAATACATATTTTTGAAGGTAATGTTATCAAGTTTTGTTTACAATTTAGTAAATTCTAATGTGTGGCCCGTTTATAGCACGGCACACATCCAAACGATAATCAACTTCTTGCCACGTCCTGGCCAGCATGTCTGGGGAGATGGTTGCCACAGAAGCGATAATTCTTTGCCTTAGATGGTTGACATCTTGAATTTTCTCCGCATAAACCATGTTCTTCACATGTCCCCATAGGAAAAAGTCTAAGGGAGTAAGGTCCGGACTTCTTGGAGGCCATGAAATAGGCGCTTTCCTTCCAATCCACACTTCCAGTCTCTTTAAACGCCTTAAGCCATTGACGAATGCTTTTGCCCGAAGGCTAAACACCACCATACTTGTGTCGAAAGTTCCGCTGTACAGTAATAACAGATCCAGTTTCTACAAGTCATATCATACACTACGCCTTCTGTTGCGGCGTCGCCATTGCACTGAACTGCACTGACTGGTTCGGCTCGGCTCGGCCACTTCAAGGTGAACGCTGCGCAGCGTGAATAAAACTTGATGAGCTACTGATTTCAAAGTAATTAACTAACCTGAGTTATCTAATACCGTTTGCGCGCTATCATTGTTTAAAACCCCGGAGTTCTTTTATAGATACCCTGTATATAAAGCTCCAATCCCACCACTCACTCACTCACTCACTCACTCACTCACTCACTCAATGACTGACATAAATGTTCTCCATGAAGGAAACCCCGGACGCAAAAAACGCCCGATTACGACCCCCCATGTAATTGTCCCAAAAGGCAGAGAAAATTAAGAAATCACTCAATTAGCCCTTTTGTAAGGGTGAAAATGCCCTTTTTCATGTCCTTAGCAACCCGTTGCCACGGGCATTTTTTGCAGCACACATTGTTTCCTTCAATTCTTAATTGTCTAGCTACATTATTTCTCACACATCAACAGCACACAGATGAATCAACTCCTGGTTAGAAATGGTGCCTCAAACAAGACTGGCATCTACATAAGGAGTTTCAGTTCAGATAAAATTACGTATATATTGGTAAACTCAATGCGAAAATATTTACATCGTGGTTGTTTTACTTAAATGTTTAGAGGTAAAATAACAAACAATTATTTAGAGAATTTGCCGTGCTTGTTGTTCACCATGGAAACGGACGTAGCTAGGGAACTTAAAGAAAGTTTATTTTCACCCCGAAAACTACTGTAAGTGAATTACTAGACTTTTCGTATTTCAAAATACAAGCGTCAGAATTTATTACAGAGGCAAGGTAGGAATTTGAGGGGAATGACGGAAAACAGTTATTATCCAATTACGTTCAAAAATGTGAAAATGACAAAAGACATAAATATTGCATTTTCAATTTAGTGTCGCTATTGAATTCGTTCATGCAAAACATCCAACTAATTATCTTGAAACGGTTATTACTTACTCAGTTTATTATTAAGAAATTAGACAATACTATTTTGAATATTTGTACCTTATTAGAGCCCATACACACATAAAGTTACTTTCTAAACTTTTCAAATTAACGAACTTATACACTTGTCCCCCTTCATCCAATATAACATGCAGACATTTTACCCCATCTATAATATGATTATGCCCACAACGTGGCCAAAGGTCACGCATGTGAGCGTACAAGATGTGGCCAGAGCCCACGTCGAAAGTACGCGAGTTCACTTCAGTTCAGTTCATTTTAGAGCCCCATAGCTACATGTAAAAATATCGTTAAGCAATATATGGCAGATGTGTACCATGCCTTTTAGAGTTGGTGTTTTAAGTCCACTTTATGCACAGTAAGGCTAATCGGGACTGGACCTACAGTTTAAAGTGGGATCTGAACCTCTTGTGCCTCCACCGGGTATCGAACCCGAGACCCCTCGATTACAAGGCAATGACGCTACCACTGCGCCATTGGGGAGGCTCCATGCCTTTTAGAAGACATGTATTCAGTGTTTTCTCAGACTTCTTTTAGGCGTTTCACATGTACTTGTCTATCACATACTAAAACTGTTTTTGACGGATTTTGGGATGCTTCGCCCTTTAACGTTTTTCGAGCGCTTCTTGACACCTATAGTTATTTTTTTTAATAGTGAGTCGATATTGTTTCCGATCAACTCGTAAGAGTTGAAAGATTTGTAAAACATTTGACAAAGTAATTATTTATAATGTAATTAGCTGTACCTTATGACGCCCTTCAAGCACTTAAAGTGCTATCATTACATATGCAAAACAAAAATACTTCAGATCTCAGAGCAAGCAAAGCTAGAGGAAAACGATACGCTGGAATTTTTTTTTTTTCAATCTTTGGTGGTTTAGTCAAGGATCATGTTTAAGTACCACCACTTCCAACAACATTAGATGACCTGCGTGCCCGCATCACAGCAGCCATTGCTGATATTGACGGAACATGCTACACAAGGTTTGGCAGGAGATAGACTATTGGCTTGATGTGTGCCGTGTTACGCGAGGTGCTCACATAGAACACTTGTGATTTGTTTGAAAAAAAACTTTGACAGTTTACCTTTCTTAGCACACGTCTCACAATAACATTTGTTTATTATATTTCACAGAATAAATGTCTGAAATCGGGTCCATCATTTTGACTTACCCTGTCATATGTAGTGGTACTAAATGCAGATACATGCTTATGTTTTATAGTGACATGTAAATTCATCGTTTATGTGAAAATGTAAAGGAAAGCCTGTGTGCGTCACCAGTTAAAGATTTTCGCATCTACAAAGAAAATTCAATACACATTCCCACCTCGCCTGCCTCCGTGGCGGTGTGATTAGCATAGCGCTCTACGCCTTGTTCGAATCCCGGCATGGGCATGGGTGTTATTTGTGAGTATCCCTTCCTTAATTTCATCACTCGTTCTCATCTTCTCATCTTCGCTTTCACAACGTATGCGAGTCATTAAAGCAAAAACTTTTCTTGATAACTTTTTTCTGCTTTACATTTTTTTCGACGCTGTGGAATTGTCGAAATACGGAATTTTATCCTGAGTAGATGAAACCGGGCCCTACTTAATTTACTTTGCGATTACAATGAACAAAATATAAGACTTATTTGAAAAATCAATAAGATATACAATTGATATATCTGAATAAGACAGTAATTTAAATTTATTTTAAGTAATTTCTTCAAATATGATACAAAAGTTTCGAACGAGATCGTCTCGTTTTGATTTTGCAGAAATTTATTTGTCTTGTCTCGAAACTTGAGAGGAAAGAAACTTTTCTTGTTTCGGTACCATATCTATTTTCAACAAATGTCTTTAAGTATAGTTTTCCGAACATTCTCTGACAAAGTTACGAAAATAATCGGTGAGGAGTTGTACAGAAGTACATTGTACCCCCAAAATTGATTTGTCGTATCTCGTCTCAAAAACAAGACCAGACAGGAATTGTGAAAGTATTTCGTTTCGGGAAATTCCATTTGAAAAATTCAAAAGTAAAGAAGGTCAGTCACACTCACATACTTTCCTGATACATATTTATATTTTATTTTCAAATCGTTCCGACCATTTCTTTAGAAAAGTGTACTCACTCCCCCCCCCCCCCACGCAATGTAGTATCATTCTGTAGCGTGATTTTCTGAAATTAAACTTTTGTGATTATATCGTTCCACACACGTTTTTAACAATTTTCATCTCCTTAATTAAGTTTCCAACAACACAGATCACTGTGATGTTGGAAACAATGAACTGACTAGTAGCACAATGTAGTAGAATAGTTTTAGAATAGTTTGCATTTCTGTGGTAAGGAAGATAATGCTTATAAACAATATGCACTTTTTGTATTGTGCGATTAGAAAATAGGATATTTTAACAGCAGCGCCTTGTGTCTGTCAAATTATCCGAGGGGGATACAAGGGGTAAAACTTGAATCCGCAGTTTAGGGGGTACAGTTCCTGCGCCACTCAATGGTATTCAATTTTGGGGGAACTCGCCACAATCGCAGAGGATTTTTAAATTACAAAAAATAGCATTACGTATTTTTGCAAATGCACACAAAACTGATACATGTAAACCTCTTTTTGAAAGATTTCGCAAATTAACACTTCCAAGTTTATACATACTTTTATAGAAGAAATCGAACTACCCAAAGAACATAGACATTCGCAATTACAATACCAGACGAAAAAATACTTTTCATATTTCCAAACGACCATTGTACTCAGGCATCCAGTAATACAATACGTTACCAACTAGTTATAAAAATATTGAGAAAACCACGGTCTTTAAAAGTAAGTTGAAAAAATTGCTATTGGAATATACATTCTATTCAGTTAAAGAATTTCAGGAATTAAATAATTTTATAAAATAAATTTACATTGTATACACTTCATAATATTGTACTTTTATAACACTAGTCTACTATTTAATAAGACCTTGAAGTTATAATTTGTTTTGTTGAATTTACATGGTATTATACAATTGTTATACTATTATAAAAACATAATGCCCAATTAATGTGTGTATATGTGCGATATAATATAATATATTATTATAATATATTATTATAATATATTAATATAATATAATATAATAATTTGTTATAATAGTATAACAAATGTATAATACCATGTAAATTCAACAAAACAAATTATATCTTCAAGGTCTTATTAAATAGTAGACTAGTGTTATAAAAGTACAATATTATGAAGTTAACATTTTGTATTTTGTAATGTAGATGCACCAATGCCCCTCAAGCGTACTTTCAGTGTGAAAAGTTCTCAATAAAACTCAATAAACTCCGAATATATTTATCATGTGCTTACAGTCTACTGAACATTAATTTGATAAAATATTGAGAGCCTGTAAAAACCAGAATATGCATCGATAACCTTTCCTGTTCAAAATTATCTACTTTCTTATCAATAGGTCAATCTCAAGACACTGGCGTGGTTCCATCTTTCCGTATTATGAGAGATTTGATTCATTCCCACAATTTATATATGTATATGTATATATATATATATATATATATATATATATATATATATATATATATATATATATATATATATATATATATGTATAAAACCTTCTGCTGGACCTTTGATATTCCTGAGTATTGTGATGCGTTCTTCTTCTGCTTGTAGTTTGAACACCAATGAAGTGGTAGATAGGAGAATATTTGTCTTACTCAAGAGCAGGGGCTCTGGATGTAGTGCAGAGGATGCCAAAACCTATTTCGCCCTGTGCGCACAAATCTCTAGCTACGAAGTATTTGCAAGTAATAATTTGTAGGATTTGGATAGCATTTACCAGGATAAATGCACCAACCAAAAGAGTGTCTTCAATAATGAGTAACATTTGGAGAACCAACAAGTATAAGGTCAAAATCGCGATTTCCTCCAAAATGGGAGTAATAATTAGTTCAGGATTTGCATTACTTTATTTATTTATAACAATAAATGATAATACTAAGGAATAATATGATAAAGTTCATACAAAGTCCTAAGGCACGGAAGATACGAAGGAGAGAGAGAGAGAGAGAGAAAGAGAACACACATTCGCGCGCACACGCACACGCGGAGAGAGAAAGAGTAAGGAAACACAGAAAACACTAAGAGGGCCTTCAGACCGAAGCCGCACGACAAGCTGCACGTGCCGCTTTGTCTGACATCAGCCGTTTTGTCAATACCGCGCATTGTATCTCCTCGGTCTGTTGTTCGCGTACGGTGAATGTTTTGCTTTAGACTGAAGAGGCCCGTGTCGCTTTTCAATCTTGTCGTTTCGGTCTGATCTCCCTAAGGGTGATTTCACACTGAAGGACAGCCGACACACGACACATGTCGCTTGGGAACGAACCAATCAACAGCAATGTTTCACACAGCAGCGGCATGACAATCGACTCAAGTTCGAGTTCGATTGGTGAAATCCTCAACCCAGACGTGTCGCTAGACTGAGTTCATGCAACGCACGAGAACCAAAGTACAGCGCCTTGAATAACGTAGTGTGGAAAACGACCCAAGAAACTGGTTCCCCGAGACGATGACAAGTAGATGGCAGTGAGATCGACCCAGGTGCTAATTTTGTTATGAAAGTAATGCGGCTTAGTTAGTTTTGGGAATATATTGTGTAGATTTGTTTCTCTAGAAAGGCAGTAAGTGAATTGATGGAAACAGTTATATTTGTGGAGTGATTTGCAGTCACGAAATGGCATTAATTTGGAAAGAAAAGTAAAATAAAATTAATAAATAAATAGCATGCGTAACACAAGAAGAAACATCGCAATGTGATTCCGGACGTCAGGTGTTGGATTGTGTACTAAAGTAAGAATCACGAACCTTCCGACCTTCTGTAAACAACCGTATCACTTCGAGTAACGTATCACTCCGCGTCAGCTGTTCGTGAATGGTGCGGCCATCATATGCTGCTCACTCGCAACCTTTAATTTTACGTAACATGGAAAAACATATTCTTATTTTAACTGATAATCTACACGTTGAAGTATAATAAATTTTCTACAAGTGCTTAAATACGTGTTCTTGTTCAAGAATGAACATATTTTTCTACGCCAAAAGTCACATTTATCTGACACTGGGTTAACAGATCCCCCCTTCCCCCCTCCTCTCTCAGTATGACAGAGCCAAAGTTATACAAGAGAGTGAGAGATTCGTTTCAGTAATTTTGTCAATGTCAATTTTGTATTTGATTTTTTAAAATTTAGCGTTGCTTTTCTTCCACTTTTGGCTAATCCCGACGATGAGAATGATTGATCGTCAGATGAAATTGATGAAGGGACACTCACAAATAACACCTATGCCGGGATTCGAGCCAGGGAACTTCGGTGATGAGTCTGAAAATCGGCCACCAGGAAATCGGCCACTTTTTTTTTTTTTTTTACATACATTCAATAACTTTCAACAGGTCATCAGTGATACACTGCTTATTCCGCATCTGTTGACAAATGGAAATGTTTTTACACCTTGTAGGCTATGTGGATTATTTCTTTCCATAAGTTTGCAACACTGTTAGGGTACACGTGCTTTTGTTTACAGAAGGTCTGAAGTTCTATGATTCTCACTTTAGAGTTTATTTTTCTATGTTATCAGAATATAAATAGTATCCTGAGAGATATTTCATACTTAGGCGACAAACCACAAATGTCGCTTGAAAGCGAGCAGTCGGAAATCAATGCAGCCTTTCGAACCGTAGGGACAAAAGCTCTGACTGCACCGTTTCCTCAAGGAGATTTTACACCAAAGCGACACGCGACAAACGATACGAGGATTTCACACCAAAGCGACACGGGTCCTTCGGTCCAAGGCAACTTTCATACCGAAGTGACACATGTTGCTTGGAAAGGAGCCAATCAAGAGCAACATTTCACATCGTAGCGGCATGACGGGAAGCACAGGCCAACGTTCGGTTGGTGAAATCCTCAAGCGATAAGTGTAGCGTGCCGCTTGTCGCTTTGGTGCGCAATCTCACTAAAGCAAGACACTCATTGCATCCAGCTATCCACCTTATTGGACAAGTCCCACCCGCAAGGCATACATACAAAATGCCAAGACTCCAGTGAACACACACAATTTAAAAACTATACCTGACCACAGAACCGACCAAGCTCCGGCCCACAATTCAAAAGTATAACTGAACACAGAACACCCGGCCCACACCTAAATCCCTACGACAGTTGTGGGGTGTGACAATCGACTCATGAAAAACCGACAAAGGAGAAAGACAAACAACAAAAACAATACAGAGGCATAGTTCTAAATACTGAAACTCTACTCACATACCTAGGTAGAAAACCGACAGATCCAATGACTGACTGACTGTCGCTTGCCACTTGTCGCTCGGGTCTGAAATCTCCGTAAAAGAGCGAGAGAGAAAGGAAGGCTTATCTGTAAAATGAAGAAGAAAAGTAAAAAGAGTAACATAAAGGAGATAAATATAAAAGAGAAATGAATGAAAGGAAAATACGCAATAAAAGACGAAATAAATTAAGATGTGTAACAGACAAATTTTCGTTTGCAGAAAGGGGGGCAAATGATGCCTTGTTTTTATAGGGCAGAAGGTTTAACCTGGCACAGTTCGCGCTAAACCGTTGACTTCCTTTCCCGGGCGTCACGTGAGTGTTTTCAACCATTGGCAGAAGCCTTGGAGACAGCACGTGCTTTGTATTCTGCCTACCAGTGGTCGCCGCTTCCTTCCCATGTCCTTTGTTGCCACGTTGTCAAGGACGTGAATGTTCTCGTGGTGTGGAGACATCTATGCTTGCACCACCAATGGCCCCAAATGACCGCTCGCAGCCCGGCCTGTCGCCACGTTTTCTCGCATGCGCCGAAATCAGAGGCAACAACGTCCTGCAGAAGACAGAGAAGATTTTGGCTCCAGATAATCTGGTTACCCTACAGCAAGCGCGCCGACTACGTGGGTGCTCCGGGGCTCGAGCACCCACATAAATAATCTTGTGGGTGCGCCGCACCCACAAGATTTTTAGTTTGGTAAAAACAAAATAAAATAAATATTTGTCACTTGCCATTATCAAAATATAATAAGCAATTAAACATTGAGATGCAAGTTAAAATTTCTAACCTCTAAAACATTATTGTTTCAAATGTGTTTGTGCAAAGGCAACCAAGCAACACATTCTTCACCCCTTCCTTGCCAGTCTCTGGCCAAGTCAAAGGCAGTCCCCACAATAACAATGGAAGTATATTGTATTGTGAATAGAATCCCATCTTTTCGGCTTGCTTTTATGTTTCCTTACAAGTGACACACTACAATACGCCCACTCCATTCGTCAACAATTGTTTTAAAATAACTACTTGCCGATATTGATCACTAATAAAGAATACACCGAATGGTGGTTCTTCGTGAATTAATATAATTTGTAAGACATTCGCCAGAGAGGCTAGCAGTGTTTCAATCGCTACAAGAAGACAACGAAGATGGTGTTGTAAAAAACATTCCCAGACTGACTTTGCGACCATTCGGTCCCACAAGGTGGTGTGTGAGGGTAAAATCACTACAATCGTTGGAAAGTAATTATGACGTTCTCTTGAAATTTTTGGAAGATCTGTCAGAAGAAAAATGTGAAGTCGGTAGGAAGGCTAGTGGATATTTTTCAAACCTACATCAATTCAGATTTCTTATTTTCCTGAAAATGTTAATTTCAGTTTTCGGCAGGATTGAACAACTTCATTCTTCTTTTCAGAAGAAATCATTGTCATACCGAGAAATCAAAACTTTGGTGGAAACCTTGTCTGCAAGTTTAGCTTCACAAAGGGATATATTTTTTGAGTTGTGGAATGAAACCATGAGGAAAGGGAAGGAATTGAACATTGATGAACCAGTTTTGCCTAGAAAATGCGAGATGCTAGAACGCTACGACAAAGGTAGTGATCCTTATACGTATCAAACGCCGGAGGAAATGTACAGACAAATATTTTTTGAAATAATTGATGTGGCTGTGGATTTGCTAAATCGTAGATTTCAAACAAAGGTTTTGGAACTTATTTCACAACTTGAAGCTTTTGCTATCGGTCAAATTGGTGCTGATCGAATTCTGCAGTTCTATGGGACAGACTCTGATAAAGACAAGCTAACATTGCACAGGGACATGTTTCTAGATGTGTGCAGAACGAACAAAGAAAAAGTGGCCAACTTGTCAGACATTACAAATATTTTAAGTAGAGAAAACAGTGGTCGTATGCGTGAAATGCTCACAGAATTTGTGAAGTTTGTACGGGTGATTTTAACTATACCTGTTACTTCTTGTACTTCTAATCGGTCATTTTCAGCACTTAGACGAATGAAAACGTTTTTGCGGTCAACAATGACCCAAAAAAGATTGAATGATTTGGCAATTTTGCAAGTTCATAAAGAAATGACAAAAAATATTGACATTACCAAAATTGCAAACAAATTCATAAGTGCAAATGACGTAAGAAGGAATGTGTTTTATATTGAAAGTTAACATGTCATTATTATTATTATTATTATTATTATTTGGTACATAAAATTAGTCATTTTGTAGTTTCTGTTCACAACAAAATCCTTGCATAGTTCTTTCTGCAATACAATTAAAATTATTTGCATTTATGAAGTTTTTTCATTTTAATTTGTATGAATGTGGTATTTTCTTTTAGTAACGTGTTGATAATATCATTGCATCTTGCAATCATTGTTCATGTAAGTTGTTTAAAGTATAAAATACTTGATAATTGCAGATCTAACCGCCATTGATATGCACCCACAGAAATTTTGGAAAGTCGGCGCCCTTGCCCTACAGAATTAAGCAGGGACGCCGGAACCGGGGGGCAAGATAGTATTTTTGCGCCCCCGGTCGCGTGCTAAAAATGTGACTATTTTTTGCAACTTATGTTTCATTTGAAAAAAAATTGGAAAATATTTGGAATTTGAATCAAGTGTTCGATACCAGCAAGAAGTACGTGACAGAAAGATCCATGTGCAGATAAGAATCGCAGCCACGTCTCCGCAAATCAACTGTACACCTCGATGGGTAGGGGACAAAGAGCAGTTTTATATTGTTTCTTCCATCTACAACTATTGTACGGATGCAAGTACTCCAAACCAGGGGGGCAGATGGAGCTTGAGCCTTCTAGGTAAAAAGTTGAAGGTGGAAAAAAAATTAGAGATGAATGCGAGACGACGGTGGCCTAGTCGTAGGGCGTCTGACTGCCACGGTGAGACCCGGGTTCGATTCCCAGGGTGGGTGATCTAAGGTCGGAATTTTTTCGGCCTTGTCCCCACATAAAACGGCTTCGGGGCTTACCCAGCCTCAAATGAGTGGGTACCTGGGGAGTAAGGGTGGTCGGAGCGTGGTGCTGACCACATCATCTCCGAAATGTTCTAGATTGGGAATGTGTGGGCTCTACCCTCCGCATCCCCTGAATGTGCCTTCATGGCACAGTGCTATATGCACGGTTAAAGAAAGCTCACACGTGATCATAAGAATAAATGGTGTTACCTCTCTCCGAGGTCTAAAGCTAAGCATCAGTCCTGAACATGACGTTTGAAACAAACAGTAAACTTTTAATATACCTAAATGGGCAAGAAACAAAAGTTCCTTCCTTGGTTGTTCCGCCTCTACCAACAAGCGTTTTGCATTCAGAACTGCCTGATGTGAAGAAACCACAGAGGAGGGGCAAGGTTTTTTTCCTCTCCCCCCATTCACGCCATAGAAAATGAGACTATATAAGTTCAAACTTATCTTGGTTTTGAAGAATATTTGGAAAAATAAATTTGCCTTAGATTTGTAAACGTGCACTCAAGTTTCCGTTAACAGCAAGAAGCACGTGACATCGCAGTCAGGTCTCTGCAAATCAAGTTTCCCCGTAGGAATTCCCTGCTACTGTTTCCAGTTTTGTTTTGAAGCCTGTCAGGTTTTGTACCTACAGGTGCGCTTGCATATAACAATTCACAGGGGTGGGGGACAGAGGACAGCTTAACTTCAAATCTTCCGGTCCATGAGAAAAGGTGCACCTTGTAAGTTCTTGGAAATTCAAGCCTAGGGTAATCTCACCTTCCCATTTCCAAATTTAGACTTGGTCAGACGACACAGTTATTGTTCAGAGAAGAATAACTGCAGAACGCATGTTTCGGCATTTACTCTGAAAATTGTAGTGATGAGTTTGGATTTTCTTCCGCAGCAAGCGATATAACTGTGCACATATTCGTGTGTAAATCATTTGCAGAAAGTACACGGACTGAAAGGTCGCGTCGGAAGATCACTGCATTTCACTTAATCGCCTGATATAGAATCAAAAGACGCAAATTTTACTTCCCTCCTTACGTTTGCTTTACCAATTTATATTTTTTGTGTGAAAGGACATAAAAAGACGAGACTGGAGACAGACAAGTATCGTCTCGTTACACCATCAGTTCTCTGCTGTTTTGGGTTTTAACACTGCAAGCTCAGGAGTGTATGAACCACCCTTCTCGTGGGAAGGGAGGAACTTTTATTTCTTGGCCATTTAGATTTATTAAAATAAAAGTTTACTGTTATTTTTAAAATCATGTTCAGGGCTGATGGCTTCGTTTTAGACCTCAGAGAGGTAACACCATTTATTCTTATGTTCACGGGTGATTTTAGTCTAGACCTCTCGGGGGAAGGGGGGATCACCCCTCTCGCCCAGTCTTAGGCTCTTCTCTCAAATCTGAAATATTTGAGAAGGACCATTCATCTGAAAAGACATGTAAAGTTCAGACTGATTTCATTCAAATCCAATACCAGGTACCTAGCTGCTATGATAATTACAGATCAAAATATCAAATTTTAAAGCAGTTGGCTTGGCGTGGTGACTTGCTCCATATTTGACACCTCGGCCTTCTCCAACCATGCACTGTATTTGAAAGTGTTCGTTGCAAAACTTTAGCCTTAATTTCTTAATCTCAATATTTGAATAGCTGTCTGAGATTTCAAAATATCAGTAAAAGGTGAAAGAATAGTTTATTACGTCATTTTATTAATTGATTTGTTGTTTTAAGTCCACTTTATGAACAGTAAGGCTAATCGGGACTGGACCTACAGTTTGAAGTGGGATCCGAACCACTGTGTGCCTCCACCGGGTACCCGGGACCCCTTGATTCAGGCAACGACGCTACCACTGCGCCATCCGGGAGGCCCTATACGCCATTTTAGAAACATAAATGTTTGGTATGTTAAAATATGATAAATATATCACCTACAAAATAAAATATACCATATTGCATCGATCTCATAGACTGCCTTCGCGATTAGTAAAAACTGCAGAAAAGCGAAGTAAAATAAACTAAATCTATCATTAGATTATTTCTTTTTAACTGTTTGATTCAAGTAATTCTTCTTTAGTATGCGGCGTTCTTGTTAAAATTATACTACGATTTTAAAAATGATGAAATGGTAAATGAGAACATGGGCAACTTTCTTTGCAACACATCGATCATGAAGTTTCAGAAACATGTATTTTCTCAATACGTTTTAAAAGTAGTGCGTTTTCAGTTACGTTACTAATCATTAAACCTTAATATCATCATGCCTCACCGGATGCGAAGATCGAGTACCAGGCAGGGATGGAAATTTGCTGTAATTATCGTAAGACCTACAATTTCAAACGTAATGTACGTACTATTATGCGTCGTTCAATGGAATTATAAATAGTAAAATAATTTGTAATAGAGGCATCTGGGCCTCCTCTTATCTCTTCGCCACTGTGGGATATTCATATATTCAATAACTATATATTTACTATACGTAAAACATATATAAATATAGCAATACAATATAATATGCTATTTAAAAACAATTACTATATATATATATATATATATATATATATATATATATATATATATATATATTAAATATATGTGGGAAGAGATTGTAAAAACTGGTTGATGGATTTGAAACCTGCCCTCCCCCCACTCCAAAATAAGTTCCGACGTGTTTGGACTTAAGTTCATATAATTGCCAGTTTGCTCGGTTCGCTCGCAGTACAATTTCAGTAAGAGTCACGTTAGCTTTATACTCATTGCTTAAAGACAAATGTTGCATTTGTCCATGCTGATGTAATATGCGAAGTGCCGATTGATGAGCATGAGATGGCATTTTGAAAAGGTGAAAATTGGGAAAGGCGGGTCTGGCATTTGTACATGAGGTGATTATGGAGGTATAGCTGTATGAAGAGACAAAATATTCTCAGTATTGATTTCAGTTATAATTGATGTCACCGTTAATCTGCATGTGGGAAAACCTCAGCACGAATACACTACAACGCAATTAAAACAGTAATGAAGTCGGTAGGGCGTCTGACTACCAGCCGGAAGATCCGGGTTCGATTCTCGGAGTGGATGACTTCATGTGCGAATTGTTCCAGCAATGGCTCTGCATGGATCATCTCTGGGGTTCACCCAGCCTCTAACAAATGAGTACCTGAGTAAAGACCGTCGGAGCGTGGTGTAGATCACGTCACTTCCTCAAATTTCTGCGATTGTGAATGTGTGGTGCTCTGCCACACACATATACCTTGATATGTTGTAGATTTTCCTTTACCTTTATAAAATAAATAATAGTTACATTGGTGTTCCATTAAAATTAAAGCACACGCTCATGCATCATTTTTACATATTCTGTTAGGAATTTACGAGTCTCTGTACTGTGTATAGAAATGCACTGCATATAACCACATAGAATGCAGAAATAAATATTACCAAATGCGCATTTCGAATCTTCTGTTGCAGAATAATTTTGGTTTTAGTAAGAGAACTTTGCAGCTTTAGACACAACGAATTTTACTTTAGACAAAATTGCTATCACTTTTACTATGGATTGATTCCTGAAGGGATTGAGGTTTGCTGTTTGCGCGTGAATATTAAAAATGAGTGTCAAGTATAGGAGAACTTTTGCTCCAAACAGGGTTGGCGAATTCGGAGTAGTGTGCGCAAAAATCTATTACCGCTCCTAGTGTTGAAATCGTGTCAGAGGAAAGTGACAATGGTAATGTCACAGGTTCTATGCTTCATTACACACAGTTAAAACAAGAAAGAGAAATGCAAATGGGTCGCACTACACACCTGGAAATAGGCCAGGCTCTTGCCACGTGCTACTGCAACACAAGCATTGTTGCAGAAAAGACAAGAGCGCAACGGAAAACACAACATGTAAGCAGCACGTGATGCTTTCTACGTCTCGTTGCAAGAAATACGTACGTGAGTGTCGTCCTTTATTCTCCAGGCTCAAGTGATGCATGACAGCATTGGCTTACCCGGACTCTTTTTCCAAAGGGGATCAAAACAAAAATATTTATTTCCGAGAGGCACGGCAAAACAAAACTTTCTTTTTTCAGACAATGGAAATAGGAAATGCCATGATGCCACATGCTTCCCACGAAATACCATACAGTACCGGGTAAATTAAGAATTGATGACGATAAGCACAGGCAAAGTAAACGGCGTCTCAATTACTTCTGTAGGTGCTATGATTACATACATATTGTAATTTAAAATTAACAAGAAGGTGAAAAAATTGGTTAAAATCGCACACTTCACGCACCCAATGACGGCGCCAGGGAAATGTGATTGAGGGGGGGCCGAAGACGGTGGTGACAAGGGAAGACAGCGTAACCAGCAGAAGTTAAGGTCCCCAGTTGTCCAAAGTATCGTCAAAAATGGGACTAATGATTGTATATGGATATCGACGCCCTCCATGCGTGCCACTGGCCCTTTGTTAAGCGTCTGGAGGAGAAGCAGCGTGATGACGGATGATAGCAACCCGTAACACACGAGTCAATACCAGGCGCGGTTGGCCCTATAGCGCACAGGATCAGTGAACCCCCAGTAATATACGATAATCACCTCGAGAATGAACAATGAACAATGTCTTTAAATTTTCACATTATTTCGCTAAAAATTCTACACAATAAGTCATGTATTTGTGCCTTTAACACGGCGAACTCCCTTGCTGAGAAGAAGAAACCGCGAATCGGCCGCCCTGAGACAGACCCTCAGTTGAACCCCCACAGGACAGCTCGTGCCATTGTGAAAGCTTCGTGCGGGAGCAGAAGCGCGAGGAGGGTATAGGACAAAATACATGGGAGATGAGATTCCAGAACCTATGTCTCTACCCAACGGTCATGCGCAGTTCGTTCTCTCGCAGAAGCCGCGGGACAAGGCTCCTTTCTCGCTGCTTCCTCCCTTCCAGTGTTGCTGTGTGCGGTTCAAGTTTGAAGCGCACACATTACATATTCAATCTTCTCTTGTATCATTTTTGCACCGACCTTCTTAGAATAAATGCAAGATTGTGTCAGAGATGGATGAGTGGAAACAAATAGAAGCTGGAATTAGATGCGATGAATTAAAATAAAGGAGATACATTACCAAAATACCTTGTGCATGCATTCAGAGGTTTTTCCTTAAAGGTGGAAACACTTCGGGTTCGCGAAAGAGAAAGAATGGCGCGAAGACGTGACTCGCTGTCGCTCGGTGTCAAAGTCTCAAGTTTTTTAGTTTTTGAAGTGCTTGGATACTTGTTGGAAAGTATTAAGTGATGCTGCGAGTGAAACGAGGGATGGACTTTACCTAGGTTATGTCATTTGATGCAGTGTAGGCGTTGCTGTCCGCGCAGGTAAGAAATGACCGATAGAAATGCACATAATTAACGTAAACAAACTTCCTTGTCCACTGAAAAAAAGCGTGTGCTGGTCGACCAGCCCCAAATTTGAACAAACCTGTCGCGTATAAATGAAAGGGTCTCAGGTTCGATTTCTAGCATGCGCATGCCATTAGTTGCCATTTCCCTTTAACAAATGTAGGACCAGTTCTGATTAGTCAGCATGGACGTCCGGAAGGGGAAAAGGGGGCCGCCCCCCCCATGGAAATTGAATGTAAACCAAAAATTATATATTACACGCATATAATTTAATTTCAGTCACAGTAATTTTTGGTAATTATTATAAAAGCGTTGCAGTAACTTCAGACTGAAGGAGTGTTTTTTGCTCCTCGTGGGGAAAAAATATATTACTTGCCCCTACTTGAGGACGTCCATGATATTCCAACAAAACTCAACTTTTTTCATAAAGGCACAATTTATTGTAGTTTCAGCCCTAAATTTATTCGCACACCCCTACAACAAAACCTTATACTCCCAGATAAAAATAATTCTTGACAAAGCTTTTAAACCCTCCCCCATCCTTTTGTTGGGCGAAGGAAGTATATTTTGCGGAAAGTGAATATATGTCACATCACTTCAGTGAACCCCCGGGTAAATAATGCACGAGCCGCGCCTGGTCAATACATTCTTTTTCTGCGTGTTTTGGTCCACTGCTTCCTTCCTATTGATGAACGGTACCAGATGTCTTTCCTTATTCATTGAGACACACAACTTACTCGGTACGGCTAACCTATGGCACCTAAGGCGAGCGCAAATATATTTTATTGGTGATCTACCTTGATTAGAAGGAAATAATTTAAGACCCCCTTTCGTTTAGAAATTTTAGCCTTTGTTCATATCACTATGCCCTAATGAACAACCTCTATTTCAGATAAATTAGCCACAATTACAGGTGTTGTAGTTGTGTGCTTGTGCGTATTTCTGTACACACACACACACAGGGCCGGCGGAAGAGGGGGGCGAACCGTGTCATCGCCCAGAGCGGCAAATTTTCAGGGCGGCAAAATTTGAAGAGAAGAATAAATAATCCTACTGAAAACTTGAAAGCACCGGCTGCTCCGGAAGGAGGGGGGGGGGGGGGTACGAGGGTACGGCCGTACCCCCTGTTGTTTCACGGACGCCGGGGCGGCATGAAGGCAGACAGTAGCCGAATTTTATTTACTGAATGCATCCTTTGGGGTAAACTTGTCCTTGTTCTTGCGCATATTTGTTGCTATGCAACTTCCACGTTGCAAAGTTCTGAATGAAACACTTTGGAGATAGTGGAGGAGGGGGGAAGCAGCACAATTGACTATACCATATGCTCACTCGATATGCTGAAAGAAATCAGGGAATTTCGTGTACATGCCCAAACGCAATCGCATCATATGCCTCTCGAATTCTCCCTCCAGTACAAAATAAACGGGAAGGCAGTTTTCAATAACAGTAATACGAAACTCAAGACAGCCGGGAAAAAAATATAAGTAAATACATATGGACAAAGGAGGGGGAGGAACGATACGTGGGTTTTATGGGGGATGACATAACAAAAATGATGCGTGAACGCATGTGCGCAGCCTTAGACGAATCCAATATAGACGAAGCGGTCCAGCTGGGATATCATATCTTTGAACGTGCAGGAAGAAATATGGTAAATGGAGGGGGGAAGGGGGACAGGCCTGCAAAGACAGGGTGGTACAACGGAAAGTGTAAAGCGATGAAAAAGAAACTAGATCACGCGTTAAAAGGGTATAGATACGTAAATAGCATGGAAACCAGAAACAACTATATCTCGAGCAGAAAGGCTTATAATAACATTTTAACGGAAGAAAAGGAGAAATGGGAACAGGGAAATTTTGAAGATATAAAAGAGGGCGTAGCAGAAAAGAATAACACCGCTTTGTGGGGCATATTACGGAAATTACGGGGACAAAAGAGCAACTGGGCACATATTGAACCTTACATTTGGGAAGCACACTGTCGTCGTGTCGTCGGGGGGGAAGGGGGGCCACCACGCCTAGAAGTTACGCGAGAAATATACTTTTTAGGGGATTTCGTTCCGATTCTCGACGAAGATATAGGGGTCGATGAGATAAAAATGGCGATAAGGAAACTGAAAAAGGGGAAAGCGGCAGGACTTGACTCCATTGGGGCGGAATTTTTCAAAGCCAAAGAAACTGACATTCATACGGTGGAAGCACAAAGCAAATTAATGGACAAGATTTTTAAAGAGGGGTACTTTCCGAAGGACTGGGCAAGCTCCATAATCTGTCCTATTTATAAAGGGAAAGGGGACAGAAATGACGCAAACAATTTCAGGGGCATTTATTTATTACCTATATGGAGTAAAATTTACACACACATCTTAAACCGTAGGATCCAGAAATGGACAGAAATATTCGACAAACTTTCGCCACTACAAGCGGGCTTCAGGAAAGGGTACAGCACGTTAGACAACATATTCATATTACAAACTCTCGTACAGAGGAAAATAAAACTGAAGCGGGGGAAATTATACGCATGTTTCATTGATTTTGAAAAAGCATTCGACAAAGTTCATAGGGATATTTTGTGGGGAAAATTGTGTGAGAAGGGAATGTCCGCGCGATGATCAGAGCACTGCAAGCAAAATATGCGAGGGTAGAATTCGGAGTAAGATGCGAAGAAAACCAAGTCTCGGCACTGCAGCCTTCGCTCAGGGGACTCAAACAAGGATGCATCCTTTCACCAGTGCTATTTTCACTGTTCATAGATTGGGTATATTGGCGACAATAAAACTGTTTGAGGTATCAAGTGGGAGAGGTCTATGATGCGCTCCTTCAAATAATTGGCGACAATAAAACTGTCTGAATGGTTGCACATGAGGCTCAGTGTTATGCAAATCAGTTGCGTGGCTTTACATTCCTCTTCTCACTAGTTATCCGGTATGAATTTTTACTCCACGTAATGTAATGGCAAATGTCTTCAAAACATTAATCTACGACGTGTTAGATGCTGTTAGATGATTTCTTGAAAACATATCAGCGCTTTGAAAAAAGCAGGAGTGATGAAGAATTTCAAAGTTTCTTAGTCGCCACTTGACAGACTCACAGGGCCTCCCTCCCTCCACTCGTGGAGGCGTCGGTTGAGTACCGGGTGGTGAGAAAGAATTATTGGCATCGATGATCCAAAGATAGGCAACACTGTACAGGGCCGAAATCGAAAGAAGAAGTAGTTCAGTATGATGAAACTTTTGAAGATCCACAGAAACGGTACAAAGTTGATTTTCATTACTAGGTCCTAGACGATTGTTTTAGTTCTAAGTGAAAGATTTGAGCAACTTAAGCATCATAGTGAATTTTTCCATTTCTTTTATGATATTAGTAAGCATAAAGACATGCCATCTCATCTTTTGTCTGAAAAGTGTAGAAAACTTGCCGGAATGTTAACACACGATGCTACTAAATTAAAAGATTAACTAACTAAAAGTGCTTTCGGCTATAATAAAACAATTACACCAATGGAGACCTTAAACTGATAAAGGGTCATGACTTTGCACCTAATGTGAGTGTAGAACTTCGAATTTATTAACTTTGTCGGTAATCGTGGCAAGTGGCGAACGAAGTTTTTTTTTTTTTAATTAAAGCTTATAAAAATACTATCTTCGGTCAATCATGTCTGAAACACGCTTCTTTCAATTTTATGCAAGATAGCATTATACGAAAAAGAATATTACATGCAGAGACATAAAGTTTCCTGTGCATATAGCATATGTCATGAAGGCACATTTAGGGGATGTGGGATTAGGGCCACACACATTCTCCATCTCGGCCATTTTGGAGGTGATGTGATCAGCACCACTCTCCGGCCGCCTTTACCTTCCAGGGTTGCCCCCAGGTACCCATTAATTTGAGGCTGGGTGAACGCCAGAGCCGCTTTATGCGGGGACAACACAGGAAATAATTCAGACCTTCGATCACCCACGCGGGAGATCCGGGAATATTACATGTAATTATTTTAATAATCCAATCATATATCACAGACTTACAACGGCAAACATACAAAGTGAAGCCTTCATTTCTTTCCTGATACTTGTTACATTTAAGATACGTTAAAGAGAGAGAGAGAGAGAGAGAGAGAGAGAGAGAGAGAGTTTTCATAAAATATAATAATATAAAATTAGTGTCGCATTTTTTTAAGTTTAACTGTGGTCGAGCGAGATATCTTTTTGTGCTTAATACTATTGAAATTGCGTAACAAGTCTCATTATTTCTTTTATAGTTTGATGTTTTACTTAGGAATATAGTGATGCGTAATGACGGGGTGGGGATGGGGGCGTCGTTCGAAAGGGAGCGGCATCTACCGCCACCGCACAGGGCTGCAAAATTACTAGCGCCGGCCCTGCACACACACACACACACACACACACACACACTTCTTACGTTGCCTCTAATTTTGCGTCATCATTTTCAATTTAGCGAGTACAGTACGATGTTGCGAGAACGTAAATGCCCCCTTAAGAACGAAGCATGTGGCAACAAGGCAATTTCAGTTCTCATTGACGCTCGTACCAGCGTACAGCATCAACGGTGAAAATTCAAGCACATTATATTGAAAACCTCATATTTCCAACAACTTTTCCCTCTTTCCATTTTTCGCCATCTGCACTAATAACGCAGTTGCCCTATGGCGTCAGACTTTTTGAATCACCCTGTATATATACAGATTGTCAAAAATTGAACTATTATTATTTCATGGGCTTAATCTGACACTATTTTGGATGCTACCGTTGAGTCATAAGGTTTAATCCCAAACATGATCAAATAGTTAAAAGGGTTATTTTTAGACTTCTCGCGGCCATATTGGCCGCCATTACTAATATTATTTGAAAAAGTGGGTCTTTTTAATTTCTTATTATCACAATACAGTTATAAACTGCAAATTAGGTGAAAATAAGATGTCATGAATGATAAATAACTGCAGCGAACTAACAGGTTTCAGGAATAGATTCTTCATGTCTACCATTTTGAAGACGCCATTACAGACAAACGAGGGCTTAAAAACTTGGGGTCTGGGGCGTTTGAGATTCGGGAATTAATGTAGTATCCGCCGCGCAAAGGGCACGCTCTCCGCCGGAAGTGAAATATTTTCTGGCGTTCCGACCCCACTACTAATTTTTTGGAATTTTTGGATTAAGTGGCAGAATATGAAATAATAATAATAATAATCTGGTTCATGTATTTTACACTCATTATTTTCGATATAACGCAGTTTTTGCTTTGGTTAATTTTGTTCGAATACTAAGTAACTGGACTTTATTTCTGTTATTAACAATAAAAATAACAAGCTTTATGCTTTCTTGTTACTTGAAAGGAATGATAACAATTTCCAGGGGTCGACGGACGGGGCCGTCCCACCCTCTGCTTGTGTTGGGTGACTTCACGGAAAGTTCCCACATTGATTATGCTAATGCAGGTCGGATCGAGTCAAGATGCAAGGCTTTCTTGTCTTGTTGCACACTGACAATGCGTTAACTCAGCGACGGAAAGTGTTTCGGCTCTGTCACTTCGCAGATGACCCAAGGAAAGAAACGATCTTGCAAAGTTCAAGGCGTATTACTCCCTCCCCGCGTGACCAATTGAAGAGCAAGGTCTGCCGGGCCGGGAGTAAGGGATTAGTCACTCCAGGTATTCGATTCTTTCTTGGCCCGCGTCCAAGCCGCCAGAAATGGCCTTGCCGCTGTGCGATTGGCTTGGAGCGATGCCACAAATAGTCTGGCTCCACGTATGCTACGGCGGGCGCGCGTGTGAGGACGTTATGCAAAAGAATTCCGCGTCAACCAACTCTCTGCAGCAGTGGCGCAACCACAGGGGGACAGGGGGGGCATTGCCCCCCAACCTTGGACTGAAATGAATTATAGGGGGGGGGCAAACATTGACGGCCAAGTATTCCTGCAGGGGACAATTACCGCCACAACTGCAAATTTTATGCAAATAAAAACACATTTCGTAAAATTTTCTTGCTCGATTCACCTGATTTGCATAGTCTCATTAAATTCAGGACCGTAGCTAAGGGGCTGGGCGCCGGACGATCTAAATGAATATAAGTTGCAAGATTGATTGTTTGATTTTTGGTTTTAAGTCCACTTAACGCACAGAAAGGCTAATCGGGACTGGACCTACAGTTTAAATTGGGATCCGAACCACTGTGCCATGTGCCTCCACCGGGTATCGAACCCGGGATCCCTTGATCACGAGGCGACGATGTTACGACTACAACATCAGGGAGGCACGAAAGTTGTAAAAGAGAGAATGCATTGGCGTCCCGTGAAATTATTTGCGCCCGATTAAATCAATATTGAGCCTGCAAAAAAAATGGATCCAAATATTTTCTTGCTCGCATCGCTCGCAATCTGTCATTGTTCTCTGTAATACATTGTAAATTTCCAGACAGAGAAGTAAGACTTGTCTTCATTGATTTTGTTTCAAATGCATTAACAATTGTTTTGAGGAAAGGGAACGTGCACATTTCAGAGACAATTTATGTAATTTTTGCTCTTAATTTATTGTGAGATGGATGAATTGGTTGTGTAATGTATGTAAATAATATAAACTTTGAATACGTACACAATTTAGCGTCCACGTCGCTCCATGTTGCATATAGGTGAAACATATATCGTACACGAAAGTTATACATGTTAATGTAAAAAAGATTTGTATTTGGAATGAATTTATCAAGCATTTTCTGTCTTTCAAAAATAGTTTGTGTGTTTGTTTTCCATTATTAATATGAAATTGAACGTGTTGAAAAAATAATTCAAATAATTTGTTCGAACACAAATGCTATAGCACCAACTTCTACCCCGTTTCTGCATAATTTACAAGGGTAATAACGTATTTGTTACTACTACTACTACTACTACTACTGCTACTACTACTACTGCTAATAATAATAATAATAATAATATTAATAATGTTGGTTCCGAGTTCAAATTCTGGCTTGGACATGGATGTTTGTGAGTATGTATTCATCAATTTCATCATATCATCACGCATCCCCATCTTCGCAAATTAGCCAAAAGTGGCACAAGAAGCGAAGTAAAATAAAGCAAGTCAATAATAATAATTCTAATTATAATAATGTTATAATAATATTATTATGATTAGGTTCGTGCCTGTCTTTCTAGCTTTTTCTTATCTTTAATCAGTTTGTGTTTACTTCCTCTGTCCTAGATAATTTATTTTTCTATGTTTTCTCTCCCATTTCTTGTGTTTCTTCAGCTTCTACTTTTCCTCTTCTTTCTCTCTCTCTCTCTCTCTCTCTCTCTCTCACTCTCGCTGCCTGCTTCTTTAATTCCCTTTCTTCCTCTATTGCAGCGGTTCCCATCAACCCCCTCACTCTTTTCAAGGTCAATGGTGCATCCTCCAGATCATATCACAACCCTCACAAAGTATTTATCCCATTACTGAAAGTCACTTTTTTTTACCTTCAATGAACACTTTACCGCCCTGAATTTATACTTTTCTTCAAGGATTAAATATGGTGCACTTAGTTGCAAAAATGACCAGCTGGAACCAGCGAAAGGAAATATATTCCTCTTTCCCCGTCCCCTGCTTTAACACACATACCTATTGCAGATATTGCAGCATGGTGCAAAGGGTGTAATTAACTTGATTTACATATATTTTAGAAAAAAATATATCCATGTTGAATATGATATTATACCCCCACACTCATTTTCATCATTCTTACGATAACATTTAAACATGATGTAAATATATTTCTAAATTTTCGCTTGGGAAATTACTAGTAGCGCCCATGTAAGGTAATCAAAGCAAGAAAATTTTTCAGAAAAAATATCCCTTTTCTGTGAAGGGGAAAAGCTAACAGTGCTTGTATAAACCAATCTCAGGGTTAAGTACCTACGAATTGAACAAATTAAATTTTTGATGCTATCACCAGTGGCGTACCCAGGATTTTCGAAGGAGGGGGTAGAGTACGTATACTTTTTAGTAGTCAGTCCTAATCTCTCCATATTTTCCTGCCTTTGGCGTTCTTTTTCTTCTTCCTTTTTTTAGTAATACTGGGCCAAAGGGGTTATGATCCCCACCAACCGCCCCTTGGGCACGCCACTGGCTATCACGTACCGCCATCGTCAGTTAGTATTCAAGAACTGTACTAAATATATTGCAATTTATTGGTATAAAAAATATGCAGACTCCATGGTGGAATGGTCAAGGTACTGTCCTACTTTCATGTCCATTTCATTGGTCGCTTAGAAAGGTAGAAAAGTGACGTCAGAAAACAAATATGTACATTTAATACAGTATCAAACCCATAAACGGCCCCAGGTGCATTCCAGAGTATGTTGACGTTGCGCTAGTGAACAGCATTAATAAATTATAGTTTCAAGGGAGTTATAGGTTTTTTCAACTTGGTTGGCGACGCCATGTGGGGGAGGGGCTTTTATTATCCTGGTTCCAGACAGAGGGCCATTGATCCCGGCAGACTGTCTGGAAACATATGGACACTGGTCGGGTTCTCTCTTTCCTCGTATGGTATTAGAGCGTCTATGCAAAGGTGTCATGATGCATATAACGGCGCATTTCGTCTTCTCTGAAGATAATTACAACGTAATTTTCCTGCACAAATACGATTATGTATGGTATGGTATCATATAATTTTTTTACAGTAACGCAAATCTGAAACTCGTACACAAGCTTATGGCATCAGATATTTGATCATTTGAGTGACTTCGGTGTTGTACGCTTCTGTTCAGAAGAACTGGCACACTCCTTTGAGTTAAAGATCAGCTTCGGAGCCAATCGAGTGTGGCAGTACAGCCGAAGTAAAGGTTCGGGAAAACAGCACTCTGCAGTGTTGCTTACCACTAAAGATTATCACCGAATGCAGGGAATTTTCTGACTTGCCCAATGAAAAGAAACGGTTACAGAAAAGCCTTGCATTTTAATTTTTAATGTAATGCAGTGTCCAATTTTACAAGAGAATGGCGGGGAAAAAAATCAGGAAAATATGTTCGAGATACTCAGTGTCCCATAACTAATCTAAGAATAGAATCTACCTCAATGTCTTCGCTTGGCGAAAAGCTCATATGCATTTGATAGCAGAGGGGAGTGGACATGGGCGTCCGTCCGCAGGCTTTTCTAGCTTGTAATTTGAACACGAAAGTAGGATAATAGAGCTCCCAAAATCAGTACAGACTGGATGAATGTCTGTACTCTTCTTCGGCAAAGAGTTAGTTAAAAAATATAATTATGTATGCGCCATTGACTTATAAGATTCGTCGCCACATATGAGAATCTGCTATGTTGACAGAAGCTAGAGCACGAAGATCACAAAAGCACGTCTTCGATCGTCTTCATTAATACACACACACAACATTAACTTCTAGTCTAAGAACAATGTGTGCGCAGCATAGAAGCATTAGGCCTATGCCATGAAGCGTATTGCTGCCAAATTAATGTAATTAGAGAGAAGGGACCTTGAAAGTTTGGAACCGGGCAGGTAAAAGTGCAATCTTCAAGAGAAACGAACATTATTCTTCTAGAAAAATTACAGAATTTAAGTTCGAAATTTTGGGTTACATCGATAATTGAATATTCATGTTTTCCGTCATTCATTTGCCACTTCCCTCGTTTCACCCCCCCACCCCCCTCCACACACACTCATAGACACTAACACTGACAGACTGGTTGCACGCTCAATTTTATATCAGTAATTTCTGGATGGGAGGAGAAATATGTTGGTAAAAATTGTAAAATCAAGACATTTTAGTATGTCTGGTTGAAGATTATTATAAATATTCGATTTTTTTTTTAACCGAACGAAAATAGTCATTTTGCGTTTGCTTGAAGAACAGGTTAAAATGTCTTCTTGTTTGAGAAATCGATAATTAAATTTTAAAAATGATGAATTGTGACTTTTACAGTGTTACTTGGTTTGTATTCTCTGATAAGATTTTGTTTACTACTTTTAGTATTATGGGTCAAGAAAGCAAGTATTATTCATGAGATGTAGCAGAATTTACCACAAATAGTAGCTAAATGCTCACAATAGAAAATTTCGTACGCATGCACAAGACTGTAATTGGAGGTTTCACCTCTATTGAGGGAATGACACCAACCTATCCGTGGTGAAAATTATGTATTTATTGCTACAAAGTTGGATTTCATCTCAAATGTGTATATTTTATAAAAAGCGGTGGTGTGTGCGGTTGTCTGGCAAAGAGATAAGGACATTGGATAGCTAAACTTTATTTCTAAACTCCTTTTTAAATAGTATAAGGGAAAGAGGCTTGGGACTACACAATCAGGAAACTAAAATTTTTACACAGTGATGGAAACGCTTAAATAATATTTTGTCTTCATGATGCAGTCGCAATTTAGCTGTCGCTAATTTCAAAAAGTCACTGCAATTTTAAGCTTGGCGCCTATCTGAACTCATCAAGCTTGCCATATTTGTACCCGGTGGAGGCACATAGTGGTTCGGATCCCACTGTAGGTCCAGTCCCGATTAGCCTTACTGTGTATCAAGTGGACTTAAAATACCAAATCAATCCAATCCAATTCATATTTGGTGAGCATTTAATTCAGACGATTAAAACCATGATATAAATTTGCATACTGTCTTGCCTCCTTTCTGTGCAGCAACATGGGCTATTTCACTTTTTCGTTATTGAACTACGTTTTTTATGTTTCATGAATTTATTTAGAGAATCAATTTTATACTTCCCTAGCTTACCGATGGCATAGTGGTAAAGTCGTCACCTTTCAATTGGGTGGTCCGGGTTTGGATCCGGTGAAGATATGCAGTGGTTCGGATTCACCTCAAACTGTAAGCCTAGTCCCGATTAGACTGTCTTGCATAAGCGGGCTTAAATCAAAAGTCAAGTTCATTATGGAACAACTACAAAAAAATATCAGCCTAGATCTGTGTTGAAGGTTCTAACTTTGTAACATCAAGTGTCTTAAACTCTCCAGCAGTGAAGTGTGACATGTCGACAGATTTGCGAGACATTATGCAGGCAAAAAGAAGAAAAAAGCAGTTTGCCAGCAGCATGTCACTTTGAAAATTAAATATTTTATAAAAAAAATAAAGTCATAATTTTGTCCTTTTTTTATATATTTCCCCCTAAAAACGAAAAAAATATAGGTTTCTCTTTGGCACTACTTTTTGACATCTGAATGCTTGCTATTGAATTGAAAGTTGTCGGCTTTCGCAATTATGTTATGCATTAATCATATTCGTAAATGCCAAATTGAACCGAAATAATGGAGTCTTAATTTCAAAACCTGTCACATGAAACTTTTCACCTTAAAAAAAAAAAATGATCTCCCCAGGGTACGAACTCATGTCACGAAGTTTCAGACTTCTAATTTAAAGAGTAAAACGAGACGTGCCAGCTCCACGAAGCATGCGCTCTATGCACTGATTGTGTGCGAAGGTTCTGCAAGGAACCTCGCATTTACTTCCTGGTGAGGAGCCAGGTGCGACGAAAACACGTGATTCCTTTTGTCTGTCTTGTGCTATGGCCACAGCGCAAGAAGAGGAAGTTTCAATTAGATAATTTGTTGGCTGATTTACTTTCGTTTATTTTACTTCGATTTTCTGTTACTTTTGGCTAATCGCGAAGATGAGAATGAATGGCGATACGGTGAATGATTCAATCACAAACACAAATGAACAGCATACACATGTTAGTCCGGAAGGGGAGCTAGGGCGGATGCCTCCCCTTGTATGTCAACATAAAATATAGGATGCAAGGAAAAATTGGTTGGAAATTAATAAATGGAGAAGATTAGAAAAATTGTAAATTCATTCTTATTGGAGGAAGGAGCGGCTACCAAAGGTAAGAGGGAAGAGAAAATGCATCATGAAAAGTATGACAAATAATTATTTATATGCTGAAAATAATTTAAATATCTAATTATCAATAAAATGAATTTACGTTTGTTTTCTAAACACGACATCAATGATTTTCGTCCTATAATATAATAGTAGTTGAAGATTATTTGTATTTGTTTTCAATAAAAACACCTTCAATCAGGCAAACAGGAATGTCTTGACTTTACAATTTTAACAGTAAATTCCTCCTCTCATTGAGGAATTGCTGATATAGAATCGAGCGTGAAACCAGTCTGTCAGTGTTTTTGTGTGTATGTGTGAGTGCAGGGGGGGGGGGGATAGGGCGGTGAAACGAGGGAAGTTGCAAATGAATGAGGAAAAACATTAATATTCACTTACCGATCTAACACAAAGTTTCGAACATATATTCTGTGATTTTTTATCACAGAGGAATAACGTTTGATCTTCTGGTGACGTAACAACGAAATAAAGAAAATACGTTCCAAACTCAAAATTATGCCACACGCATAGTCATTTCAATAATTATTTTCGCCTTGCCACAACAACAAAGTATAAAGCTGTGACTCGGTGAAATACTTTTCGTGGCACCCGTTTGGCACAAAAAGGAAAAAAAAAAAACCTTTGACCACACGGGGAATCGAACCTATGATTTCAGCTTACGAAGCTGGCGTTTTACTGACATGGACACAGCCGCGGTGCGTTGCAAACCTTTAAGGTCCCTTCTCTCTAATTACATTAATTTGGCAGCAATACGCTTCATGGTATAGGCCTAATGTTTCTATGCTGCGCACACATTGTTCTTAGACTAGAAGTTAATGTTGTGTGTGTATATTAATGAAGACGATGGAAGACGTGCTTTTGTGATCTTCGTGCTCTAGCTTGTGTCAACATAGCAGATTCTCAAATGTGGCGACGAATCTCATAAGTCAATGGCGCATACATAATTACATTTTTTAACTAACTCTTTGCCGAAGAAGAGTACAGACATTCATCCAGTCTGTACTGATTTTGGGAGCTCTATTATCCTACTTTCGTGTCCAAATTACAAGCTAGAAAAGCAGTTTCCATACGTAATAGAAAGTAACGAAAGTGATCCTGAAGTCACGTCACTCGGGCCGTGATAGATATTCTTATTGCCTTGGATTGTTTATTTCCTCCCGTCCGCATCTTGAATGTCAGTTTGATTTATTTTTTGTTAGCGTCGCTTTTGTTCCACCTTTACTTAATCGCGACGAAGAAGATAAATGATGATATGGGAAAATTGATGAGGGAAGGGACACTCGCAAAGAACACCCACGCTCAGGTCGGAATTCGAACCCGGGTCCTCTTGGTAAACGTCGACGTTGCTGTTACGTTAAGCTAGGCAAAGAGGTAATGGAACAACAATCCACTCCCCTCTGCTTTCAAATGCATATGAGCTTTTCGCCAAGCGAAGAGATTGAGGTAGATTCTATTCTTAGATATTCTGAGTAGGTATCTCGAACATATTTTCTTGATTTTTTCCCCGCCATTCTCTTGTAAAATTGGACACTGCATTGCATTAAAAATTAAAATGCAAGGTTTTTCTGTAACCTTTTCTTTTCACTCGGCAAGTCAGAATCCGGTGATAATCTTTAGTGGTAAGCAACACTGCAGAGTGCTGTTTTCCCGAACCTTTACTTCGGCTGTACTGCCATTCCAGTTTCTCTGAACAGAAGTGTACAGTCACCGGCAATAAAAATGGGACACCTAGATCCTGAAATACTGGCTTCTCTGCAATGCGTTATGTGTGTTGCCTAACTCTACGGTGATAGTAGAACTTCCTTTTAAAAAGTTGCAATTGAAGTCCGCTGATCGCCGTAGAAATGGGCAACACGCATAGCGCATTGCAGGGTAGCCAATATTTCAGGATCTGGGAGTCCCGTTTTTATTGGTGGTGACTGTACCACTATTATGCTAACCTTGAGAATGAATTAACTGTTAGTATGATGGCTTTGCTTTATGATCAACTGTACGATTTTTTAATGATCAACTTCACATTGGATATTACGTATATTTAGGACTATAATGTGAAATGTTATTATTTATTGAAAATGCAGCCAAGTACATAGGTAAGCAAGCATTGATCGATATTTACGCATGTCTTCTACTCATGTTTCTCTATTATAAAACGGCCTCTCTTCCTGATGGCGTGGTGGGAACGTCGTCGCATTGTAATCAAGGGGGTTACAAGTTCGATACCCTATGGAGGCATATTGTGATTCGGATTCCACTTTAAAGTGTAGGTTCAGTTTCGGTTAGCCTATCTGTGGAAAAAGTGGACTTAAAACTAAATGCTCTCTGCTTTGACAAAGGCCACTGCTATAAACAGCGTTCACATATTCAGTCAAATCAGTGGCGTACGCAAGGGGGGGGGGGTTACGGGGTTTAAACCCCTCCCTTGAGCTTGTGAAATATTATGAAAAATGCTGTGGAAAAAATTTTAAATGGCCAATTTACCACAGTCAAAGATCTGGGACAATACTATTACTATAGATCGACCACAAGGAAAAAAACCTTGGGACGAGAAGTCCCCGCGCAACTTTCCCTTCTTCCCTCCACCTCGGGCCATAAGGAAGCATGGTCAACTCTCCCCCTCCCTTACTCGCGGGGGTACGGTGCACATGACTCGCGGGTCTGCGCAGTTTTGCTCGTGGTTCCACTATACATCTACTACTACTACTACTACTACTACTACCACCACCACTAATAATAATAATAATAATTTGAATTATTATTTCCATGTAGCATGGAGAAAAGCACAGCATTCCAAGCACACGCGTCTTTCAGAGTGATGCCTTGAAAATAAGCACAAGTTCTTGAAAGTGAAATATGAGGGTAACTATGATTTAAAAGAGAAATAAAATGTTTTGTATTTCAGTTGCAACAATGTTCAATACTCTGGCGTACGCAGTTTTTTTGCGGGGGGAGGGGCCGGAATAGTAAATGTGGATAACACATGGCTTCGTTTTGGAGGGCAGGATGCATAATAAAATATTTAGTATTTTTGGAGCTTTTCAGTCTATTAAAATTGTATTCAAAGACAAAAATGGTAATCGGGACTCACTTTAAATGAGGTTTCGTATTTACACATTTTGATTTTTTAAAGTTCTTAACGGATTTTTATTTGAAAATTCTGATTTTCTCAAAATTTTGGTAGGGGCTGTAGCATCATCGGTAGAGGCATGCATATTTTGACAAAAAGAAAACGAAATTTGAAATAACACATTGCAATGTTAATTTTTAAGGTTTCTGAAAGGTGTGAGGTGCATTTTCCTACCCTGTTTTGTCACGAAATGATGCGAAATGAACTGCAAAATGCGAAATAGACTCTTAAACACGAAATTTACAGTTTATATACCGACGTGACACTTTCTGAAGTCTGAAGTATCCTGTGTGTTATGCAATTCACGGAAAATTGATTACTTTTGCTGTAAATATTTGAAAAGCAAAAATGGACTCCTCTATACAGGAATAAAACTTCGTAGTGAACAATTTTGGTATTTTGGGGGGGGGTGCAGATCCGAAAATTTGGAAATAGATAAGATCCGAAATGCCATTAAGGCAGTGTTTCTCAAACTTTTTGCCTGAGAGTCCCCCTTGACATAACTGAATATTTCTGTGTACCCGTTATTAGGGCCGTTATTTAAAGATTATATATAGATAGTTGGGTCATTCCATGTCAAATGATTTGACTCAAATCAACACAATTTCTCAAAAAGTGAAAATTTTACATGAACAGTGAGACAATCCAGATGTGAATTATCGGGGACATTTATGCGGGGAAAAAGCCGGAAAAATTCCAACCAATTTCGGGAATCGAATCCGGATCTCCCGCGTGATTGTCAGATGCTCTACCGACCAGACCACCGCAGCTTCTTGGATGAGTTCCATACTTTAATTATTTCAATTTATTTTAATATATTTTCTTGTTTTATGGATTTTCTTCACCCTTCAAATGTCTCACCTCGTTGGCCAGACAAAAAACAAAAACAAAAACAAAAAAATGCTCCCAGGATTTGATAAAAATTGAATGATTAGAAAGTAATTTCTTTCTATTGTTTTCATAAATGGTATATTTATGTAGATCTCTACTACATAATAGTAGTAGTGGTATTAGTAGTATTATTAGTAGTAATTCAGCTAATTAATTAATTATAAGTATTATTAATTAATTGTGATTATTATTATTTAATTAAAGTATAATAAATGAAAAGTAATGTGAATTTGGAGAAAGTTTTAGAAATAACACCCCCCTTGACGAAATCCTGCGTACGCTACTGAGTCAAATTAATTTATTATTATAGCAAATATCTACATCTGATGCTCTATGATAGTACATTTACCAACCGATTGTCATTGGGTAGAAGCACAGCTCGCTTGTGCTGGGTTCGAATCCTAGTCTGGACATAGATATTGTTTGTGAGTGTCCCTTCATTAATTTCATCATATTATAACTCTTCCTCATCGTCGCGATTATCCAAAAGTACCAGTAAACGATGTAAATTAAAAAAATCGAAATCAAATCAAATCTTTAGACAGGAATATGAAAGCCAAGTAGAGAGTAAACCATTCATTCCACAAAATTTCGATCGTAGTTTCTGAGCTTTCAAAACCGTCATATGAATTACTGGAATTTAATTGGAAGCAATGGATATTTGATCCAAATTCAATAAAGCTTTTGTGTATACTTTTCCTGTTATTGTAACACAGAGTTACAAAGAATTATCTTGAATAACTGTGTTATCATTCAAAGTATACTATTTAGGTCACACTGTATCAGTACAAGACAAATTATGATGCAGTTGGCGATAACGTTAATAGCTACTCCAAGGCTTTCACTATCAGAGGTGCATAATGCGTAATTGCCGCCGATCGCGAGGTGGTAGAATCAAGAATGACGTATTGCACGTGACGCGACGTCAGGTAATAAATACAATGTGCAATAAAATGATTCCGAGTAGTGTACATCACGTGAATACAAGGATAATCTGCTAAAGCTTGTATGAATTTGCGTCACTAGAATTTCTTGCTTTTTATGATCATGAGATCAGACGATCAGATGATCTTGTCAGGATTCAAGGTGTATTTATGTGGCTGGTTCTGTCCGGCATATTCAAAGAAAGTGACGTCACTTGCAAAATGCAATTCATTTACCACGTATACCTCAACTGACTTTAAGTCCAAGGCACTCCAGAACGCTCATTTTGTGTAACTTTGTGAGAACATCTCTATATGTATTCCACATTGGAATACAGTTCACAGGGTGCTACAAAACTTCGAGACAAACTCGGAAAGATCGAAGATATAGGGGGTGCATGTAAGAAAGACAACTACATGAAGATACATTACAATGATAAAGAAAATTATCAAAACCTCAACAACAACTTTCGTTTTCATCTCATTTGAATTCATATCTGAACAAATTTGATTTAAAAAGTGTTTGTCACATAAGATATGAAGGGGATTAACACTCGATTAAAAATATTGTCCGAAAAATAGAGGAAAACTTCTTATCCTTGGCGTAAGTAAAATGTAATATGACTCTCGACCAATACTTCACTGGCAATGCAGATAAAAGTTTGGGCAACTGTATTGAAGACAGTACAGTAAAACCTCGTTAATCCAGATCCCGATAAGCCGGACTTCGCTTAATCCGGACAGGCAAAAGGCAAAAGGAAAAAAAAACCGAATGCACAGTTTTTTAAATGTGTCTATTAGTCAACAAGAGAACTTCCCAAAGAAAAGGAAGTCAACCACTGATGAAATTCTGTTTCCCGCAGACTTTGTACTGTACTGTATAGTGTATTTAGTCTATGCCCTTTAAATACACCATAATAAACGTGTTTTGTTACTATAAACGGAGTTCTATTGCACTTTCTACTGTTCTTTTAGGTTATTTCAGTTAATCCGAACTTTGTTAAACCGGCAACTTAGTCCGGATTATCGAGGTTTTACTGTATCAGTGTTTTTTGTTTTTTGTACTGTACCGTACCACATATTTGTATACTACACGGATTTCAAGATTCTGAACTCGTTTAACCTCTCCCACCCCTAACTGCATGCTAGAAGAATGACGCAGTCTGTTTTGTTGATAACTAGGATACTAACAATGCTCAATACAGAGCTTGGGTTGGTAAGAATTGTTTGCTAATGGGCCATTGTGCTTGCAACACGTGATGTAAGCAAGACTAGCGTATCAACACAGGAAGTAATATTTATTATTTTCATTCCAAGCTCGCTCACTGGCAATAGTGAGTCAGTACAGAGGTATATGTTACTCTTGAAGCTCTAGCGTGACCTGAAAATCTCGTACGTGCAGTGGCATACCGATGTATTAGTAACGGCCCATACCAGTGTGGGCGATATATCGTCCAGACGATATATTGCGATATTGAAAAAATATCGTCCAGGCGATATCAGCTAGATCATATATCGTCACGATATTTTGGCGATATATCGTGTCGGCGATATATCGTCACGATGTTTTGACGATTTATATTGTGTCGACGATATATTGTCACGATATTTGGCGATATACTGTATATCGTGTTTGTGATATATCGTCACGATATTTTAGCGATATATATCGTGTCAGCAATACATCGTCACGATATTTGGCGATATATATCGTGGAGAAGATATATCGCTGATATCACGATACGAAAAATAATATCGTATCCTATCGTCTGTGAGGATATATCGCAATATCAAATTTCCAATATCGTCCATCCCTAGTGGTGCGTGACACTTTCGCGGAGTAGGAGGTTATGAAAAATTTGAAGTTTCCATTGATTTTGTGCCAATATTATGTGAGAAATCCATATTTGTGATTTCATAACAGGTTTTTTTATATTCTGATGTAATTTTTGAATATTTTAAAGCAAAACTCTGGTAAATCGATGCTTATAATTGGAGTAAAATTACCCACCCAGTAATATTGATCAATATTTAAAAAAATATAATTGTTACATTACAATTTTCTAGAATCGGTAAAAGTATCAATATCGGAAGGCGCATCGGTTGAAAGTGGTATCGGCTCAGCCCTACAAACTTTCGATGCTACTAACCCTCGAATAAAGGTGGAGGATTTTTTTTATCCTGAACGAGACATTGAGTCTAGGACACCAAGTTTCTTGTCTTGTTTTGATTTTACAAATGTCTATCTCGCTCTAGATCTCGTCTCGATTTTTCTATCTCTATTATTATACATTGTTTATATTTTGTTTTGTAAATACAATCCTTACATGATGACTAGACCTCGGATTTTAGGTTTTTAACCTATATTTTTCCTTTGCAGGTAAATAAGAAATAACAAGTTAAGTAAGCGTTTCATTAAAAAGTGCAACCACTTGACAGGTACCTCTCTACGAGCGTGACTTTCCTGTCATCGGCAAGTTAGGACTTTCCTATAGGAACACCACCTTATCATATTCAAGTATTCAGGATGCTCCTATACGACGGCCTCTTTCCCAACTGGACATTTCGTGGACATCATTGGAAACGAATATAATAATATTTTGCTAAATAATTAACGCTGCAGATATTAAAGAATATTATGATTTCAGAAGATTGCTAAAAATTAAAGATTAGTTGTGATATGTTACTTATAAATTATGAAAAGTCAGAAGGGCAAAAATCTAAATTATCACCTTAGCAATCTCAGACAGTTGAAGACTACATAGTGTTACAAACGGCATTTGTTTTTGTTTTTTGTTTCTTTTTTGTGTTTGTGTATAATTCTGTATGCTTGGGTTTCTTCCATGGTTCTGTGTAGTTTAAAAGAGCCAATAAGATTTGAACTTTCAGTCCTCCCTCCATGCGACGAGGGAGGAAGTATAAATATGGCCTCTTTGACAGAGGACAGGACAGAATGTGTGTAAAACGGATAGCAGAACGGAGAGCGATCTTCGGTCTCCAGTGGCCTCCCATGAGAAAGTGCATCCCGAGGCGGTTCCGCCAATGCTTAGCTTCCACGCTGCAGTTCTGCAGTGGGGCTCAAATTAGAGAAATGTAAATAATGTAAATTAGAGAATTAATGGAAGAATCCGAGCCTTGTTTTGTTAAATTGTAAATAAATGTATAAAGCCCATTTCTGTGACTTTTCAGCTATCACCCTGCGACATTAATTCAGGACTAACGAGCCTATTTAGTTGTTGATTTGGGTTTTTCCTGCCAGAAGCGGTCCGGTAAGGGTGGAATGTTGCGGAACAATAGCAACGAAATCAACAAACTTCTCCTATAAAAGCGAGGAATTTGACAGAAACGAGGAGACAGACATATAAAGTCTTAATCCGTGTGTTATCCGCTCTAACAGTCACGCCAACTGGGTCTTAACCCATTGGACGAAGACTTTGCTGTCTGAGGATCACTTCGGAAACTTAGAAAGGGGAGAGGTCTTAACCTAAGCCCAACCAAGATCTTTCGTTTGATAATCACCAGAAGAGTCAGCAATAAGGCGACCCAGGGTCTTAACCCAGGTACCTAATTCTCACCGCTAACAAGATATTTAATCTTTTCACAGGGATCAGCAGCATAAAGGAAAATTACGCAAGCTATAAGGAGCTACGTTCTTGGAATAGCAATATTAAGTGAGCTGGTGACGTCAAGATGCCGAATTACTCAGAAAAGCAGCGACGCAATACAAAATTATCGTGAAGAATAATTCGATAATAGAATACAAATCTGTTCGAGGATAGGACGGATAAATTCCGACCTGTATCTTCTGGCAACGGACTAGGTGTTACCTTCTGCCTTAAGAAAACGTGTGGTGTCCATAGGAACAGGATGCGGGTACGTGGCACACTGGCGAAGTTTTATAGTGCCTAAAATAACCTATTTTGCTTGTTAGAACCTATTTTAGGTTCATGTGCCAAAATTAAACTTTTCTTTAAGTTTTTTATATATTTTTTAAGGTTTTACAGGATTTTTATATCTCACAGAGGTATTTACTCGGTTTGGTAACGAAGCAATATAATGACTGGCGTGATCTGTCGATCGCCCTCCCTGCAAGTCTATAATGTTTTTCAAAGCTCTGAACAAAACAAAATGTCTGACGCCACTGTTACCTGTACACAATTGCGACGATTAGAGGGGCCAGTTTCCCCCTACTTTTTGGCCCACCAGTAAGGACTCCAATTGCTAAGGCTTGTCTACAGAGAAAGTAAACTGCCCTTATCCCCCCTCCCCTCCCCCTTTCTAGTTTTGGCACCCAATCGCCTCCACTGCCTGCACAGTCCAAAGTGCAAACTTCTGATCCCTGTGGTCTTGCTCACTTTCTCGTCACTTCGGTCCTTATATGGCATTCACGCCTTGCGAAGTAACATTCCAACATTCAAATTTGCACCACGGACTATGTTTCTGTTCAAAGATAATTTTCAGCACATAAAATTATCCTCACAGACAAAAAACTGTGGATAATATGAAACAACACTCAGGGTGATCACTAGGGCCTTGATAAAATTGAAGTACAATTCCCAATTTTCAAGGCGAACATTCCAAAAATTCAAGCGTAGAAGCAGATGTTTCTCTTATTCCAACCTTACGTATTACCGACTCTCACCACCGACCCTCCCCCCTTTACACCCAAATATATTAACAATATGAAGAGTCTGTGTGATTCCAATGTACCCAAAAAATTACCTAATCAACTTCAAGATATCTTATTTTGCAATAATCAGATAGATTGTTCTGCAGAAGACATTAACAAAGTAAAGGGATTGAGAAAATTTTGTTTCATTTTCCATAGCTACAGCTTTCTTTTTCCTCCTCGATAAAAATAAAAATAAAAGTTAAACTGAGAGAAACTTGCCTCAGAGCATTTAAAAATATGTATAAATTTAATAGGATTTGGAATAATAAAAGTTGCGATTTTTCACGTCTACGGAGAAAATATTGAAATAGAGAGGACATCCGCTTGTACATATTTTTCATATTTCACCAAAATTCACGAATAATTCCCAGGAATTCCAAGTGAGTAGCCACCGTGATATTGTGAAGCAAATAAAACATACGTAATTGATTTTGTCATATCTACAGGTAACTTTTGGTAACAGCACGAGAAAAATATTACAATAATTTGTGGATAGTTTTGAAAATGATGTAAAGAAATTACAACTTGCTTGCTTAGAAAATTAATATTTAGTTGTTATATACAGGGTGACTGGTAATTAGATGTATTCCCTGAAAGGGGTTAAAGTAGAGACAATTTGCAAAAAATTTGACCATATGATACCCCGTCCGAAAATTAGTAGTTTTAGAGATAATCGAATTTCAATTGTTTATTTAAAAAATGACAATTTTCCACATAAAAAGATGAATTGAGAAAAAAATGCTCATTGAATGGTACTTATTTCAGCGTTTTCTCATAGCTAACAAATAAGTGGTTAGTTGGAAAAAAATGTTTTTCCCTAATAACCTTCACATGTAAGTAACGGGTGGGTCTAAACTTACAAGTGGTGATAAAAAAAATGCACTCTTAGTTTACTTGGCAACGTATTAATAACAAAAATGGTATGACACGAAGCGTACAAATTACTTAAATTACTTCCTTGTGACATCTGCTATCCAACAAGGTACAAATGTTGCTAACATTCACATTTGTGTACAAGAAATAATACTTCATTCATCTTCATGTGAATGGAATCAATGAACAAGACAATTAAAGAACATTACACGTCTTCATCAAAGTGGGCACCTCCGTTACGAATGCAGGCACGCAGGTTTTTTCGGACATTTGGTCTCTTAACTCGTGATGTGATGGTGTCCTTGATGTGTTGACCAGCTGTTAAGATCATCTCCCTGAGCTCTTCTTGCGAGTTTACCGGTGTCTTGTCATGTGGCTCCAAATGTAAAAGTTGCAAGGCTTCAAAGCGGGGGATCGAGCCGGCCAGGGAATCGGGCCGCCTCGGCCAATCTATTTCTTTGGGTAATTTTCATCCAGCCACTGTCGCACGCCCAGGCAGAAGTATGGATGGGCATAATCAACAATAATTTGATCGAACCATTTTTCCTACCCCAAATCTTAAATGGCATCACTTATGAACATTTTTTGAGGAACGGGATGGCAATGTTGTTGGAGGATGTGCTTTTAGCTACAAGACGTGACATGATTTATCATCATGATGACTGCCCAGCTCGATCCCCCGATCGATTTCACGCCTTGCAACTTTTACATATGGAGTCACATGACAAGACACCGGTAAACTCGCAAGAAGAGCTCAGGGAGAGGATCTTAACAGCTGGTCAACACATCAAGGACACCATCACATCACGAGTTAAGAGACCAAATGTCCGTAAAAACCTGCGTGCCTGCATTCGTAACGGAGGTGCCCACTTTGATGAAGACGTGTAATGTTCTTTAATTGTATTGTTCATTGATTCCATTCACATGAAGATGAATGAAGTATTATTTCTTGTACACAAATGTGAATGTTAGCAACATTTGTACCTTGTTGGACAGCAGATGTCACAAGGAAGTAATTTAAGTAATTTGTACGCTTCGTGTCATACCATTTTTGTTATTAATACGTTGCCAAGTAAACTAAGAGTGCATTTTTTTTATCACCACTTGTAAGTTTAGACCCACCCGTTACTTACATGTGATGGTTATTTGGGAAAAACTTTTTTTTCCAACTAACCACTTATTTGTTAGCTATGAGAAAACGCTGAAATAAGTACCATTCAATGAGCATTTTTTTCTCAATTCATCTTTTTATGTGGAAAATTGTCATTTTTTTAAAAAAAACAATTGAAATTCGATTACCTCTAAAACTACTAATTTTCGGACGGGGTATCATATGGTCAAATTTATTGCAAATTGTCTCTACTTTAACCCCTTTCAAGGAATACATCTAATTACCAGTCACCCTGTATATATATATTAAAATTTCTTACGGTTCTTGTAAAATTTTGTTATTAACAAATGTATCTAATCAGTAGTTTTGAGGAATTTGGTACCATTTTACGTTTTTGGAATCTAGGCCGTGTCCAGATTGGCAAGCGCTCCGTCCCGTTCTCTCCCGTTGCTCACGCGTGACGTCCAAGGCCGTGTCCGGATTGGCAAGCGCTCCGTCCAGTTCTCTCCCGTTGCTCTCGCGTGCCGTCGAAGTCACGTCCAAGTCGTCCGAATCTGCATGTCCCCTTGTAGTACGGTTGTCACTTTTCCCGCCAGGTGTCAGCTCGAACTTCACCCACCGCGCTCTGGGGCGCAGGCGCATCGCACGGAAGCAGAAGGCAGACGCCAAACAAACATGACAATCATTTCCACCTATTTACTACTCATATTAAAAATGTAACACGCTATTTCATCATTTACAATTTTTCTGCATTCAATATTATCGATAAAATGTTAAAGTATAACTGAGTTTTACATCCTCCATCAGTAAATGTTGTCTGTACAAAGTGAAAGTTGGAATATGGCTGCCAAGCGCAGGATCACAAGCGAGTTCAAGCGTGCATCTGTCGCACCTCTCAGCTCTCCCCTCCCGATTCCACGCCTGCCGCGAATTCGGACGACGGAGGTTGGCTGAGTCCCCGGATGGAACGGTGATCTAGGTGACATCTGCTGCCGATTCGGACGCGGCCTATATAGTCTAGGATTTTTCGAGCGCAATTTAAGATTTTTAGAACCTTTTTTAGGATTTTTAGAAACCTATTTCAGGATTTTTAGAACCTATTTTAGGGTTTTTAGAACCTATTTCAGGATTTTTAGAACCTATTTTAGAACTTCTAGAGCCTATTATAAGAACCTAAAAGCACATTTCTTTTAGAACCTAAAAATCCAAGGTTTAATGTAGGCTTACCATACATCCTGGATTAGCCCGGACAGTCCTGGTTTTTTAGTGCTGTCCGGGATTGCAAAATGTCCGGGGTTTTCAGAATCTGAACATGAAAATAGCTACCGGTATTGAATATTCACGACCAGAATTTATGACCGGCAAGGATCGATCAATTATAAAGATCGATTATACCTTTTCTTTCTTCGAGATATCGACTTCCGAGCGTTTCCGTTTTAGTACTTCCGTGAGCGTCTTGGTCTTGAAAGCGTGTGAAGTAACTCGTCTACATGTTTTTGATAATTATAATTATTTACAAGGGCTTTGCATTTGGAAATGAGCAAAATAAAGTGTGTATTTAACGTTAACCTGCAGCAGGAATATAAATTCTTGAAACTGTGTAACGACAGTGACAGTGAACGTGTGTAATGTAAAATCTGTAATGGAGTATTTTCTCTTGCACATAAAGAAAGAGGTGACATTGAGGACCACGTGATGCTAGACACAAACTCAGTTTCAACGCACCAGACTGCACTTCTAAACTGGTTAAAAAGTTATATGACCCAACATTTTCATCTGCTAGAACCAAAACCGAGGCAATAATGTTAATGTTATTTCGCCATTTATTTTCGATAATGTGTTGCGTTTTTCAGAAAACATTAATTATGTTACATTATCGATGGATAGTTCAAACAGAAGTGAAGTAGAACTTGTTCCAATTGTTTTAAGATATTTCAGCATTGAGGATGGAATTGAAGTTAAACTTCTTGTATCCACTGTTAAACATCTGTTGAAAGTTAAAATTAATGCAGAACTTTCATGTTGTGAATTTTATGATGTTATTAAAACAATCAAGCCATTTCTGAAGAAAGTCCTGTCTAGTGAAAAGTACAACTGAGTCTACTCCCTAGAACAAAGAGGGTTCCTAAACATCAGAAAATGTATTATTCAATTAAACATTTGAAAATTAATTGATTGATTTTAGAAAATAATGTTAATATTTTTTCTTGTACAATTTATTATTTAATGTTCCAATAAAATGTTAAGGTTTTAAGTAATTTCAATTTATTTTTGTAAAAAAAACCCATGAAATTCAGCCACTGCCTACATGTATTAGATAAAGTGGCAAACCGGTTCAGTCCGGCCTATGAAATGAAACGCCGTGCCAAATACCCCTTACACAGCACATGGATGTTCGTGGCTTTTTGTCACTTCTTCAGTGGCAACACAGCAGCAGAGTTTACAAGCAAATGAGTGAGTGAACTGCGAGTTATCATGGATCCGGTTTGTTCCGGATAATACAAGACTGTTTAGTGGGTGCATGATGGTCAACATTACGAGTGCAGTCAGTTTACGCTTGTTATCATACACTTTCTACCTCAAGGAAACTAGCTTAACATTGGTCTTTTCAGTGTAAAATAAGGGCCTTTCTTTATAATTTACACTTGTTCATAAGGCAGCTATGAATGAAACTACATAAATATGAATTTCTAGTTCATATCTATTTGTACCATTTGTATTTTAATCTTCCGTTTGCGCTTCTTTTTTAAAAAGAAAATTTCCAAGCTTTCAAATAGCTTCTAAAATGTCTACTGACATTAAGTTGGTTGCTTTTTATTGTTTAACGTCGGTCTTCTACCTTTTTACCTTTAGGTTAATTCCAATGGAAAGATGAACCATTAAATGACGATGAAACAAACAGACGTCCTCCTTGCCTTAACAACGATTCAGACCTGGACATCCTATCGGCGCACCTATATTAACATCCCCCCCCAACAGAAGCCGGCGAAAAAGTACGCAAAATATACCCATGTATTTTCTAGGGCTCAAACCCGGAACCTTCGGCAATATCATTTGCAGAACACTACTCAGCTCACTCGGCCAACGAAATAAAAACTGGAGCAGACGATTGTCGAATGAAGTCTATAACCAGGAAACGGATTTATAGGTAAATACATAATATTTATGTGAAGCTGAAATCAGTTATATTTTGTATTATATTTGCGCATCATAGCATGTGCAATCGAAAAATTCAGTTCTTATTTTCCATATTTGTACATAAGTATATTAGGTTTGGGCTCATATTTTCTTCCATATTTCAGAGCATATCTCAACATATACTCCATATACGCGCAATAGAGGGAGATTATTTCCATAACATCTTTGGCTGTTATGCATTTGAAGCTTCGAAACGAGTCACAACTCTCGAAGCAGCCAATCAACTAAGCGAGTCGCTGACGTCATCTCAACCCAGAGCATATCGCTAAGCCCCTTGCTCAGGCTCTACACGCCCAATAGGCTCGCTAGACAGACTCGCTCAGTCCGCTGGAGATGTTCCGAAAGTAATTCAACTCTAACTAATTGCATGTGTCCGTGTGACCAAAGGAGTTGAAAGATGAGTGGAGTGGCAGAAACATTTTTCTGGTGGTGGTAACATTTAGTGTGCCCCTATCCAGTGGCGCAACCACATGCGTGGCAGGGGACATTGCCCCTCCCCCACAACCTTGGAATGAAATGAGTTTTAGGGGGGCAAACATTGACGGTCAAGTGTACTACAGGGGGCAATTACCGCCCACAACTTCAAATTTTATGCAAATAAAAATATATTTCGTAAAATTTTCTTTCTCGCTTCGCTCGCAATCCCTACTTTTCTTAGTCTTATCAAGTTTAGAACCGTAGCTAGTGTTGCTCACGGGACGGGACGAGACGGAATGCCTTTCTCGTCTCGTTTTCGAGACGAGACACGAGACGGGACGGGACGGCTTTTGAAAAGTCTCGTCTCGTCTCGAATGTCTCGAAAAAATAAAAGCAAAATTTTTAATCAGTTGCAAATACTTGTTTGCTTGGAATAAGTATTTCAATTAGAAACGTTGATAAGCGTGTATTAAGTCAAAATAAGAAGACTATTCTACAGAGAGTAAGGAATGAATTGAATACCTAAACTTATTTTCTATACTCTTTCGAAACACAGCGTTACTCCCCATTTTTTTCAAAAATTTATTCCAGGTTAATAACTTTATGTTACGATAGTACTCCAGATACTAATACAATTCTGAATAACATCAAGTAAAAGGGCAGGTAGAGAAGGTGGAAGGAGGGGCCAAAAGATCGTGGAGTATCTGCGTCCGATATTTATCTTGTAAACACAGTCTCAGCTCTATAGGTTGGAAAGATAAACGGACTGACGGATAGGGTTTATTATTATTATTTAATTTTTACATCAAAGGGTGTACAGAAGTGAATGTTATTAGGAAGTAGGAAAAACATTGTGGGAAACATGGCAGTACAAATTGATAAGGAGTTGTTGGGAAAGTTATTAAGGAGTCCAAGATATTAGCAAGACTAAGAGAAAGAGATAATTAGGGACAAATAATCTTGCATTATCCCACTCCGAACAGCTGAGAGCTAAAGAGGAGGAGAAAATACGGGTATTATGGAAAGAAGTAATTTGGTGATTTTAGTGTTTACAGGGAACCATGACAAGATTTTACCACGTGATTATTCGCACGGGTTGCGAAATTTTTAGAATGTTATGGAAATTTCGGAAATGTCTTTGTTGAGAAAATTCTTGTTGTTTCCCTCAGGCATTCTACAGGTGGTTGGATTCGATTTATTTTACGTCCGTTTGAAGATTATTTCCAATGCTTTTTTTTTATTTTTTTTATTTTTTTTAAATTTATTTATTTCTTATTTAAGGAGAATACTATTCCTTGGATTGTAATAACGAAATACTGAGCCTGATATAGAATAGATTTCAAATGAAGGAAGTGCACTAAGTTCTGTATAATCGTCGTAGAAGGAAACGTTGTTCTATGGGGACTCCCAGATGGTACAGTGGTAGCGTCGTCACCTTGTAATCAAGGGGTGCCGGGTTCGATACCCGGTGAAGGAACATAGTGATTTGAATCCCACTTTAAAGTGTGGGTCCAGTCCCGATTAGCCTTTCTGTAAATCAGATGAAGGAATGTTGTAGCTGTTCTTTTTATTCTGTGAATTTAGCCTTCAAATTTATGAGCAAAATACATGTAGTATCTACTGTCTACATTTTCAATCGTTACTAAACAAATTTCACAAAGTAGTTTTATCAAACTTCAGAGGGAAGCTGACACCAATGTCAGGGTGGCGGGAGCCTGTTTACGGCCAGGGTGTATTCCGAGACTATTTTTCGCCGTTCCTCACTGACAGAGGTTTCGCTTTGAACAATGGACACCGTTGCTTCAGGGGGTAAACACCAAACATAGAGGGGGCCTCCCCGATGGCGCAGTGGCAGCGTCGTCGCTTTGTAATCAAGGGGTCCCGGGTTCGATACCCGGTGGAGGCACAAGTGGTTCGGAGCCCACTTTAAACTGTAGGTCCAGTCCCGATTAGCCTTACTGTGCATAAAGTGGACTTAAAACAGCAAATCAAAATTCAAATAAAAAAAACCAAACATAGAGGCGAGGTTGACCTGCAGTAGCGGGTAAGTGCCATAAATCCAGGCCTAAAGTAGGAATGAAGGTTGATGCAAGGGAGGGGCAATAAAAATTCTGTAATTTGCTTTGCTTGCTGACAGGAAGTTTTGCAGGAAAAGCTGAAAAGGAAAACGGCAGACTTTGAATGAAAGAGGGACAGTGAACACAAGTGCTTTGTATTATTCGCCGACACACAAGCTTCCATTTCGAAGGTGAGGCTATCAGCAGCGAAGTTATTAGAGGGTTGGAAGCAGTGACGACACCAGAGGAGGCAGGGGGACGCCCCATGTCAGACACTTCGCCACCCCTTCCCCCCCGGGCCCTCCAACTGAAGTTAATCGAATAATAAGAGAGTTCATTTATAAGAGTATGACGATTTTCACCTTTTCAAAGTGGTGTATTCTGCATGATATCACTTTCCTGCTTATAATACCAACTTGATTAACAAATATTAATTTGTTTAGTATATTATATAGCTATGTGTATGTGACTTTCGTTCAAGATTCGAGCGCCGACCTGGGCATAGGTGATTTCTCATTCATTTATGTCCTGTAATAGCCGAGATTAACCTAAGTTTTAACCACACTTAAGAACTGGGAAAAAGTGTTGAATGTGGATGGTTTTAAAACATCACGAATATTTTCAGGACCACAAGACATCATCTGTAGTACGGGCAAATTATTCTAATCGTGGTCGTTAGTGACAACGCTAATTATTAAAAGACATTCAAAGTTGATTCAAGATTTGGTTGGTTGGTTGATTTGATGTTTTAAGTCCACTTTATGCACAGAAAAACCAATCGGGATTGGACTTATAGTTTAAAGTGCCTCCTCTGGGTATCGAACCCAGGACCAAAGGTGATCGAAGAAAACCCGACACTACATGTCAGTTGTTGTGGATTCATCGCGGTTTCTTACTATTCAGGGACTTGAATTTCGAGATGATGAGTCTGAGGAAACCATAACAAAGGGAATTTCTTCGATACTCTTGAAGCTAATGAGGGGATGTTGTTTGGAAATGTATTGAACGTGAACCTTAAATGCAAATTACACTTAAAATTCGATTCAAAACATATCGCGGGCAGGTAAAAGAACGCTTATTAGGATTTGCCACTCTTCAATCATCAGATGCAGGTTCGCTCTTTCTCGTACATATCAAATCGAAGAACTTCTTCCTATGAACCCCATAGGTGCCTGTAATTGTGTAGCACAGACATACGTTGGAGTGGTAGAGTAAGAGTAAGTAATGCCAGGGTCAGAATATTTCTTGAATTATGAGATAACTGTCACCTTTGTCTGATTTTTTTATCCTGTGATAACATTTCCCTGAAAGGTGAAACACAAATTTTGCCCAAAACTCTTCAGCGTTACGAAGATGGTTGTCCTTAAAATCTTTGAAAAGGCTTGCTCGAAACAGGATGCTGGATGCAAACTGCCTCATTTGGCTGTTCTTGCCATTGAGAAGAAATGTCAAGTCCTGGACGTACCAAAGGTGGGCAATGTGTTCTCCAAAGCACATAGAGCAGAATTCTCCTACAGGAGAAGTGCCTTACATTGTTTCGAATGCTGAAGAAGATTAATTTCTTCCAACGTCACGTTTATTTTGCAAGAAAATTAAACTCTTCGAAGCATTTTTTCGTCATTTATATTATTATCTTATAACTAAAATATTTATATTAGTAGTTTCATCTCAAGAAAGACGATGAATTATAATATTATGAATGTCTTCCAATACTGAAATAGGCCACTAGAGACAACGCAACTTGTCAATAAAAAAGAATTAATGTCTTTACTTTATTAAAACGAATCATGTGGAGATAAACTCGTAATCAAGAAGTAAATTTAGGCAGTAAACGTCCACTCTAAATAAAAGACAAACACAAAACACCATACATGAATATAATAATAATAATAATTATTATTATTATTATTATTATTATTATAAGTATTATTATATATGTATATATATATATATATATATATATATATATATATATATATATATATATATATATATATGTGTGTGTGTGTGTGTGTGTGTGTGTGTAGTGTTTTCGGGCGTTTTAATGTGACTGCCCCCTTACAATATTTTGTTGCCAGCCTTCCGCCCCCCCCCAGTCACATTTCCCTGGCGCCGTCACTGGTTGGAAAAGTAAAAAAGTAAAAAGTAAAGTGTTCCCCTGTGCATAGCACCACGCCATGAAGGCGTATAGGGGGTGTGGGGGTAACGCCCCACACTTTCTTGATCCGGTCGTGAGTGGGGGTGATGTGATCAGCATCACGCCCCTGACCGCCTTTACCCCCCAGAGTTTCCCCCAGGTACCCATGTTATTCGACGCTGGGTGTGCGCCGGGGCCGCTTCCACCGTTAGCAAAGTTCCCGGATTTGAACCGGCCGGGGATCGAACCCGGGACCTTGAGCATGGTAGTCAAGTAAATTTATTAGGACGAGGAAAGTAACATTAGCTGTTGACAGTGTTGCACCATATCACGTGATGTGTGCTACTGTTTGTATAAATTATAGGAAATTTAAGCAAAAAATTATAATTATTGAGACTTGAGAGTTGTTTCCTTCATTTGATCGTAGGAAGAGGTTTTCTGAGACAGAGTGGGATTATTTTACACATACATGAGAAAGGGTGGTTGTTTAAAGATAGAGACGTATTTTGCACATTTTTAAAAGTTCAGATAAAACGAGAATTTAGCCTTACTCTTATGAAAAGAAATAACGCAGTACAGGGAAAGAATAACTCTTCACATTTCTCGCACCTGGTGGGATGCAACCAACATGCACAAGAGTATTGCAGGAAGTCTATGAACGAGGATAAAGAGGGATATGTGAAATTTGACTTAGCTGCGGGTGAATTAGTGGGTTCTAATATTCTTAAGGTTGATATTGGGTTTCAAGTCCACTTGATTCACAAATAGGCTAAATCGCGAACCGACCTACAGTTTAAAGTGCGATCCGATCCACTTTGTGCCTCCATTGGGTATCGAACGCGGGGACCCTTGATTACAAGACTTCGACGTTATTATTACGTAATCAGGGAGGCACCCAATTTACACAAATATGTTGATTCCAATAACACGTTATATGTATAATCTGATAATGATGCACTTTTGGTGCATCTAAACATATTTTTTTCAACTATAGCATGTCTAAAATAATCATTGAAGTTGGGATTTTTATAACTTCAGGAGGCACGGCTCTGTAAATGTGCGATATAAAATATATGCAGGTTTGCCTTCCATGCGTGGTGGTTTTGTCACGTTTCTTCGCTTCGTACAACATACACTTTTGCAGGAACGGCTTCTTGCATCCTCCTGGGGCCTTCCTCTAGCTAAACAAAAATATATTTCTTTAGCATAATCGAGGGTTACTTTTTTATGCCGAACAAGGATTTTATTGCGATCATACGGCTTTGAATGACAGTATCAATGAAGATTTATGTACACTACTACTTATAATAATGAGAATAAAATATTAATCAGGAATTTTATTTTTCGTCAAGTGTACTTAACATCCTTTTTTGTTATTTAGCAAATATTCAATTCATCACCTTTTTTGACATTAAACTTCTTGCCAGGACAGTTGTTTTTATGCAAATTTAGGCGATCTTAACTACACGTAAGCTAGATATTAGCTAATATTCGTGCTGTTATATTACTATTCTTCTACAATCTTTGTAACATTTCATGTAATAACAATAATAGAATTGATTAATTTACATATTCAAGTGAATAGACCTATGAATTATATTAATGTATTAATTTAAACATTTGCTTAATTGTTGTCGTTAATGTTATTATTATCATTTTTTCTGAAACACTTGGCTCGGACACCCTCCCCCGACATATATTTCTAGATGCGTGCCTGCCGAAGGATAAATTAGATCAAGCGGTGGTGGTATCTGACTTAGAGGCTAAAGAGAAAACAAAGAAGTATGTGCGTCATAAGCTGAGCATAAGAAACAGCACAATATCACAAAGAAACACTTTTTGAAACTTATGTCATAGAAGATGTTTAACAATATTAAAAACAATAAATGCTTTCTATTTGTAATATACTAAGTACTGAAATTTTAAATCGTCTTTTTTTTTTTTACTACACATTTAAAAACTTTTTTGTTGCTCCCGAGCACCAAGCTTAGAATTTAAAGAAGAAATGTACATTTTCATAGTGCACGGAAGTTCGACATTCAGAAAGAAAGAAGGTCTATTGGAAAACATTTCAAAACTTCCAAAAGGTATAGCAGTAATGAAAAGAGCACTCTTGTATGGAAGCCAGAAAAACCACAAGGTAGATTTCATAAGATACCTAGCAATCAGTCACCAAGAAACTGCATTTTTAATATTAATGTCCTCATGATTAACGAACCTTATTTATTCTCACCACGCAGTGGGTAAAATATTTGGAGCTTTATCCCACTTTCCGGAAAAATATTTCGTGTTTCTGCTACTTTTGACTTTTGTTGGCATGATATCCCGGATCACTTTTACGAGACGAGACGGGACAAAACGAGACGGGACGAGACGAGACGGGACAGAACCCTTCGAGACGGGACACGAGACGGGACAAACGAATATTTTCGAGACGAGACACGAGACGAGACAGCATTTTCACGAGACGGGACGGGACAGACCAAAGTCTCGTCTCGTCTCGTCTCGTGGGCAACACTAACCGTAGCTATGGGTCGGCGGGAATCGACCCTGGGCGCCGAACGATCTAAATGAAAACAAGTTGTAAGATTGATTAATTGATTTTTAGTTCTAAGCCCATTTTACGCACAGAAGGGCTAATCGGGACTGGACCTACAGTTTAAAGTGGGATCCGAGCCACTGTGGGATCCTCCACCGGGTGTCGAACCTGGGACACCTTGATCACAGGCGACGATGTTACCACTACACCATCGGGGAGGCACAAAAGTTGTAAAAAAGAGAATGCATTGGCGTCCCGTGAAATTATTTGCGCCCTATTAAATCAATATTGATTACAGCCTGCAAAAAATTTGGAAACGAAAATTTTCTTCCTGGCTTCGCTCGCAATCTTTCATTGTTCTCTCTAATGCATTGCAAATTTGCAGATAGAGAAATAAGACTTGTCTTCATTGATTTTCTTTTAAATGCATGAACAATTGTTTTGAGGAAAGGGAACTTTCACATTTCAGAGTCAATTTATGTACTTTTTGCTCTTGGTTTATTGTGAGATGGATGAATTGGTTGTGTAATGTATATAAATACAGTAAAACCTGTCTATCCCGGAACATGATGGTTCCGAGCAAAATTTTCCGTTTTAACAGTTTTCCTTCTTATACAGGGTTGACTTTAAATACAGTATAGAGCGCTGCAGGAAATAATGGAAAGACAGATTTACATTTCGCATTCCTTATAATGCAGAGTACTAATGCATGTACGTACATTAATAAAACTGCGATTCATTCATCATATCATCACTCACCCCATCTTCGCAAAATAACCAAAAGTGGCACAAAAAGCGAAGTAAAATGGACACTCACAAACATCCATGCCCATGCCAGGATTCGAACCCGGGACCCCTGGCGTCGTAGCGCGATGTGCATAGAGGGAAGGAGAAAGATTGAAAGATGGGATAAGAGAGGTGAAGAAAGATTGAGATAAAGGTGAAGAAAAAAGAAAGAAACAGAGAGATAACAAGAAAAATAGAAAGATGACGAAAGAACAGAGGAGAAATAGACAAAGAAAGGTGTAGAAATAGCGCAAGAGATGAAAGAAAGAAACGGAATCGTAACAGCTATAAGTATTGTAGCGCATTCTTCCATATCGACAATGTTACCGATAAGCGAGTGGCAACAGAGGCGTGTTCCACTTACAGTATTGCATTGTTTTCTTGCGAAAAAAATAAAGGAAGAAATTTCCGTCTTACTGAGAATAAATAAAAACATCTCGTTGGTCTTTAAATGGTGTTCCGTTTCCGCGTTAAGGAGGTTTCCGCCTTAAGCAGGTCATTTTCAGGTATAAAATCGGTCCGTTCTGGGGACATTTTTTCCCCGTATTTACAGGTTTCCTTCTTATAGAGGTTCCGGGATTTGCAGTTTTTACTGTAATATAAACTTTGAATACGTACACAATTTAGTGTCCACGTCGCTCCATGTTGCATATATGTGATGTAAAACATATATCGAGCGTGAAAGTTATACATGTTAATGTAAAAAATAATTATATTTGGAATGCATTTATCAAGCATTTTCTGTCTTTCAAAAATTGCTTGTGTGCTTGTTTTCCATTATTAATGTCAAATTGAACGTGTTGAAAAAATAATTCAAATCGTTTAGCACCAACTTCTATCCCCTTTTTGAATTATTTACGAGGGTAATAACGTCTTTGATACTACTAATACTACTACCGCTACTAATACTACTACCGCTACTAATACTACTACTACTAATAATAATGTTGGTCGCGGGTTCGAATCCCGGCTTGGGCATGGATGTTTGTGAGTGTCCATTCATCAATTTCATCATATCATCACTCATCCCCATCTTCGCAAATTAGCCAAAAGTGGCACAAGAAGCGAAGTAAAATCAAGCAAATCAATAATAGTAATAATAATAATAATGTTATAATAACAACATTATTATTATTAACAATATTATTATTAGCATTATTATTAAAATTATTATTATTATTATTATTGGTACGTTCATCTTGGTACTTGCCCCCCCCCCAGACAAGAATTCGTGGTTGCGCCTTTGATCCTATCATACATACAAAAAAAATATTTGGCCAAAAAAAAACATTTATTTACTAGTTTTTCTTCCTTTCTGGGGGGAGGTAAGGAGGCTGTATGAATCCCCCCTGGCACCTTCACTGGCAGTTTTGGTCAACGCGAATGTATATCACAAGATCCCCTGACCTGCATCATGCCACGCCTCTTGTGTCAGATTTGATAGCCACTATCAGTTCACATTGTGACCTGTCAAGAGTGAAACTGACTCCTATCTGATTATTTCTAACCTTCAGTATGTAACATTCATATTACATGCCCCTATTAAACTAATTCTTGAGTATTCTTAAACCCAAACGTTTATTGCGCTGCAATGTGTATTCCATATGTTTGTACCCTGTAAAGGTCAATTAACTTCTGACCTTCGTTACCAATTTACTTCAGGTCCATTTTAATATTTTCATTCCATCTTCTTCTTTGCCTTAAATTACTAGTTAACTTTACCAAGAGTTAGGGGTTGGAGATTATGAGCAGTTCTGGCATTCTTCAACTTTAGAATAGGTCTAACATCAAAGGCTGATCAGAAGAAAGGAGAAACACCATATAAGTCATAGTCTCAGTAATTGACCTATTTCTCCGTAACCAGTGGTCGTAGGCAGGTAATCAATTTTTAGTCTTAATCCTCATTAGCTGGGATACAAAAAATATTCTGTTTAATATTTCGATAATGTTGGTGGTTTTGACGTAATTTAAAAAATAATCTTCAAAATGTGATTTTATTCAAGTACTTACTGAAGTTTTTGCCTTGTAACTTTTGAACAAATTAAATGAGACAAAAATTTGTTTCGAATAAAAGTTGTAGCCTAATTTAAAACGATATCAGTTTTTATATATTTTAATGAAAGATGCGCCATAAAATATGTATCCAAATGGAGGACAGCACCAAAAAAGTGCGTCTTTATCACTGTCCGGCAGTTAAGTCCGGAATCATTGACTTTTCGATAAAAGCATGAGACTTGGTAGAATCAATTGTTATACCACCAAGACATGTTCAGTCAAGTAGCCAATCGCCATTTGCGTGCTGATGGCCGCCATCTTTAAAAGTGTCCGCCATATTGGATATTTTTTATTTGATATATCTCGGGAACGGTGGCACCTTTCAACTTCAGGATTTTGCAGAAATGCTCCAAATATTGTAAACTTTCATAATATATAATAAATCTATATTTGAAAAATAAAAATAGTGATCTTGTAGAAAAACTCACTATAATACTTTATGCGAATAACTCCGAGTTAAATATCTTAATAATTCTCGAACCATACAATAGTATTGTATATTTAGTAACGTTACGAAATGTTTGTTAGAATACTTTATATGAACTGAACCCTTTTTTGTATTTATAAATTTACCCTAAATAACATTTTTAAGAGAAATTCAATTTCTGTATAACCCAATTTGATTTCTGAAAGTAGAAGTAATGGAAATTCTATTAAATTGTGTTTATTATTTGAAAGAAAAAAGCATTCATTGTAATTGATGATACGAAAATACTGACATTTGTTTTACAAAATATTTTGTAATGAATTTCTCATCACATCGGTTCCCTTTTTGATCAGGTTTTAAATTCAAATCCTTCACATTTGGATAATATAATACAGGCAAGATTTCGCATTCAACACCAAATACCTATACCACATTTTTCTGTGCCTTCTACTATATCCTGGGAATCTCTGGAGCAATGCCAAGCATAACGCAAGAGAAGGCGAGAAAGTGAGAAAACAGCTGGTAACTGCAGTCCCTTTTGCCCGTCCACGGAACCCCGTTTCCTCGCAAAGTTTCATTGTTCGAGCCCCTCTTCGACAGAGAGTTACTTTCGTTTGCTTGCTCCATAGATTCCCGGGACAGAGTATAGTACCCTGTGCTTGGTTGTAATGGTCTTGAGCGTGAAAAACCAACTGCAGATTAGACAATGTTTTGATGTATGAAAATAAGTTTATTTCATGAAGGCTCTTTCCCAGGTGAACAATTTAAGTTGTCACTCTGACAGTTTTGGTCTTTTTTAGTTCCTTGCATGCACTAGTCTTTCAAATTGAGATATCTTGAGTAAGGTTCTGTGTTACAATTAACAAGTTATACATCCTTATGCAGTTTGTAGAGTACATACGTTGTAGTCTAATGGGCATGTGCTGTTTTCCTCACATGTCAAGCTTTACTAAATGAATCCCTTGTACCAAATAAGAAGGAATTTTGGTTTTCTCCAGAGTTTATATCTAAGCTCCTCCAGTAAGAACACCGCCATACATTTTAAGGCAGTCATTTCATACAGTTGTGGCTAGCCGGGAACCACTGAACTTAGTTCGATATTTTGAATACATGTACAGGGTTATTATAAATGATTGACCCGATTTCATAAATTCACTGTAGCTTATTATTTGACATATTGTCAAAAAACTTTGCAGACGTATAGAAAAACTCAAAAAGTTTTTTTGTGACATATTACAAGTGCTCTATATGTTCCCCCTAGCAATTCTGCAAATATCAAGTCGATAATCAAGTTCTTCCCACACTCGGTGCAGCATGTCCCTATAAATCCGTTGGAAAGCACTGCTGATGCGAGCTCTCACTTCTGTTAGGTTTGTTGGTAGCGGATGCGGAAACACTGTATCCTTCACATAACCCCACACAAAAAAATCGCATGGGGTTAGGTCCGGAGAGCGTGAAGGCCATGACAGGAATTGCTGATCATCATCTCCACCACGACCGATCCATCGGTTTGTCAATTTCCTGTTTAGGAATTCACGAACATCGAGATGGAAGTGGAGTGGAGCACCAACCTGTTGGAAGATGAAGTCCACACTGTCTGTTTCCAATTGTGGCAATTTTCCAGCATGTCCAGATACACGTGTCCTGTCACGGTCTGTTCTGAGAAGAAAAAGAGGCTATAAACTTTACACCGTGAGACTGCACTAACTTTGGTGAGTTTCTAATGTGCTGCACGACAGCGTGGGTACTCTCTGTCCCCCAGATTCGCACATTGTGTCTGTTCACTGCTCCATTCACAAAAATGTTGCTTCATCACTAAAGATGAGTTTCTCACAAAACCCATCTTCTTCTTCCATAAGCTGTTGCAACTGTGCCGAAAATTCAAAGCGTATGACTTTGACATCAGGCGTCAGGGCTTGTAGCAATTGCAAGCGGTAAGGCTTCTGCTTCAATCGTTTCCGTAAGATCTTCCAAACGGTAGGCTGTGGAATGTTCAGCTCTCTGCTTGCTTTGTTCGTCGACTTCTGTGGGCTTCGTGCAAAACTCGCTCGCACGCGCTCAACCGTTTCTTCAGTCACTGTAGGCCGACCAGTTGATTTTCCCTTACAGAGGCATCCTGAAGCTGTAAATTGTGCATACCATCGCCGAATGGACTTGGCAGTTGGTGGATCTTTGTTGAACTTCGTTCGGAAGTGTCGTTGCTCTGTTAAGACAGACTGATGTGAGTGAAACTCGAGCACAACATAAGCTCTCTCTCTGCCTGTCGCCATATTGAATAAATGCTCACTGCTGCGCTCTCGTGGCAGAAATCAGAAGCGAACCTGCAACACAAAAAAACTTTTTGAGTTTTTCTATACGTCTGCAAAGTTTCTAAATACTAAAGCTACAGTGAATTTATGAAATCGGGTCAATCATTTATAATAACCCTGTATATATGTACGGTACATATATTCAATATCAATATGCAAAAGTTTGAACTGTAGTGTTTTCAGAAGATTCACGGTTTTTTGAGTGACGTCAAACCCATGTCACATCATTACGATTTATTTAGTCATTAAGAAACAAAAACAGCAGTGCTGTTACATCACGTGAATATGTTGAAGTTTGGGTATCCACTCATTGCTATCAACTCATCTAGTTCATAACATGTCAGCAACAGGTAGTTTCTTTACTTGCAAGTTTTTAATCCATCAGATCTTGAAGGCTGAAAGGTACTCAGCCTAAGAAACTTACTCACTTTCTAGCATTTCTAAACCCGAAGGTTTATGGCTACAGCAACAAAATCCTTCCATCTGTTCTTATACTGGACAAAATCAATCCAATCTTTTCCATCCTGACTGATTTCCTTTAGGTCCATCTTAACGTTATCCCTCCATCTTCGTCTTGACCTTCCTATAGGTATCTTACCACCAGGTTTCCCAACTTGAATCCTGTAAACTCTTCTTTCCTCTTCATGTGCCACGTGAACTGCCCACCTAAGCCTTCTTGATTTAATTATTCTAATAATACGTATCTGAACATGAATAAAAATTATACATTTCTAAATTATGTAACTATCTCCACTTACCTGTCTCCTCATCCCTTTTAGATCCAAGTATTTTTCTAAGGATTTTATGTTCAAATACTCTTCATTTATGTTCCTCTTTTAATGCAATGGACCAAGTTTCACATCCATACAATACTACAGGCAAAATTACTGTTTTTTTTTTTTTTAAACTTTGTTTCATAGATATTATGTGAGAGGATAAAAGTTAATGAATAGAAATGTGTTTTGAGCTTAAGGCCATCCGGAAATGTGTAGTTATTGGAAAATATCCCAGTTGTTTTTACTCCTTTTGACATGGCTAGAGTGGGATATTGTGATCCACTTTTGTCAACATGAGGATGTTCGAATAATAAAATTTCTGTGTCATGAAAGATTGGTTGGTTGGTTGATTTGGTGTTTTAAGTCCACTTTATGCACAGTAAGGCTAATCGGGACTGGACCTACAGTTTAAAGTGGGATCCGAACCACTTGTACCTCCACCGGGTATCGAACCCGGGACCCCTTGATTACAAGGCGACGACGCTACCACTGCGCCATCGGGGAGGCCATGTGTCATGAAAGAACCCCTAGCACTTATAACCATAGGGTTGGTATCTTTGTAAGTGCCCTTATTGTCAACCCAGCTGATTTCTGATGGAGGAATACAGAGCAACAGAGGTCCTTGAATACGTCAATGGCTGACAATGTATATAAGTATAGTTTAGACTCGCAAAGATAATTTTTTCAGCTTGTTTCATTAATTTTTCTATTTATTGCCTTTTGTATCTTATATTTATTAATTTTTAACTTTGAGTTTTGTTCTTTATTTTAAAAAAATTCTCTAATCACTAAGGAAGAAGTACTTTTAAGTAAAACTTTAGCCACAAACTTTATTATTACTATTATTATTATTATTATTGTTTTTTATGTAGTTGTTGAATGTTGTTGTTGTTAGGGTTTATTGACTTACACTAAGCTATTTTTGGTTTGCTCGTAGGAAAGTTTGTTTATTTTAGAGTTTCATCGGTATATTTTTACTGTTAGGGTTGGTAAAGTTTCCTAAATATATGAGTAGGGTTCCATATATTTTTGTTCTTGCATGTTTTTCATATGATGTGATCAGCACGACTCTCCAAGTGTTTTTTACTCAATTTTTCCATTTCAATTGAGGCTTAGTGATTCCTAGAGCCACTTTATGCATGAGAGAAAGCTTGAAAATTTCGATCTCAGATAACCGTCAACCTTATGTCAGAGTATTTGTGAGTATATTTTAGACTTATTAGGTGCCACTAGAATATCTCTGCTTGCTTAATTTTTAAGTATGTTGCGCAGTTGTTGTATTTTTTTGCTTTTGCTTACTAGATAAACTGCACGAAATGTTTAATATTTGTACTTTTTGCTCTTATAAGAGGCCAAACTTTTACTGTAACTAAAATGATTATGTGTCTATGGACTGAAACCCCTTTACCAAGAGAACTACAACTGGACGTTTATTAATATTGTTTATTTTCCCCCTTAAATATAACAATATAATGACAAATCACAGGCCAAGTCAATGTTAGCAGATGTCTACGTGGCTTTTAAGTCCACCTGCCAAACATTTTTATCCTAGAAGAAATATTTACCCTTATATTTTTTATTCAGGATATTTTTCAAATATTACTGACTTTTTGGAGTGATAGACTTAATATCAGGGGTTATTTGTATCTGCTATATTATGCGAGTCTTATTTTTGCTACAATCAGGACTAAATTCCACTGAATGAAGCTTAAACCTTAGGCTCTATAGCACGTTGAATGGTTAATCACAGCTCAATATGAACTTTACAGAGGCTTGTAGGAGGCATAGGAACACGCGCCAGAGCCTTATTAGGGTGCAGGAATCACTTTCAGGGAGTACTACGAGGAAACGAAGTTGATTTTTGAGTGCTTTACCAGTTACACAGCCAATATTTGCTTTTTCAAGTAACTACCTGTACCAGAACATCTTACAGCCCAACGCTAACTTTAATTTATACTATATTAGGGGCTAAATGTATAGCAAGAACACTGATTATACATACTTTTGAGAATCCAACTATATCAGGATTTTTCTATGTAAGTATATTTTTATTGATTACTAACTTTAACAGACCATTCAGGAAGACGACAAAATTCACTAAACATAATACTATAGTGTAGGTGATTGCATGAAAAGTAGAAATTATAACAACCACAAGATTTCGCTTTTTGCTATTGTGACTAATCGCGACGCTGAGGATGAACGGATGGCCAAAAATCTTAAGGACTGGATATATTTTACCACTACAGACGCCTAGGTAGAAACACTAGAGTACTGTTAACTTTCAAAATTGAGGTTATACTGTACTGTTTCTTAAATATTTTGTGCTTGGCACGCTTAACAAGTTACACTTATATCCATTTCAGGACAAATATTGCTAAAACTCTCAAATTTACTGTGTACAAGTTGATATTTCGGCTATCAGAGGAATTAACAACCCTATTTTACAAACAAAAGGTATTATTTACACTTTATTTACTTCAATCAGAGACTAATATTTTACAGTAATTGAATCATTCAGCCCTAGTCAATACTTTACTGCATCAGAAAGTTTGTTATTAATCTAATAAGTATGCTATTTTGTGCTATTCTAAGGCAAACGTTGTTTAATTTACTGGTTATAATGCAAACTTTTGCACAAATTCGATATATTCACTACCTTCAAACCAAACAATTGTACTTATTTAGCGCATTTCATTTATATTTCTTGTAATTAACTTATGTTTCTTATATTTAACAAACTAAACTAATTACTTTGTCATGTTAAAAACCTTATTTTTTACTATTTCCTATCAGGTTCTATATTGCTGTTTTTTTATCAATTTATGTAAGAGCACACTCTGGTAAATACACATATATTCTCTTTTATACACACACACACGCACGCACATACACACACACACACACCCACCCCCACACACACACACACACCCACACCCACACACACACTTACACACTTATATGAACATACATCTGACGTTTTTCAATATTTTGCTATGAAGTTTGCACCGTCGCTATTCAAACAAGGGCAGGCAATGTAGTATTTATGAGTATTAGTAATCCGAAAGTGCTGTTTTTTGGTGTCCAAGTTCAGATGAGAGTCTGCTATGTGTCTTTTCTCATGGGATTGCATGTGAAGTGTATGCATATTGAGCACTATTGAGTGTGAATGCTTCCAAGTTTTGCTGTTATTTTCCTATAATTCTGCGAGACTGTAGAGAGTTCTCTCTTTTCAAGCAGTTTTCTTTCATTGATTGGATACTTTTTGGGAACTTAGCAGTTTTTTATGTTATGAAGCAGATTGTTGTACAATATTTTGCATGGTCTTTTGAGATATTGAGTGTCTGCTGTAATGGTAGTAAGTATCTTTCCTTCTTGTGTTGTTGTTCTTGTGTAGCTTTCCTATTTTCGGTCAATTTGCAGTACTTAGAATAATCGCTATTGTCTTATTGATCTATGAAGCTCCTTTGAATAATCATTTGCATGATGCCCTATACTGCACGCCGTACTTTGTTCTGAGAGCTTTCATTTGAAGCCTTAGTATTCTGGTAGTACAGTATTATTAACGTAGAGGTAAAATTAGTTTGTGAAAATATGTATTTTTCTTATTAACTATAGTCGCTTAGTTGTTCTAGCAGGTATAAGTAGTTTCTGCTGATGTTAATTTCCTATTCGCAGGTGCTATGTATGATGTAGCTCATTTGGGTAATTATAATTCTGTACTGTAAATAGTCTTGGCTGTCCCTTTCTGAATTCCATGTTGGTTTCTGTTTATCCTTGTTGTTGCTTGTTATCTGAGTTAGCTTGTTTGACTACCTATTAATTTGCTATGGCTGTGGCTATTTATGTCCCTTTCTGAATTCCATGTTGGTTTATCCTTGTTGCTGCTTGTTATCTGAGTTAGGTTGTTTGACTTCAGTGCTATCCTTTTTTAACTTTATTGTTGATTGCTTTTTGTTTATTTCCTTATTTGTTTTTATTTGTTTACTGAATCTATTTGTTTTGTGTCTTGTAATATTATTTACTATAGAAAAGGAGATGAGATTGTGGAAATACATTCTAAGTTAATACAGACAGAGTCACAGGAGCAGCGGAACATTTGTCACGGGCTGCTAATTTAATAACTAATTAATTAACTCAATTAACTCAATTAACTCAATTAACTCAACTGGACTAACTGAACTGAGCTTAGCAACGCAACAACGAAGAATCGCTCGCCTCACCTGCTGGGCGAATTAAACATTACATGAAATATAATACGGTCAGGATAAGTGCCTAACAGTGCCTAAGTGCCTAAATACCTGAAATGACGTTACATAATACTACGGTGTTTCTGAATATACACATATATTAAAGCACAGATAAATACACATTACATCTTGCCCTCTTTCACTCGATCTCACATTCATTCTCTCATTCTATGGCATATTGCGACAATATGACAAATACAAAGGTTAGATTACTTACTACTTTGACCATACTCTTGCTCTGTCTTGGCTACATTGCCTTTTACAATTTATCGTTTAGGATTTTAAGTATAAAGTGAATAATTGTTCCTTGTGCGAACCCCTTCTATCTTTTCTGAAGGTATAAATATATTCAATGAACTATTGTTTGCTGTTAACATAAACTCTCATCTTTAAATTGATTATTCCGCCGGAATACCGATGCCTAGGGATGCCATAGCACTGATTTAAGTTAAGCAATGATTTGATTCACGCAGATTCGCGGTAGATAGTCGTCATCTTTCTCACACACGCACATGGTTGGATCTTACCTTCGCTGCATTCCCTCTGACCTGGGTTGGGTGAAAGTGGTCCTACAGTTCTGGAAGGCCTCCACACTCCCGTGTTGCAGTTCACGGTTATCCTGGTTGGCGAAAGTGGATCAGTCGGCAGCTCCATCTGGCATCATCGGATCCTGGCTTCACTCGTTCACTTCGCAGGGACGTCCAGGACGGTACCCGTACACTGTCGACTCCATACGACAACTTGCGCAATAATAGGTCAGTTCTTCGCGGTCACTCGTAAGTACAGATACGCGACTTGGGCGATGAGACGAACATACGCGATGAGCCATTCGCGGTTTCACATGGATATCAAATGTTATTAACTTTTACTACTTAGGACGTTGTTTCGGACGATTGACACAGGTGGACGTGTCTGGCGTTATTCTCACATAACCACACGTATGTGCACGGATGCGTTGACGGCGAGGGGGAGAAGGACCCCCTGGTTCTATTCTGCTCTACTCCATGGCTCTAAAACACTCACTCGAGGAAAACAAATCCAGACCTCGGGTCCGCTTGCAACTCGCAGCTCGGTCGCGCTTAGCTCACACTCCGGTGGCGATTCTAGGCAAAACTGTGCAAAACTGTGTCTCGCTATTCCAAATCATCCCTTTTATTCCAGATTTGAACGTGGTGACGCGCTACCCTCTATGATCAGGTGCTTGTTTATTGTTTCTGGTGCTTTGACCGTTGTCCTCCTATCCTGGTCAATGCTCACTCCGGTCCTTAACCCCTGGTAGCAGCCCCTCGCGCAGAGATTAGGCTAACTCTTCCTCCATTGTATTCGACACGTTCAGAGAGGCCAACTCAGTAGGGTTCCGTCTTCTATTCAATCCAGCGATGAATCTTTAATAAATCATAACTCCCGTATTTCTGTCCTGATTAGGCTCAAATCTTGTAATCAGTACTTTCATGATGTGTTCTTCCGCTGGTTGAAATTTCATCCAATTCGGTCCATTGGTTTAGAAGTTGCATTTTTCTTGTTATTCCTATAAGAATGCATGTAAATCCGAATTCGGGCGAAAAACGGTGGTTGAGCAAGCTAGTGCTGGCTAAGACAGATCGCTAGACACCTGTATTCGCGACGGATATTAATATTACCAATTGCAATTAATTCCTACTAACGGGCAATTAGATTAATTACTTGTCACTCAATATTTGACCGTTATACATTGTGCAAACCTTAATCGGAAAGGACATGAAGGTCGTCAGGAACAACATCAATTATTTGCTCGGTTTAAAGTACATCCTAAATTACCCAAAACTTCGGATGAAGTTCAGTTCACGCTTGATGAAATAGAAATGAAGACCATTCGTGATGAGAACTTTTTGTCAAAAAACGACAAAGAAAAGGGGACCGTGATTTTTCTTGAGACTAAAATCTTGAGTACTTGTGCGAGAATCAAGTAATTCTAATGAGTATGCAGCATGCCACTTCCTACAGTTGTTCAGCATACACATGTATTTCACTGATATTCTGCCTACTTAAAGACGAGAAGAAACAGACGTGCACTGATGCTTTGAGGATCTTGAAAGACGAATGTTAGAAGAGGCAAATTCGATTGCAACCGAAGAACTTTGTGGTCGATTTCGAGCAAGCTATTCATGAGAGCACCAATCTAGTGGGCTGTCGATTTCATTTGGTTCAGGCATGGTAAGTGGAAAAAAACTAAATTTTCTATTTGATTACGATAATTACATTAAGATTCTTTAAATATGTATCCATATTCTTCATATTCTAATCATAATAATAATAATCACAAATGTATATATTGTTTAGTATATTAATGTATATAATTATAAATATATTATTTTTTGTAGGGAGGAAACTTCAGAGGCTCGGTTTGTCTGCAACATACAAGGACAAGCACTCCGAGAAAGGGCAGTGGCTCCACTACTGCTTCGGTCTAACGTTCTTAAAACCTGAAGATGTTGAGGGCGCATTCTGCGATTTAATTGGGATACAACCACCGGATGAAAAATTGACTGGTTTTGCAGACTATCTTGTAGAAAATTATAGTGACCAAGACGAGCGCGCTAATTTCCCACCGCGCATTTGGGTAGCCGATTCAACAGCTTTGTGGAGAACGACAAATGCATGCGAGAGCTTTCACTCCAGATTCAATGCATCGTGCAATTCTCCTCACCCGAACATATATAACTTTTGAGGAGCTTGAAGTAAGCCCAGACAGACACTTACGTCCGTGTTAATAGTGTGCGAGAAGGAAATATTCGACAGACTGACAAAAAAAAACAAAAAAAAAAAACAAGGAGGCATTCATCAAAAATAAATTAGCACAGCTTAAAATAATATTGATCGTTTGAATTTTGTGAAATGCGTATCTTACAAGGTATCTCTTATTAACTAGAAGTGAGTGGTTTAATCATAATAAATTTGTTAATGTCTATATTAAAATGTAATTGTTAAGTACATATGACTCGTTTGGATGTCTATATTAAAATATAATTTGGTATCTGATTACTGACAATTTTGCCCAAATCTGAAATAAAATTCTTATTGTTATTTTTAGTTTCATTAAGTGTTACATACTTTGAATTTCTTCCATTTCTGTCCATTTGTTCCATTTCTGTATGTATTTCCAGCAAACTACCGCTTGGTGCGCAGTTCGTGCTCGGTGGAAGGGGGCGATCTTCCGTCCGGTGCGCAATTCGGTGAGACACCTACGCCACGGTAGATGCGCAATTCGTGCGAGCCCTTACAAACGCCAGTTCTCCTACAGCCTCCTAAACATAAGTTGCCTGTTAATCTTGTTAAAAATAAACATTGACGGATTAAACTTGGGCATTTGTATATTGCTTCTGTGATTTCCACCAGACTTTCAGTTACTTGTATCTTGTGTGAATTGGCATCTACGAATAATGTGTAAAATTTCTGCTGTAAACGGTCCTGGGTTCGATACCCGGTGGAGGCACAAGTGGTTCGGATCCCACTTTAAACTGTAGGTCCAGTCCCGATTAGCCTTACTGTGCATAAAGTGGACTTAAAACAACAAATCAATCAATCACTCAATCAATTCTGCTGTAAACATTGTAATCATTGATTGATTTATTTCGATAATTTTACTTCGCATTTCTACCACTTCTTGCTAATCGCGAAGATGAGTATGAGTGGTGATATGATGAAATTGATGAAGGAACACTCACAAAGAACACCCATGCCGAGGCCTGGAATGGAACTCGGGACCTCCAGCGTCCTAGTGCGCTGTGCCTACCACTCCGCCACGGAGGCCGGCAAATCACTCCCCCGAGTTCCTCGGGCGAAATGAAAGAGAATCGAAGGAAATCAATCATTAATCTGAACGCAAGTCTCAACACGCAAAGTAGTTTAAAACAAGAAAACATAACTTATTGGCGCCCATCTTGTGGGTTTTTCTGTACAGGTGCGAAGTGGGATCCGAACCGCTGTGAATCCACCGGGTATCGACCCCGGGACCCCTTGATTACAAGGCAACGACGCTATTACTGCGCCATGGGGGAGGCCCTTTGGTTATGTGATTAGTTTAAACTAAAGCAAAGAGTAGAACTCTCGATATCTCTTCGTTCGTTTTATAAAAGTTGAACAGAAGAATCTTGTTAATTTGATATCGGAAATCAATGCAGGGTTGGGTGGCTTCCGATGTTATTGACGTTCTCCTTAAGAGACCCAAATTGAGAAACGAGAGACTGCAAAGGCGTATATCGCATAAGCATTGGAATAAATCCAGGGTTCGCTCTCCGATCCAAATGGAGCTGGATTCCTGCCAGACGCGTTTCTGGGAGGGAGAAGGTTTCGGATGACTGTGCACGTAGCTCTAGTCGCTTTTTTGTATTTTCGAGGTGAAAATGTGTGCATCACACTGAAGATAGAGCAAGAAACAAGATGTGCCGTATTGAATTACATAGCATTTTCAACCGGGGGACAGGAATGCGGGAAATTTTCCGAGGTGGAAATGTAAATTTCCGTGTTAACATTCGTAAATTAGATGTTCTCCCAGAAATTTGAATGAGTGTTGAAAAACACAAGCGCAGCGCAGGAATTAAATTACATAAATTGTCAACAGAGAGAGTTCGGTTGTACAGAAAATGGAATTATACTATTTATATTATCATGTACGAAGTATTCACTATATGCTATTATTGTGCCTAAATGATCATTAATCGGTTCTGTATATATATTGCATTCTTCCATGTTGTATAAGTTACATATTTACTTTGACATTTTATTTTTACACTAAAAAATTTTCTTCGCTTATTATTGTGCTCTCCTTAAATATTGTATGTAATTTTATTCCCATTGGGTATTCTTCCTTTATTTGGATTTCCTTCATGTACAAGTTCTTCAAATCATTGCTGTAATTCTTGTCTATAATTGTATTAGTATTGTATTAGTGTATTTGGATTTCCTTCATGTATTAGTTCTTAAAATCATTACTGTAATCCTTGTCTAAAATTGTATTAATATTTTATTACTGTATGTATTGTTATATGACGATTTCCATACCTATGGACATGGGTCAACGGAAATAAAGAATATGAATATGAATATGAGTTATCTTCAAAATAGGCACTTATGTGTGTAGCAGGCAAACATATCTTTCTCTCAGAACTGAATCAACGTAGAAGCCTACATTTTCTGTCCAAGGAACAAAAATGGAAATATGGACAAATTCTCAGGCTACCAAAATAACAAATGCAAAATTATTGACCTTTTCATGGCTTTCCTTGACCTTTCTTTCCTTTTTCTTGACCATTTTTCTTTTTTTCTTAACATTTACTGCCGTCTACTGAGATATAGTTGGAAATTAAAGAAAATAGATATTTATATTTAATGAAATGTGTTTGTGTTTGTCTTGTGTAGTAGTTCCTCCATTCATATTGGGGGTTAGGCGTAGAGCTGACAACTCTGCACTGTAAAAAAAATGTCAAGAAACAGCAATATAAGGCCATGGATGTTCCCAAGGTAAAATATTCCGGAGGTAAAATAGTCCCCCGTTCGGATCTCCGGGTGGGGACTACTTTGGGAGGTCCCTGGACTAAGGATAAGATCTACGTTAGGAATAAGGATATTAAATTAGGCACCTGGAATGTTCTGAGCCTTTACCGGCCTGGGGCATTTCAGTGTACAGTTAATGAGATAGTTAAGTATAAATTAGATGTAGTAGCTGTCCAGGAAGTTAGGTGGCCAGGAGAAGGGAATTGTAAAATTAAAAATTATACTTTTTTCTATGGTGGTACTGAAAATCATAATTTTGGAACAGGCTTTTTCATAAATAATAGAATTATCTCGGCTCTTAAAACAGTAGAATTTATTAATGATAGAATATCATATGCAGTTTTACAGGGTAGGTGGTGTAAAATTATTTTAATAAACATACATGCACCAACGGAAGATAAAGATGATAATACTAAAGATGATTTTTATTCAGAGTTAGAACAGGTCTTTGATAAATTTTCTCAGTATGATATGAAAATTCTGTTAGGTGACTGTAATGCACAGATTGGCAAAGAAGAGACATTTAAACACACGACTGGTAAAGAAAGTCTTCATGAATTACGTAATGATAATGGTATAAGATTGATTACTTTTGCAACCTCAAAGAATTTAATTGTGAAAAGTACCACTTTTAAACATAAATATATCCATAAATATACCTGGTCTTCTCCAGATGGTAAAACTCATAATCAGATAGATCATATTCTCATTGATAAGAGAAGGCATACTAGTATAATTGACGTTCGTACATGTAGAGGTGCTGACTGTGCCAGTGACCATTATTTAGTAATTGCTAAATTAAGAGAAAGACTCTCGGTGATAAATCATAAGCAACAAAATCTAAAAGTTCTAAAATTTGATACAGGAAAGTTTACTGATGAAAGAATTAAGAAATATTACCAAATTAAACTGTCAAATAGATTTGATGTTTTGCAGGATTTAAATGATGATGAAACTATAAATGAAACAGACGTAAATAAGAATTTGGAGCACATACGTAATGCAATAGAATCAGCAGCTAAAGAAAGTATAGGATACCATAAACCGAGAAAAAGTAAGCCATGGTTTGATAATGAATGTCATAATCTAATAGAAATAAGAAATCAGGCTAGACTTAGGTGGTTAAATAACTCTGATGATACAAATCTAAACAATTATAATAGAATAAAGCGAGAAGTTAACCGCACGTTTAGAAGTAAAAAAAGAGATTACTTGAAAAGCAAAATTAACGAAATTGAAACAAACAGCAAGAATAAAAATATCAGAGATTTATATAAAGGTGTAAATGAGTTTAGAAAGAGGTGGCAACCTAAAGTAAACTTGATAAAAGATAAAGACGGTGATTTTCTAGCTGACCCAAGCGATATTCTAAATAGATGGAAGAACTACTTTATTGACCTTTTAAATGTCCATGTAGGAGATAAATCAGAAGTAAATGAAGTACACACAGCAGAACCTTTAGTTCCAGAACCTAACTTGACTGAAGTTAAAGATGCTATTAAAAGGCTAAAGAATAACAAAGCACCTGGCATTGATTTAATACCAGATCAGTTAATTAAATATGGTGGAAATTCATTAATATGTCAAATTCATAAATTAATTTGTTTAATATGGAATGAAGAAGAAATCCCTCAACAGTGGAAAGAATCCATAATTGTTCCTGTGTTTAAAAAAGGTGATAAAATGAACTGCAATAATTACCGTGGAATTTCTCTACTCTCAACAACATATAAAATATTATCTAACATTCTTTTAACAAGACTAACCCCATATGCTAATGAAATTATAGGTGATTATCAATGTGGATTTAAACGTAACAGAACAACTACAGATCAAATTTTTCACATCAGACAGACACTTGAAAAAATGTGGGAATATAATCAAAATGTCCATCAGCTATTCATTGATTTAAAAAAAGCATATGATTCGGTCAAAAGAGATAAATTATAAAATATATTAGTAGAGTTTGGAATACCTAAGAAGCTTGTTAGTATGATAAAAATATGCACCAGTGAAACAGAAAGTAAAATTCGTGTGGGTATTAATATGTCTGACAAATTTACAATTCATGATCGGTTAAAACAAGGAGATGCGTTATCTCCATTGCTCTTTAATTTTGCCTTAGAATATGCTGTTAGGAAGGTAAAAGAAACTAAAGAAGGACTAAAATTAAATGGTGTGACTCAGTTGTTAGCATATGCAGATGATGTAGACTTACTGGGGGATGATGTGAATACAATTAAGAATAATGCTAAAATATTTTTCAAAGCTGCTAAAGAGATAGGTTTGGAAGTTAACAAAGAGAAAACTAAATATACAGGCCGAAACCAAGTGTTAGGTAATAATCAAAATCTAATTATTGATAGCAACTCGTTTGAACCAGTTTCCAAATTCAAATACTTAGGAGTAATATTAACAAATGAAAATTATATTAAAGAGGAAATAAAAAGTAGGCTTAATTCAGGAAATGCATGTTACTTCTCTCTTCATAAACTTTTGTCTTCTCGTTTAATATCTAAGAAACTAAAAGTTAAAATATACAAAACCGTAATTCTGCCTGTAGTATTATATGGATGTGAAACTTGGTCCCTTACATTGAAAGAGGAACATAAATTGAGAGTATTTGAAAATAAGATCCTTAGGAAAATCTTTGGACCTAAAAGGGATGAGGAGACAGGTGAGTGGAGGAGGTTACATAATTTAGAACTACATAATTTGTATTCATGTCCAGATATTATTAGAATAATTAAATCAAGAAGACTTAGATGGGCAGGCCATGTGGCACGAATGGGAGAGGAAAAAGGAGTTTACAGGATTCTTGTTGGGAAACCTGATGGTAAGAGACCTGTAGGAAGGCGAAGACGAAGATGGAGGGACAACGTTGAGATGGACCTAAGGGAAATCGGTAGGGATGGAAAAGAGTATATAGAACTTGCTCGGGATAGGGAAAGATGGAAGGCCTGTGTTGCTGCAGCCATGAAGTTAGTTAGTTAGGGAGTTAGTTAGTTAGTTAGTCAGCGCAGGAATTTCATGAGATAAATGTATGTATAAGTGTGTGTGTGGGGGGGGGGATGTACATGGGCTCCCGTATAGCCACCAGATGGTTAACGTTCTCGAGTGGTCCCGTGCTCGATTCTCGGTTGGAGCTCCCGAAATTTCGGCGTTGGCCCAGCATCATGAAGACAATTGGAGAGCTACTTTAAAGAAGAGGTATATACATGTAAACAGTCACACACACACACACACACACACACCCACACACACACACACACACACACACATACATACATACATATATATATATACGTACATAAATACATCTTATGCTTTTCACGTGTGAGGTGCCATAGTCCTACTTATTGTAAGTAGCGTGACTTGGAAATGTAGAGAAATGTTTCCGCAAGCTTTTCTCTTCAGTTTCTTCACTGTGTAACCTGTGGGGAGTTTTGAACATCTCCACTTGTTCTAACCACATTGTTTTCATGCAGTGCAAGATTATGTTGGGCACCTCAAAAGGTGGACTGTTCAGTACTGTGAAGATGTCAGTATTCTAATAGAGGTATTAAAAAAATAAACCTAAGAGATAGTTCTGAGAACATTAATGAAATTTAATCCAAAGCAGAGAAGCTACTATGATGAAGAAACGAAGAGACCTAGAACACCAAGCCGTCAAATCTGAGGGAATAATGGCACCAGCTGAGAGCACAAAAAAATATTACAAGGCAAACTTTCGTTGTCCATTTTTGGACCATTTTCTAGTACGTAGAATTGAACTCGCGTTTCTCTGAACACAGTCAACACATTGCAAAATTACATCAACTTATTCCAAAAATGTAAAATGGCTATCTCTCATTCATTGGAATAGTGTGTCAAAATGTTGGATGGCCTGGTTGATAGATTGGATTTTGATAGTCTGATAGTCTGATCATACCTAGGCCTGCTATACGTCCTGGATTTTCCGGCACAATCCTGGAATGATGTAATTTGTGCTGGTGTCCCGAAGAGTTTCTTCGGGATGCACTAATGTCCGGGAATAGAGTGGGAAAGAAGAAATGATTAAGACCTTAACTTTTTTAATATTTAAATGCGTAATATTAAAATGCTCGTTTTACTAAACAATCTATCTGTACATTGAACCGCTCACTCTTGATAATACAAGAGTTATCGAGTTAAAAGAAGATGCTGCAAAAATATTTGACTTCAGACGATAGCGCCGCCGTTTGCTAGCAGCACTGAATATCAGTTGCAAATCTCTTCCATTGCATAGTAAGCTGTTACTGTATACAGCAGAGTTTGGGTGCCCGCACTGTTCAGTACGCAGTTCTCAAATAAAGTTTCGAGATTGTGAGATAGCAGCTTAATTCACTATGGCACGGAAAAGGAATTTCAAGGATAATAATATACTTCGAAGTAGATTTCTGTTTCTTTTTAAGAAGTGTAAAGAATATGATAATGGACATGTACATAACACAACTTTGTCGGGTCCAGCACCCCTCCCCCCCGCTCCCCAACAAGCTTCCTGTCATCAGTGTCCCGGATTTTCACTTATGAAATATAGCAACCCTAATCATACCAAAAGTTGAACCCCCCTTATGTGAACTATATATACGCCCATGTATTCATGTATTCATTATCTTGCTTATATCCATTTGAGATCACTAAAATTTGTATAAAAGCAGCTGTCCTACAAAGAAATTAATCTTAGAAAAATTTTAAATGGATTATTTCTTGAATGCGAAAAAGAAAAGCTGTTACTCCCATCTGATGAAAAATAAAGTCCCTAATCATTATTATTAGTGGTATGCATAAATTTTCGCCGGCACTGAGAACGCAAAGCTGCATAATCACAATCTACTCCTCCCCTTACCTTAATGTGTGTACTAAGAGGAAATAAATCAACTTCATTGCTTATTTACTTTGCTAATTTAATTTTGGACTCGGTAAGTCTTTCGGGGGATCCTCACCCCTTGAACCACCCTCTAAATACGTTCTTCATTTGAAGTGAGGTGAGGAATATTTCAATCTGTTAGATCTGTGTATCGATATACGAAATTTCTGCAAGGGAATTTGCTTTTTTGATTGATTTGTATATTTGTTTTCTGTCTGCTTCGATATTTCATTGAAATTCATAGTATTTGACTGTGGACAGATTCACTTCAAATGTGTAATTATTGCTTCCTTATCGTATTTCTACACACGAACACAATACTCTTGTCAGTGTAGCCAAACGCATCGCGCTTGATTTCCTGACCCTGTTTTACGACGGAAATTTCCACTGCTGCTTTCGGCCAATCACGTGCGGGAATCTCGAAGCGTGGTGGTGAAACACTTCTTGTAATCGATACGCTCAACGAAAGTTCTGTGTCGTGCTTCGACACAACTACGCGTACTTCACTGCAAGTGTGGGTGTCTGTACTGGAGAGAGATAACAGCTTTTACGTGAATACGAATTCAAGGTATTTTTTTTTACCGCTTGTATTTTCCTGGTAATCGTAACGGATTTACCTGTGAAATACGCCACTCTGTACCAACTTTGGGAAATTTAATTCCATACAGTGGCGACGTCAGAATATTTTATATTTTCTGCTGGGGATCAGGTGGGTAGGTGAGGGGCACATAGACCTTATCTCATAAAAAAAAAACATACTCGATAACATTAGTATTTCTTACTTATTATACAGGGTGATTTTTTTTAAAACTCATGGTTTTCTTTGTTGTGTAAAATTTGTAAATGAAGTATTATTTCAATGCGGTTTGTGGCAAATCAATAAGAAAGGATGGGAGATATATTGGAGTATGTTTACCGGTTTATATGCATCCCGGGTAATATCGCCCACGCCTCAACAAAAACAGCAAATATTCACCAGAGTACCCTACAATAACATTGAAGTATTGGATTTTTGCTAAACTGAATTAATGAAAATGAAAATGAGTTCTTTTTTTGTATTCACTCAAACATAAATAAAACAAAAATTATGGCACAGACATATGACATAACATCTCACCTTTAAAGAAGGTGCTGGAAGTGTCGACCTCCTTCCTGTAAACAAAGTCGAACACGCCGTTCCATGTTAAGGGCTGTCTGACATAGTGTTTCTGCGCTAATGTTCGCAATTTCAGTGATAATGTTCTGCTTCAACATTTCCAGGGATGTAGGGTTGTTTGTGTACACACGTCCCTTTAGGAAGCCCCACAGAAAGAAGTCAAGTGAAGTTACGTCTGGAGACCTCGGAGGCCACAATCCATTTGAAATAACCCTATTCGCAAAGAAACTTGCAATCAGTGCCATACTGTCATGCGATGTATGGCATGTAGCACCATCCTGTTGAAAATAATCCTGTGTGAGTTCAATGTCGTCCAAACTTTCAACAAATTCCATGAATATTGCCCTGTACCGCTCTGTGTTCACTGTTTCATTGAAGAAGATTGGACCCACTATACGTGATGCTGAGACAGCGCACCATACCCCAACTTTCTGTGAGTGCAACGGAATTTCGATTACACTATGTGGATTTTCAGCTGCCCATATCCGTGTATTCTGAATTAACATACCCAGAGAGATGAAACCAGGCTTCATCAGTAAACCACGTTATTTTCAGAATATCAGGATTACGCACAATAAACATTAAAAACCAATTACAGTAATCTACACGTTTAACTTTATCTGGATCCTTCAATTCTTGAACAGCTGTAATTTTGTACACCCTTAGTTTCGCAGTTTTCGATGCCTTTTGACATGTTGAATAGCTATAGCCGGTTTCTTGTGACAAACGACGGAGAGATTTCTTCGGCGACCTCAAGAGTCGAGCACTGACATCTTCCAAAACACCTGCCCGCGGGGTCCGATGCTTCCCTGTCTCACTCAGAAGCAATCCTGTTTCTTCCAATTTCTTCACTAGCGACAATATTGTGTTCCTGTCTGGAGCAGAACGTGAGGCAAATTTGTTTCTAAATGCCCTTTGCGTAGCAACAACAGAACCAAAAACTTTTCACGATAAACACACGTTGCTTAAATTCCTATAATTTCTATTCCTTTTCACAGACATAATGGTATAAATGGCAGTAAACGATCAATTGTTTACTTTGAGGATAAGATCTAACCTGTAAGCATTTATTTCAGGATGGTTTTCATTCAGTACCTAACAATGAGACTTTTTACCGGAAGCTGAATTCTCCTATCGCCGCGAACAGTTGAGATCTGTCCCAATGGTAACAGTACTTCGTCCATGGTGTGTGTGTGTGTGGGGGGGGGGGTGTCTATCTATCTATATATATATATATATATATATATATATATATATATATATATATATAGAAAGGGAGAGAGAGAGAGAGAGAGAGAGTTATTTTTAAATTCCAAGAAGCACTTGGATAATCTTCTTCCCATTGTGTTTCTTAGATATATCTTTCCGGAGAGAAGACTGGCAAAGAATGTTTCACACGCTGCACAAAACCATTGTGGCAATAGAAGTAAATTTAAATAAGTCTACTAACCGTCGGCTTCCAAAAACTTCAGACCTTAGTGAATATTAAACACCTTTTCTTCTGATATCGCTTAATCAACATAATTTGCGAAACCAGCTTCACATCATTCTGCAAGAGCCTTATTCAACGCCATCTATGAATACAAAAGTGTTCTTTTTTCTACATTTATCCATATTCGTATGTATGCATTGTATGAGAGGTCACTGAACAGTTTTGAGCCTGACCATGACGGAGGGATGGAAGGGGTGATGAAAATTGATATGCATCATCATTAATCCCTCATACAAAAATACCATAAGCTGCTTGTCTATCAGGTTTTCTTTAAAACAGCCAAATGCAACCCAAAATGGAAAGAATTGCCAACCGATCTTTGACCCAATACCTCCACACAATACGCACACAAAGAGTTGACGCTGATGAGATTGACACGCACATTCTGCCATTAGGGCTTTATGTTAGTCTGGTTACAACCCTTTTATCGGACTTCTCAAAGGCTTCTTAGGGTTAGTAGGACCAAGCCCTTGCATGGTCTGTGGTGCAGGATTTATTTTTAATTATCAACTATGTAGGTTTTAAAAGAAAGATCATTGAGATCTTTTACTCGGAGATTTATTTGAACTTCCGATGATATACAAACACTTTTCAAACAGACAATTCACCCGATACAACTTGTAGGCCTAAACCTATTAGTTGTACCGAAGTTTATAACCCTGGTCTTTTGATGAGTTGGGTAGTGAAATATCCGCCGATGGAGTACAAGTACACCAGCCGAACCGAAGAACGAGGCAAGATATTTCCCCAACGTCCCCTAAATCATCAGCCTTTCAGCAACCAGGAGAATGTCCCACGGGCTTACAAAGATATTGCCCTTTTATACAAAAAATTAGTTTACATTTTAACAATGTCACTCCATAGTTGTTTATACATTCATAGTTTCAGCATCTCTGCAAGAATTAAATTAAACAATCCTTTACCTATTGAGATATTAACAATAACACATTTTTATAGAAAGAAATCTAACATTTTTAAAGAAAAGATTTCAACACTAATTTGTACAACACAGATTATTACAACACAGATTGAACAGTTTGTGCTTGAAAAAGCTGCTGTTGACTGGGGCGACACAAGATCAATGAAGACTTGCTGGCTGCAATGTGGGACAGATGTCCCTTCATAAAACAGCATGATAGCTGAATTTATATGTGGCATTAAGAAGTTTGAAGATGACCCGAGTGCTGGACGACTTCGCACTTCAACATCCGATCAGATGGTGGATCAAGTTTACAACATAGTGACCCTTTCCAAAAAATGCCCAAATGTCACTTCCGCGTGAGCTCTGGTGTCTGGACCCATGTCCAGTACAATCCTCTATGGGACTTGTGTCCTGTCCGTTTGTGATTGTCCCTTCATCTAGTACATCTGATCACCATTCATCCTCATCTTCGCATTTAGCCAAAAGTGGCAGAAAAGCGAAGTTAAATGAAGTAAATCAATCACAACATACTGATGGAAGATCGACGCCTCACTACCAGGTCAATTGAGGAGACTTTGAAGATACTCCAGGAGCGTGTTTAGCACGAACATCCACAAGAAGGTTCTCGGCAAGTATAAGGTTTCAGGGTACAGAGCATGGGCGTCCTAGGGGGCTCGAATCGAAGATGTCGAGGACACCCCCTCTCCTCAAAAATATTGTGATACAGACCAGTGGCATATGCAGATGTTTGTTAAAGAGGGGTTCATTTTTAAAATTATTTCATTATCAGTATTTTAAATGATGTTATTATTATTATTATTATTATTATTACTACTAAGTAGTAGTAGTAGTAGCACTTTTAGTTTAGTTTATTTTAGCACCCAATAAGTTTATTATATGAATAATAGGTATAGTACTTGTTATATGGATAGTATAGTAGCTACTTGTTACAACCAAGATTACATAATAGTTATTTCTAACATTAGCAGCAGTAGGAGCAGCAGCAGCAAACGCAGTAGTATAAGAAGCTTCAAAACATGTGAAAGTTACAAATTAACAGAGTTTCAGTGTTGCAAATTATGAAAGATTCGTACCAAATTCGATATCTGAAGACCATTTATAAACAATGACGCAAAATGAGGTGAAATAAAGGGTTTCGTTTATAAATTGCCATAAATTGAAAAAAAGTAGATGGAAATTTCCAGGGGGGTCGACCGACCAGTTCGACCCCCCCCCCTGCCGACGCCCATGGTACAGAGAGAGACTGGAGTGAGTTGCAGATAGGGGTGAGTTGACATAGTGTGTTCTATTCCCACCAGACAAGAGTTGGCAACATTACAGGTCACTGTGAATATGCGTCGTCTCTGGGACCAACTCACTACTAGAAGTTGAGCGTCTTGTTCACCAACTTCCTACTGTATGACAAACATAATTTCCTACCTGCTAAGATGTTCTATATGTAACGAAGCATATACTTTATGGTAAGACTATCGAGAAGACTATAGTATGTTGTAGCGATACTACATTCTGCTACTTTGTTAAACTGCATAGTTTAGCATCTGTATGACCAGAAGTGGCAGGCAATCCATCTACGATTGGATAAGAAAATTTAAATTTTGTAAAGGCAAAAGCAGTGGGAGGACATCAACATCGGAGGAACGGATGGAAAAGATCCACGAAACCATTCCACCGAAGACCCAAGAAAAATCAACATCTTGTGTCATTCTGAGCTGTATACTGCTAAGTGGAGCCTTTTAAAAATTCGGTCCTGAATTCGCAACGTACTGCGGTACGTTCAAAATTCCATAATACAAATGGCCTTCTCCATCGGCAGCCATTTTGGGAAAAGTGGTCACTGGCAGGTACTACGGTGGCAGGCTGTCAATGAAATAAAACTTTTTGAGTTACTCTTTTCATATACTCGTACATAACATATTAGCACATCTCAATAACACCATAAGTTACAATAATTTCTTTATTTTTTATTATTTTATTTTATTTATGCTTTTCACTTCTACAGAGGATTGAACCTCCAATTACAGAAGGCGTACACTGTGTTTGATTATTACAGTAGAAATTACATGGAAATACATATTCAAAAACATATTCATTAATTCACGTACAATACATATAACATACAACATACGTAACACATTATATATATATCCCTTGGAAGTATGTGTCTGACAGACACGCATGGTTTTTTCTTTTCGTTGTGCTGGCAACCCTGTATGTTTCTGTGAAGCGAGCTCCTCAATACCTTCATAATTTTTTTTTCTTAGTTTGGTGGTGTGATTCATTGTTGTCGGTCGCGCTTGTGTGTTAGCTGATAAGACCTTTTTTGTAACCTACCGTGTCTGAGAGGCACATACTTCCAATAACGTAAGTTTTTTTGCGTGTCCCGTGGACACATACTTCCAGTAGTGTAGTTTTCTTACACACAAGTATTATTGATGTTGATGGTTAGAACTTAGTTATAATGGAGGAAGGACCTTCTACATCTAGGAAAAGGAAACTAAGCGATGTAGCTAAACTGGGTGAACCCAATTTTTGCGCCAAGGTTTTAAAAATGTGGGAAGAAGTGGAAGAAGAAGATGGGCTAGAAGAGGAGATGGAAGATCTATTTTCTGATGATGATTCCGATGTGGACCCCACGTTCATTCCTGATACATATGGTTCTTCCACTGATGATGAAGATTGTCGTAATCGAAGCTAGTATTTCGTCTGTAAGTTGCAGAACAAATAAAGAGAAAGACGTTCCGGCTTTTTTTCAAGGGAAGAAAGGATATTCTTGGGAATCTAAAGAGCCAACAAAGACTAGACGTGTTCCTCGTCAAAATATAATACGAGGAATTCCAGGCTTGACAAAGATTGTTAGAAATTTAGGTGAAAATCCTCAAATGGAAGATATTTGGTCTCTAATTTTTGATGACGACATTATTGATCATATTCTGTTGTGGACAAATGTAAAATTAGAGAAAACAAGAATTAAAGTCAAAGAGCATCAAAAGAGCAATTACAGACCAACTCATAAGTGTGAAATAAAGGCACTTTTAGCTCTTTTTATGCTTACATCAATTTGTAAGTCTGGACATGAGGATATGGTTTTCCTATTTTCTACTGATTCTATGGGTAGACCCAGTAGCGTACGCAGGATTTCGTCAAGGGGGGGGTTATTTCTAAAACTTTCTCCAAATTCACATTACTTTTCATTTATTATACTTTAATTAAATAATAATAATCACAATTAATTAATAATACTTATAATTAATTAATTAGCTGAATTACTACTAATAATACTACTAATACCACTACTACTATTATGTAGTAGAGATCTACATAAATATACCATTTATGAAAACAATAGAAATAAATTTCTTTCTAATCATTCAATTTTTATCAAATCGTGGAAGCATTTTTTTGTTTTTGTTTTTTGTCTGGTCAACGAGGTGAGACATTTTAAGGGTGAAGAAAATCCATAAAACAAGAAAATATATTAAAATAAATTGAAATAATTAAAGTATGGAACTCATCCAAGAAGCTGCGGTGGTCTGGTCGGTACAGCATCTGACAATCACGCGGGTGATCCGGATTCGATTCCCGAAATTGGTTGGAATTTTTCCGGCTTTTTCCCCGCATAAATGTCCCCGATAATTCACATCTGGATTGTCTCACTGTTCATGTAAAATTTTCACTTTTTGAGAAATTGTGTTGATTTGAGTCAAATCATTTGACATGGAATGACCCAACTATCTATATATAATCTTTAAATAACGGCCCTAATAACGGGTACACAGAAATATTCAGTTATGTCAAGGGGGACTCTCAGGCAAAAAGTTTGAGAAACACTGCCTTAATGGCATTTCGGATCTTATCTATTTCCAAATTTTCGGATCTGCACCCCCCCCCAAAATACCAAAATTGTTCACTACGAAGTTTTATTCCTGTATAGAGGAGTCCATTTTTGCTTTTCAAATATTTACAGCAAAAGTAATCAATTTTCCGTGAATTGCATAACACACAGGATACTTCAGACTTCAGAAAGTGTCGCGTCGGTATATAAGCTGTAAATTTCGTGTTTAAGAGTCTATTTCGCATTTTGCAGTTCATTTCGCATCATTTCGTGACAAAACAGGGTAGGAAAATGCACCTCACACCTTTCAGAAACATTAAAAATTAACATTGCAATGTGTTATTTCAAATTTCGTTTTCTTTTTGTCAAAATATGCATGCCTCTACCGATGATGCTACAGCCCCTACCAAAATTTTGAGAAATCAGAATTTTCAAATAAAAATCCGTTAAGAACTTTAAAAAATCAAAATGTGTAAATACGAAACCTCTTTTAAAGTGAGTCCCGATTACCATTTTTGTCTTTGAATACAATTTTAATAGACTGAAAAGCTCCAAAAATACGAAATATTTTATTATGCATCCTGCCCTCCAAAACGAAGCCATGTGTTATCCACATTTACTATTCCGGCCCCTCCCCCCGCAAAAAAACTGCGTACGCCAGAGTATTGAACATTGTTGCAACTGAAATACAAAACATTTTATTTCTCTTTTAAATCATAGTTACCCTCATATTTCACTTTCAAGAACTTGTGCTTATTTTCAAGGCATCACTCTGAAAGACGCGTGTGCTTGGAATGCTGTGCTTTTCTCCATGCTACATGGAAATAATAATTGAAATTATTATTATTATTATTATTATTATTAGTGGTGGTGGTAGTAGTAGTAGTAGTAGTAGTAGATGTAGTAATAGTATTGTCCCAGATCTTTGACTGTGGTAAATTGGCCATTTAAAATTTTTTCCACACCATTTTTCATAATATTTCACAAGCTCAAGGGGGGGGTTTAAACCCCGTAACCCCCCCCTTGCGTACGCCACTGGGTAGACCCATATTTAGATCAGCTATGTCAGTGAAGCGTTTCTAAATTTTGTTACTCTGCCTCTGATTTGACGACTCTGAAACAAGAGAAACACGGAAGGAGACAAACAAAGTTGCATTTTCATAAAAAAAGAAAAGTTTTTCTCAATAATAGTTATTTTTTCTTACGTAGCACTTGCGTTGTGTATGTATTTTGAAATAAATTTTATAATATTAGATTATAAGAATAAATCTATGTAATACTTTGCAAGGAAACAAAAGTTTCGGCGTTCCGTGTCTGTCAGACACATACTTCCAATTATGTAATAAAAAATCATACTTCCTGTTAAGGGATATATATATACCGTTATCTACATACATTTAGGCAAGAGGTTTATAAGTAATTCACAAGTATTGCACACTGTAAATGGTAACATTTATATTACACAATCTATATTCTATCAGAGTTTCGTTTTCTATAGCACTGAATCTATTATTCTTTTATATCTGTCAAGTGGAAGTGAAAAATCTACACATTGGTTGTTTGCAACAAGGATATTGTAACTGTGACACATTCTATTTATTGGTGAGTTTCTATATTTCTGAGTTTTTGAAATTTTAGAAGTTAGAATATTTCTATTACGCAGATTATTTTTTCTTATACTGAATTGTATTTGACCGAGAAAGGAGCTGATTATTCTTGAATAATCCTAAGAAAATAATTGGATTATAACCTGAGAGATTTTGTCAATGGGAATTTATATCACTTAAACTTTTGTTTCTCATAATTGTCTTGCACATAAATACACAGTATATCGTCATACGCCACCGACAACTTCACAACGTGTAGCGAATATTAACTGGAACTTTCCGTGGCAACAGTTTGCCCGTCGAGCCGTCGTTTCGATCAAAAAATTACAAGTACTATCCTAAATGTATGTAATCCTATTGATAGCTATTGATTGCCACTTGCCTTTATATTTACTGCCGGATAAGATTCTAAAAGCGACAGTATGCTATAGAAATAATATCATGTCAGCAGAGGCACTGTCAGGTCGCTGCACCGATCTCACCCTTTTTCTTCAGATAATGCATCACTGCATTGCATACAGTATTGCTTACCGTATTTGATGCGTTTACATAAATGAAAGAGTTCGTAACATTTGTAAGATATATTTTATTTACACTTCACAGGATGTCTACTGTATCCCGTATCGTACTACAAACTTTATCACTTTCAAACAGAAATAATAAATGTGAGTGGCAACCGTGAGTCTTTGTCACGTGGTTGCATAAGTAGAGGGCAGAAATACCGTTTTTGGAGGATTCGTAGCATTGAAATGACAAAAACAAAAAGTCAAATTTTGTTATTAAATACACTTTAAGCTCTGACTGACATCTTTGAAAAGCCTGTAAAATTTAGAGAAAATAAATTATGATTCGAAATTATTTTGTGGATTTTTTATTGGAACTACAGTACAAAGTTTCTACAAATTTTATTTAATAAACAAGGAGGGATAAGCAGCTGCTTAAACTTTGCATTTTCCATGTCCTCGCTCTCGGTGGTTTCGGTATCACTTCGTCCCCCCCTGCTCATACAAAGAATTCCTGGCTGCAGGCCTGATGAAGGGACTGTCACAAACACTCGTTGGCCCTGAAAGTACTACAAGGAAAGTAGGTCGACTTTTGGATGCCTATTCAAAAGGTCATCCCTTACACCTCTCTAAGTTCACGTGAAACTTGTACATAACAAGATTCAGAATTGTGGTTTCTTGTGCAAATGGTTGTAGATGCAAATATCTATCTTCAGGTAAGTTCAAAAGTCCTAAGTTCTATACTTCAAATTGGCCATGTGTGTGTCTTGTCTTTGCATTGTAGACGTTACATCAGTTGTGAAGAAGTGAAGCTAACAACAATCGTCCATGATGGCAACGAATGGGGAATTGAGATGAGCAGGTACTTGCGAACATGATGCGTCTATAAATCTAGTAGGGCAGCTTATCAAATACTCTACGCCAACCGCAAGAAAGGTGAAATCGGAATGGTACTGCCTTTCTAACGATTGGCTGTTTCATGCTTTAACAACACCGTGGAATTTGATCTTGAAAATTTGTCTTTCTGGTCATGATACATCAGTTTTTCTATCGACACACTTTTCTGAGTCGAATGTTATCACAAAACACGATGGAGTTTTGAAAACCTTATAGAACGTGAATAAAATTAGAACAATTGAATATCACCTTGTTTGAAGAAAGATTCCGCCTGCATTGTTCAAATGACGGTGGCAGAATCCCGGTCTTGGTAGTTCATGCCTCAGGGATTCTTGTATTGTGCTTTCGTTTCAGAGCGTCATCACACGAGGTGATAAAATTTAATCAACATCTGGTTCGGATTCTCTTCCGTGAGAATACGAGTTCATTCTTGTTTCTTGACTGATTGATTTGGTTTATTTAGCTTCGGTTTCTGCCACTTTTGGCTAATCGTGAAGATGAGGATGACGAAATTGATGAGGTCGGCTTGGTTCTTGAACCATAAGAGATGCTGATGTAAATGATGAATACCAGTAGTGGCATTTTGTGTTGTCAAATTAGCCAGCGAGGAAAGAACAGTTTTGATAATATTGATTGATTGAGTTGGTGTTTTAAGTCCACTTTGTGCACAGTAAGGCTAATCGCGACTGGACCTACAGTTTAAAGTGGATTCCGAACCATTATGAGCCCCTTCATTGCAAGGCGACGACGCTACCACTGCGCCATCGGGAGGCCCTAGTTTTGATAATAGTAGATCAATATGCATTGTTTAGAAACAGAAAAGTAATACAATTAATACAAAATGATCTGAGTAGCAATGACACGGACACAAATTAAGTGAATGAACAGGCAGGAAGACGGAGCAGTCTAGGTAAACGGCGTGAAGAAAACCGATCTGAAATTAAAACTTTGCCACAACTGTTGACTCTGCTAGGACTTTATCTATTGGCTCTATGAAACTTCACAAATTAGCAGTAATTCCGGTCACAATCCGTGTGAGATGGCCTTTTGTTGCCTACCTCAGAAACAAACGGCGATAAAATTGATCTGTATGCCGTAAAGTTTGACTCTAAGCATCAAAATGGAAGATGTTGTCTACACAAATAGTGCAAGCTTTCAAAAGTTTTGAAGTTCCTTATTTTAATTTTATATCAGAAGTACTGTTTTAGTATTTTTTTCATAATGTCACCCTAACACGTTACAATGTAAATTAGATTATTATAATTTGTAATTATTATCACGTTGTGAAATGTAATTGAAACTAACATTTAACACATTTTCAATTGAACATTTGAATTTGTATAATCTATTTTTCCTCCAATATTTAAACTTCCTATTACTGGATAATACATCTTTGTTTGGATAACAATGTGAATATCAGTGTACATTTTTACTTGAAGATGTGACACACTCAGAACATTAGCAGCCCATCCACACTAAAAGTGAGGCTACGCAGCTGGGGCAGTCACATTTGCAATGTGGAAATAAATAACATTGCTTTTTTTATCTGTTGGATAGGAGACAGGTTGGCTGAATGCCGGTATATAGCGTCGCCACTGATAAGTTCTTGGAGTCTTTTCTTTAGTAATTTTAAAAGCATCTTTGGATAAGCGCGTTGCGTGGATGCATAGACGTCCAGAAGGGAAGGGGGCAAGGGAACCACGTTCCCCGGAAAATGAAAGTTAACCTAAAAGTATACAGGGTGTATCATAAGTGATAGCGCAAACTGAAACGGTAACAAGTATACGATAGTAGAAGCAAAAAAGTCTCAGTAAACATGGGGTCGCAAACGAACCGTTTGCAAGATAATTGCGAATGTATGGTTACGGTCCGACATCGACTTGATTATTTGCACCCATCGTACTCCGATGTTTCTTTGTTTAAAACTGAACACTGCCGATTCTGCACAGTAAAATAGTCCTTGGTAATAAAAGCAACAGTAATGTCTAGTGAAGTGAACATTTTAATTCCGTTATTTTTATTAACGTTAGTATTGATACTTTTCTGTTCATCTTGTGTCAAACAACTGGAGTATGTTACGGTGTTTCCCTGGTTTTCTTGCACTATTTTTAAAAACCATATTCCTTCAAGAAGACTCGAGGGAAAAAAATTATAACTGACTTCACAGTCCCAATGCAGTTTCTTGTCTCAGAAATTCCGAACCTATCAGAAAAATGCAGACGTTTGGTTTGCAGTCCCATCTGGTGTGTGGAATTACGTAATCTCCTTCCCATCCGTATCCCGTTCTATACGTCTCGAATTTAGGAGAAAAAAATAAGTCCGAAGAATTTTTTTATGATCAAGCGGATAGAACAGGTAATCTAGTAATTTTACTGTACCGTAAGGGGGGGTTGAACCCGTTGAACTCCCCCCTAAATACGCCCATGCATCAATACGAGTTATTATATCTCAATTTTTACGTCATATTTTATCCGTTCATTTTATACGCGTATCGCATAATAACAACAATAATAGTTATTAGTTTATATATTTTAATAATTATGTTATTAACAGATATATTAATGTGTTAATGAATATAAACTTTATTGTTATTATTACTACATGTGAGACATTTCGTTCGTATCCATCCCGAAATATACGTAGTTATAGATTCGTAGATATTACCATTTGTTTTATTACTAGAGACCGGATTTATAAGCTAAATGCATATTCTTTTCCAGACTTCTAATGGTAAGAAGAAAGGTTATACTTCGTATTACATACCTTAATGAGCTACTTAAAAAAGTGCTTATAAATGCTTATTTCTACAGGAAACTGTTATGCTTGCTTATTTTATGATTTTGGTTTAAAATAGCATATTTTACCCAAATCTGCCATATTTCAATCCTATTTCAATCACACGATGGCATCGGGATGACGAGATCAATGCTTCTAAATAGCCGCACGGGAGAAACGGCATCCAAGAAAAGATACAGTACATCCAAAATCATTTTTCCAAATTACCTGATATTATAACAGTTGAAAGCTCCATCGCAACATTCACTTTCTCTAATTGATGAAATTTCAGTAACGTTGTCTTCAGAAACTCACGGTGTTGCTAAAATTGTGTCCGACAAGCTCAGTCAGGTATTACTGAAAAATCACGGTTACAAAACACTGTCAAATTTATAAAAATATTTCTGGTGAAGAATCAGACATTGAAGAGGAATTCACCGAAGAAGTGTGGTGTTTTTCACATGCGCCTGTGATGTCATGCGATGTGGGGAAAAAAAATTCGCTGTACAAATCATTCTTCACTGACAGACGCAGGAGCTTCACACAAGAAAATCTCAGGACGATCTTCCTTACATACTGTAACAGCTTTGTATAAGGTAATAGATCTAATAAACAAATATTTTTGTCAGATTTTCCTGTATTTGTTTATGCTTATTTTTTTCATTTTTTGTGCTTATTAACTTGCTTATTTTACTGTTTGATTGTGCTTATAAATCTCGCCTCTATTCATTACTCTACCCTGCTTCGATGTGATACATGAAAATAAGAGAACCCATCAAACAACGTTGCTGTCTCAATTTCAAACATGAGCAAAGGTTTATAAGCATTCTAACATTTTATAATAAAATACTGACCGATCTTCATGTTTTACATTATCAGAAACTTCAGTAAAAATAAATTTCAAATGTCAATAATCATCACACTACTTAAACCAACCAATACACTTTGAAATCATGACGTTCAGTTTCTATTTTAGTTTGTCATGAAAACTCACTTCCAGGAACGACATTTTATCCATCTGAGTGTAATTTATTGTACAAGTTTATCTTCTGCCAACAGTAAATACACATCTGTAACTGCGAAATTTGAAATGATATAAATGCAAATTTCAGAACTATGCAACTTAAACACATAAAAATGAAAACTATGTTAATACCATTTATTTAAATATTAAATACAATTTAGGAATTATGGTTTTAATACTTTTGGGTTTGAAACATGAGCTTACATAATTCATGAGAGTTTGGGTCTTCCATGAATCAATACCGAAAGTTCGAATCAATTGAAATAGACAGTTCTAATTCGAGAATTTTCTTCCTACTATAAAATGAATTGCAACTGAGGCACCTGGTAGCCTATCAGAAAACCATACAGATATATCATAAGCAGCAAAGTAAAAATAGAAAATGAATATGATGACATTTCGGAGGCACGGATTTGTTAAATGCATATTTTGATCGTTTATGTTAGTAGAATTAATATCATCATTTGGGACAGTACCTCACGGCTACTCCATAATTCTTCATGAAAGGAAACACTTTCGTTCCATTTGCAAAAAAGGGATAATGTATTGATGTAGATATCATATCAAGGTAAAAATTAATGGAAATGTCTGAATGAAAAGTGGTAGCTCATCTTTGCCTCCAAACGGAGGAGCATTTACAAGAAGTCCCATTGTTCGTCAGAACAGTGCTCGTAGTCTTCTTTCCTTTTATATGTTGTAGCAGGGGTTGCCATCTCGCAGTACATCATATGCAACTTTGTATGTGCAGTCTTGAATGTTTTATTTTCTTATTTGGTTTATCTTACTTCGCTTTTTGCCACTTTTGATGAAGGGACACAAAGAACACCCATGCTCAGGATAGAATTCTAATCCAGAACCCCTGGCGTCGTAGCGCACTATGATAACCACTCTGCCACGGAGGTAGTCACAATCTTGAATATGCCACTCCACCTTAACTTCCACTCCTAGGTTGCCAGAAATGATATAACTAAATTATATATATATATAAGTATAATATTATTTTTCTCTTCTTCCAAATATATATATATATATATACCATGTATGTCAAGAAAATATACATATATGCATTAGTGGCAAGCCTGCACAGATCGACGCCTGTGTTGTAGTAAGGCCCTCACAGGGGAGGCAGTTGGACCCAGAGTACAGGGACCTGGACATCCAGGGGTGGGGGAGAGGGGCCTGAGGGTAACTATGTGGAAGATGGGTTGACATTTGGGTATCTTCGCAAAGGGTTACCCCCTTACACCCCTGTTCCAGTTGGGGATAGATGGGATGATGTTTACACCAAATTTTCTTAACTGGGGGATAATACCCTCAGCATTCCCCCACTTCGAGCACTGCCCTTTCATCAGTGAGTCTACATTGTTGTTCCTTATGGATAAACAGATTATGCTTACCTTCGTGATCCTGTCCACTATGCCACAAGCAATCAGTTGCCTACCTGTTTCACCTCATTTTCCTTTATTCTGTTCTGGATCTCAAGACATGGACAATAAATCGCTCTTGTAAATGGTTAGCGAAGTTAGTACTGCGGTGCGTTTTATACAGCGTATATTGATACACTTGTAGATTGAATTGTATCTTCTGCAAATATGCTGTATGAAGAAACAAAACTCCCGGAGTACTAAGTGAGGTGAGTGTACAGTCACGGACACTTCTGGGTCGTGACGATTCTATTGAAAGTCAATTCTACCCTTGCAAGCCAGAAGTGTCCGTGACTGTACCAATGTCTGCTGGTTCTTCAACAGTGGTAAACGTTACTACTGAATAGACAAAAAATATATTATCTACTTCTTTATTATATATATATTATTTATTATACTGCACAAGTAGTGACGCGAGACGACTCCACCAATGAACACGTGAGAGGGAATGGGATTGCATGGAGGGGGAAGCGACTGCAGTTGGCAGCCTTCGAAGCAGCGGACACTGTTTCGCTCTGCCTATTCGATTCCCCCCTCCCTTGTCTGCCTTGCTCCAGAGATAACCGGGACAGAGTATAGATAGATACAGAGATCTGTAGCGACAATTGTTTTTAGTGTGGTACAGTGATGTTTAACAACAGCTCAATGCTTTAACTTATAATTTCTACAGGGTCCAGCTTCCAATGAAATTCCTGGGGCCTCCCCCGTGGCGCAGTGGTAGCGTCTTGGACTTGTAATGAAGAGGTCCCGGGTTCGATACCCGGTGGAGACACGTAGTGGTTCGGATCCCACTTTAAACTGTAGGTCCAGTCCCGATTAGCCTACTGTACATAAAGTGGAATTAAAACACTAAATCAACAACAACCAATGAAATTCCTGCGTCAGTATTGCAGTCAACAAGTAAAATGAAAGTTTTTGTCCACCATCCGAATGTATCGTCATAATGACGAATGCAGTTTCTATGATTTCATATTGGAATCCGATAGGTACTTCTGCATATCTTGGAAGAAACATTTTCCCTGTACATTATGGTAAGAAGCTTAAAAAGTTCTACCAAATGTAAGGCATGCCGCTATTCTTACCACAAGGTCAAGTTATGCATGACTGGCGTTTCCTCTCCTCCCCCCTCACCCCCGTTTCGTTATACACCAGCTGCACGTGTGTGGGATACCAGTTATCCTTTTCTGACTTGTTCAGGAAGCAAAGTTCAAGGTTGTTAGAGTTGATCGATTGCTGTAGAATGCCTTTCTGATTATACCTGATTTTTGCTGCTAACCAGAACATTAAGCGTTTGGGAAATAAACTGTTATTACGATTCTCTCTGATTACAAAATATGTGAATAAGGATGTGGAGACCGCGAGACTTTATAAATTAATTTTACCATATCTAAATTATCCGGCTAAGCAATTGAATCGGTGAGACCAAGAAGGGAAAGATTCCACTCTACCTTACTTTCGGGAAATCAAAAAACAACCTCATAGCAACCAAAACTAAAAGCCGGATGAAGAAACTTACAATTACAAACTTATTCATCATAACCATAGTCACAATATTCCATAAGCGGTTTGTTTTTAAAACCTTTATTTTAGCTCTGATATGTATTCAAAGTATTCAGCTTATTTTGTTCAAAAAGTGGAATCTTTCCCTTCTTGGTCTCACCGATTCAATTAATTTCAAGAGTTGTTTTATACAGGGTGTCCCACGAACGGCGCAACTGGGAATTAAGAGTGACGTTACTTTGTAACCGAAACCTGTACATACATACGTCATACACCAAATGTTAGCCCTGTCCAAGTAGATATTTTTAAACATAGTAACAACAAACGGGGTGCAGTGTTGTTCATGCAGTGTTGCCAAATGTAAGTGAAAGTGTAAATTTATTTTTCCACAAAGCATGGAAAATTGCATGTCAAACATTCGTACGGAAATTTGAACGTCAATTTCCACCTTGGGTAGGTGGACTATTTCGCCATCTATAGTTCAGAGAAGAAAACCTATCGTTTTCGCGTATAGCCAATCCTGAAATGCCTCGTAAAGGCGTACCGGTCCAAATGGGTGTTTTAAAAAAATTATGAGGTACAGTGGCAACACTGTTGATGTTTGAAGGCAACAAAAGGTGTGTTTAGTGATGGTCTATGACATGGAAATACTGGAAACAGGAAAAAAGGAAAATTTTCATTTTCTTTTTTTCCTGTTGCCAGTATTGCCATGTCATAGACCATCACTAAATTTTCATTTTCTTTTTTTCCTGTTTCCAGTATTTCCATGTCATAGACCATTACTAAACACACCTTTTGTTGCCTTCAAACATCAACAGTGTTGCCACTGTACCTCATATTTTTTTTAAAACACCCATTTGGACCGGTACGCCTTTACGAGGCATTTCAGGATTGGCTATACGCGAAAACGATCGGTTTCCTTCTCTGAACTATAGATGGCGAAATAGTCCACCTACCCAAGGTGGAAATTGACGTCCAAATTTCCGTACGAATGTTTGACATGCAATTTTCCATGCTTTGTGGAAAAATAAATTTACACTTTCACTTACATTTGGCAACACTGCATGAACAACACTGCACCCCGTTTGTTGTTTCTATGTTTAAAAATTTCTACTTGGACAGGGCTAACATTTGGTGTATGACTTATGTATGTACAGGTTTCGGTTACAAAGTAACGTCACTCTTAATTCCCAGTTGCGCCGTTCATGGGACACCCTGTACTATGACAATTCTAAGAATGAAGTCAACTAGACAAAAATCGAGGATTTCGATATGCTACAGCACATACAGGGTGGTGCAAAAATTCTCTCTCCGAGTTTCAAGACTTATTGCGGCTATCTCGATCTTGACGTTCTCTTTTAATTCGTCTATGATTTGAGGGTTGTAGACATAAACCTTGCCCTTTAGATACACTGTATCCCCAAAGGAAAAAGTCTGGAGGAGTTGAATCCCGTGTGCACGGTAGCCACCTGACGTCGCCATTTTTCGATATGATGCGATTAGTAAATGCTGCCTAGGAGATCCATTGTGCCTCTAGCAAGCCGTGGTTCTATCCTGCTGAAACCAGATATTGCGGTCTGCTGGTTACAGCTGTGGCAGCTAAAAACTTTCAAGCATAGCACGCTCCAATGGCTCTCTTAGGTACACCATCATCATTCTGGAAGAAATCATGTCCAATGAGGAACTTAAAGAGAACGTCAGGAGCGAAAACCACAATAACTACTGAAATCCCTGACAGAGGTCATGGAAAATACCATGAGAAGAATACATGATTGCGAACAAGAACAGGAAGGTCATTTGGCCGATACGGTTTTCCATGCTTAATGTAAACAACTCCCAACAATAAAGCTTTCATTCGCCGTTTATTCCACTTCTACTTCGTTCAACAATTACATAGAAAACAAATCCATCAGATTATTTTGTTTTATTTCTTTCAACAATTATATAGGAAACAACCATCACATTATTTTGGGTTACCCTGCATTTTTAATTAAAATTTCATGGTGGATATCTGGATTATATTCATGTCTAGACATGGACTCACCCAGAAATTATTACGGGGGAGGCCGATGAAAAAAATCTCTATCGATGCTATTATGAACAGGAAAATGAAGCGAAAAATTACATTTGCCTATTTCCTTTAGTATCTTTAAGTCCAAGAAGAGGTGTAAAAGATCCATTATCCCCGTCCATGTGCCAGGGGCCGACATCCGTGACGGAGTGGTTATCACAGCGCGCTACCACGAAAGGGTTTTCGGATTCGAATCCCGGCCTGGCATGGGTGTTCATTGTGAGTGTCCCTTCAACAATTTCATCATATCATCACCCACCTCATCGTCACGATTAACCAAAAGTGGAAGCAAAGTGACGCAAAACAACAAAAATCAAATCAAGTGCCAGTATAATCCAGATATTCTAATGACAAATGAATAAAAACGGTACCGTATCAGAATTTCTGAAATTCAAATAAAAATTATCCAGTATGTGGATAAATCAAGCCCCACCCATTTTCTAAGAGGCAACAAAAATTTGATAAACTTTTACTCCACACGCACGTTTTCATGTCCTACTTAGAAGTTAATAATTATGACACAGTGGCGGCGATTAGGGGAGCAGTTGCCCCCACCCCGACTTCTTGCCCCCGCACTATGGTCTCTTGCTAAGCCTTGTCTACCAAGAAAAAGTAAACTGTTCTTGCCCCCCCCCCCCCCCCGGTTTTGGCACCCAATCGCCGCTATTGTTATGATGACATATTCAGTTCTCCCTCTTCCCCATGAGAATTTTTACATGAACAAATCAAGCAGATCAAACTTTTCATGCTCAGTGGTGGCGAGGGGGGCACTTGCTTCCCCCACTTTTTGCCACTTTTGCCCCCGCGCTATGCTAAACCTTATGTACCAAGGGAGATTAAACTGTCCTTGCACCCCCCCCCCCCAGTTTTGAAACCCAATCGCCGCCACATCACGCTTGTTTAACCATAGCCTACTTCATTGTCTGATTCATTTGGAGAAGATGTATATAGCTCACTGTATTTGGTTCGTCGTTCGTCGTATACTCGTAGCATACACAACCCGTCCACCGAAACGTGTGTGGGAGGGTGGCACTTTTACACTGGCCTATAGGTGGTGATCGCTTGAAAAAGCAACGCTGCGATAACACTGAACCCATAAAAGTTTGAGCCCTATCTAGGGGAAAGGGAAGGAGGAGGGATCACGCATTCACGAATACTTGCAATCTACGGATTATAAACGCAAGTTTGACTGAATCAACACGCATCTCGTCTGCCTCTTGCTCTAAATAAAGATAAAATCAAGTTCAAAAATACAGTTCTGGTTAATGTATAAAAGAAATTCAGAACTTTTCCCACTCTAGAAAAACAAAGAAATACTGGGGCTGAGAATCTAAAAATTATTCGTTGCATTTTTCTTATTTTGTGCAACTTTTGGTTAATCCGGACTATGAAATTAATGAAGGAAGCATCCATGTCTAGACCGGGATTCGGTCATGTGCCATCTTGATAATCGAAATACCCAAATAATCCTGATGATGGGTATATCGATAATTCAAATGGAATAATCAGATAAGCGAACTGTTCGTATATCAATCGCTCAAATATTCTAATACAGTAATTCAAATTACGTAAATCTTCCTGAACCAGATATACCTACCTGGCTGCTTGAATTTGTAGATAAACCTGATATCTCGATATTGAAGATAGGAAGCTTTGATACCTGACATCTGGATACCCGTTATCTGGCTACTCGTCACTTGGATACTCACCATCCTGATGATACTCATTATGTCGATTACTTGACCCTGTCATTTTTTATACTAGTCACCCAGATATCCATTCTAACGATACTCTGATTCTTATAATACTGTATAATACTTTATGCGTGTTATTCCGATACCCAGTCATCTTCATGCCCGATACCCATTCACCCACCTATAGACATGTTCATTATCTGGATATGTTACAATGTTATCTTAATATCCGCTTAATCCATGTTCTGGGTATTTAAATTATCTGGATATTATGATAATCTGATTATTCAAATAAACCAATGTTCAACTCTAATATCTGAAACTTTAGGGTATATTTGTTTGGATAATATTACTTTATGAGTGTTTTTAGGCACGGTTGTTAAAGGTCCGGGAATTTTAAATAAATTCAATTCCGGTCCAGGAGAGAAAATCAGTAAGCGTAAATGGGTTCTGCACCGTAAAGAACCTTTTTATCTATAAAATATTTCAATTCGGTCCAGGAACATTTTTTCCGGATCAATTTAAATACGGTCCAGGAACCTTATTTCAATGAAAATACGCAACTTGTACCGAATTTAAATTGTGCGAGAAGAAAGGTTCCGATCCTACAGCGGAACCCAATAGAACCCATTAGAATGTATGGATTCCTGGACCTTGAACAACCCTGTTGTTTGGTAGTAGTCGTAGTTTGTTAATGGATTAGTTTATTGACTGTGAACTGTGGCACCCGCCCTCTGCCCCACCATGATGCCACCACTGGCTCCGGCCCAAAAATACCAACTTTTGCCATGAGTGTACATTTTGCACGTGACGTGATATTCGTATAGCTATAGGCTGCGTCACCCACCTTTTGTTTCCTCCCCATGTATTTTTATATATAGCGCTGTGGCTAAGATGAAGATGACAATTTTGTTATCCGGGAACCCTTTATTTTCGATTTTATATTAACATCATTGGATTATTGAGACGGGTGATGCCGCCAAATCTAGGCGGTGAAAACTAAGAAAGAATAAATTGCCATCACTTTAAAGCTAACGGTAATAGCAGCACCCTCACCCCTCTGACAACTAAAATTACCCTAGTAGGCACTTTATGCAGCCTTCGTTAATCTAGCTCCTTGAAAGTCCTCTTTAGCTATATTAATGGTGAAATTTAGCTCTATTATGCACATCAGGTTTGGCAACACTGCCAGGATGGCCGTAGGAGGCAAGGAGAAATGCACTAGGCTTATGGGACCATTATTTCATTCGTTCTCTCGGGAATATCAAACATCGGATGACGTAGAAAAGTACATGGACGGAAAAAGGAGACGTTGAACTATGTCATAGTAGTAGGAAAAGTCGAAACTCCCATTTGATGAGCCGTAACTTGAAGTTGAAGTTGATGTCCCATAAGGAATACATGGGATTCGGTAAATACTAATTCATCATATTTTTCAAAAATCGTATAAGGCTTAATAATCAACTTAGGAAACCACTTCCACTTGCCACATGGGGAGAAATTCGTACTCTTCATTTCTGCCGGAGATCTTTTTAGTAGCATTGCTCATTCCGACGATATTGGAATAAATGCATGCCTGGTGCGTAATTGTCCCTCTTCGCCTTAAACCAAAAAAGCAGGACAACGTGGGTATGGCATGGGTGGGCTACCTACGTCCCCTTCACTTCCCTTCCATCACCCAGTCCCTATTAATATTAATGGTAGAAATAAGCTGTGTTCGAATCTTCTTTTACCTTACTCCCAATTTGAAAAAGAAAGTTCACTCTCTCCACGAGTGCTCCAAGTGAGGGGAGATGCAGGGGGTAGGGATATCTAGGCTTGACAAATATAAAAATAAATCGGGAGATAGCCTTCAAAACCTTTAGATTAAAATGTTCTGGAAGACTAATGTCCTAAATATCAGCTGTTTTTTGTTCATGATCTTGCTACTGTGAATATGAAATTAAATCAACTTGATCAAAACAACCTACCAACCAACAAGTAAAAGCAAGTAACACTTTCTTTTCTCTCAACTCCGAACTGGTCATTACAACAGGAACACCATGAACTAAATTACATAAGGAAGAAAAATTGGGTGGGGGGAAATAAAGAATCTGGAGACTTTGATGCAACAATGCGTTTAAACTTTCTATTTCTCCTTGATCCTATTTACTTGACTATTTTTTGAGGATCATGAGTAGTGCTAGGATTTTCATGACTTGGCATATTTTTTTTTCTTGGCAAGGGTGATGTGTTCCCTAAATATATAGAAATTCATATTGTGAAGAAACTAATTGGATTAAGGTGCTTCTAAGGGCATATTTTGGCATATTTGGCCATTTCTGCATGTTAGAGCATATTTTGATTGATTTTCGATCATATTCAGCATATTTTCGCTTTTTAAAGAAATATACAGTAATTTTCGAAGTGTATTCGTTCTTACTCCCATAATTCACTCGAGTTTCTTTTTTTTTTTTTGGACTGCACCAAAATAGTTTTCATTTCTATTTGAAAATTTACAGAAAGTATTTATTGTGCATTGCAACTCAGGGCTCATAAAATAAACTAAAAATAGTACGCACGTGAAAATAGCATATGTTAGATTTTGATGTTTGAAACAGTCGAGTTATAAGGGCATACTTTGTAAATTTTGTCATTAGAGCATATTTTATTTGGCATATTTTCGAGATTTCTAGGTCATAAAAATCCTAGCCTTAATCATGAGTCTTCAAAATATTATTGTTAGGTTGAATTCTTTGGTTTACAATAACAAATTTCTTTGCTTGGCAAATGCATAACAGAAGAAAATAATAATAATAATAAATAATAATAGTACTATATCTCGTCATTCCGGGACATAACAAAGTTTGTCTGGGAGACCCGGTGGAGAGAGTTCAATTCCGGGGAAACTCCCGGATATTCCAAGAGGGTTGCCAAGCCTAATGGTATCCCCCAGCTACCAAAATTTTCCCAAAGTATCCCCCAGTTATCTCTCTGTCACAATGTTAAACCATAGGACCCTTCCCCCCAGGGAACCCCAAGGCTCCTTCAAACATTCCCCCAAATAACATTTTCCACTTCAAGTGCTGATCCCTATCATGCATTTTAAAAGGAAAGCACTCCTGGCTCTTTAAATTTTAATATTCTTATTGCACAAAGATAACAGTAGGTAAATCCGTTGCTATTTTTATTCTTCATTCCACGTGTTTTTCGGGAATGGAATTGCAGAGACTGTTCTGGGCTTATTCGTGATTTTTGTATCAATTTTTGAAACCCATGTTGGGGAAAAGGTTCTGAGCCTGCCCCTCCCATTTCGCCTAATGGCTGATCAGCACCTGTCAATTAGATCTGACAGTTGTCCGTCATTTTAGGCGAAATGAGATATCCCGTTTCGCCGAATCCGGTTGGAAGGAAAATATTGCAAGTATGAGAAATGTTGATGGTCTCTCATGTAGCTCAGGCATGGTGATCAATGTAAACACCAAACAACTGGGAACATTACAAAACAATTACAAAAGGAGGCATAACAGCAGTATAACAACCAATTGCCTTAGTCGTATGCTAAGCGATTATTAAGATTAGATTAGGTTATTTTATTATTAACCTAACCTTAAACGCTAATTAACGATGAATTAACATAACAGAAACACAGCACATATCTATTTCCTTATACACAGACCGTTAAACTTCTCTTATTTGAAATATTTTACTTTTAACCAGTTTAGGCGAAATTAGATTTGGCGAAAGGGGGGCAATCCCGTTTCGCCTAAATGGGGGCTAGGTTATAAATCGCATTATCTTGTGCTGATAAGCAATTAGGCGAAACGGGACTACATGGCCCATCCCACACGCAATTTCAAACATTGCAAATAAGTGGGGTTCGCTTCCCCTTTAAACTTTAAGTCCACTCCCGTTTTGCCTACCTGTGCATAAAGTGTACAGTGGGATCCATGAGTATTACCTTGCAAATTGTCCATCACCATGTTCGTGCACTTTATTTGACCCAATAACAGCTTCAAGAATTAAAAGAAAACTCAAAACAAGCTGTTGACAACTTCTTCACCAGCATACTTAAAAATTCATCGCTTAAAAACACATAGGATGTATGAGAAAAATTAATGAAAATAGTCATGGACAATTTGCACGGTAATACTCATGGATCCCACTGTACCTAAAACTCAAGCACATAAGTGATGTAACTTAAGTGAATGACCCCTCCCCCTCCACACGCACACATTCAAATGCTAATATGAGTAAAGCTTCTTGTATGGCTTGCACACTTAATTTCAAAATGTTGACCAGTTCGGCCATCACTATTATAAAATATTTACATGCAATAAATTCTAAGACTATAAATAACCATGGTCGTATGTACAGAAACAATGGATAAGGTCAAGTTCAGCAGCCTGTTATTTATTTATTATGAATAATAACTTTTAATTATAACCAATAACATTTTCTCTACGCAAGTTGGATGCAAATAAAGACTTGATGTAGTCTACAGTCACCGACAATAAAAATGAGACACCTATACCCTGAAATACTCTCTCATCTGCATGGCGTTATGTGGGTTGCCTAAATCTACGGCGATGGCAGAACTTGCCATTGAAAAATTGCTATTAAAGTTTCCTCAGCGCCATAGAGTAAGGCAACACATACAACGCCTTGCAAGTTAGCGAGTATTTAAGGATCTAGGTGTCACATTTTTATTGTGGGTGACTGTACATATATTATTTTTACATTTAACTTTGTTTTAATTGGGCTTATATTTTTAAAATACTTACTTTGTGCGTGATATATTAGAAGCTTTCAAAACCTGTTCAACCAATATAACGTTTTGACCAATTTTGAGATTTGTTTATTACAATTAGTGCAAAAAGCTTACAATATCAATGGGGGGATTGGACCTGTTAAACCCTTATATACGACCATGACTATAATCAGAAACACACAACATGCTGATGTACAGCCGACCATAAATGTAATAGTATGCAAATTGTCCATTGCTATTTCCATATTCTGCTTTCACATGCTGCCTGAATCTATGGCAGATAACTGCACTAATGACAAAGCAATGTTCACTCCTTCAATGGAACTTTTCTTTCAGTTCTGAAACTGTGTATTACATAAAGCAAATAGAATTAACACAATGGACAATTTACGTAATATCATATTTGCTGTCGGATGTACAGTAGGCTGCATAAATAACACCATCTAGTTGTCCATTGCTATTTTCATTCATTTTTCTAAGGACTGGGATAGGACAGAAGTTGTCAACTATTTCGTTGGAGTTTCATTTCTTCAGCATCTCGCATTTCATAAACAAAGTGAATGAAGATGGCAATGGCCAATTTGTGTGGTATTATTTTGGCATTCGGCTGTACGTAAAGTAGCCTTTCGTACATAATAAAGATTCTATGCAACAACAAATCGTATTGTGAACAGAATGCAAAAGTGAAATAAAAATCTAGGATTCTGATGAGGTTGTATTTTTTCCTCGATTGATAAGTTCAATTATTTACATATAAATACTGTTAGCCTTCACGCTGTTTACTAGCTGACAAGCTATTTTAGGTTCAATACTAGAATTAACAAGCTTATGTGTTGTACTTTGTGCAAAAATATTGATTTAGAAGCTGTGTTGTCTATGTTACTGCTTATTTCTGTCGTAACTGAATCGATAATCACAACATGTCAACGGCTAGTGCTCGAAACTTCTTGCAACACTGGAATGCCCCTTTCTTCTGTTAAAAAAATGTATCTTGTCTACTAATAACATTAAATATAATTTAAAAAAGCACCAAGGTTGCGTTCAACAGTACCCGGCGGTGGGGCAGTTCAACATCATAACAGGCAGCGTTCACAACAATGTCAACAGACTGAACACAATGTCAAAAGTGGCACTTCCTTGACATCCAAACAATGAAGGGTAGTTTGTGGCACTTCATACGTCAAATAAAAAAAAATTAAAAAACTTACCGATGCACCTGAGAACAGTAAATGCATCCATCCATTTATTTATTTGAACAAGAACTTGCAACACTAAGATGCTTCCACTGTTAAACAATTCATGCACTCAAATATTATTCACACAATTGCGAAGCTTCTCAACAAGTGGGAGAGGTAAGGTTTTCCAGCTGCCAAAATAGTTCCCAATGAAACCACAGCAGCGTTTGGCTAGAAGCGTTACAACACGCGGCACTTGCAACAGCTGTCACAACGGGCATAGTCATTTTTTCATTCATGCACACAGAGTTGATATCCCCTTGCACATTTGTGTCCAAGTTTCAGGATGAGGTCCTTGCTTCTGATTCACTGTGGCTGCTATCGGAGTCCTTGATCTTCAATGACCGCTTCAATTTGTCCACTAACCGGGAATGGAACTTATTTAGCGATGATTGGGACCCCGTTTTTGGAGGCGACGAAGAATCAGATTTGCTAGGAGATGGTAGGCTCGTCTGGGAAGTCCTAGACGATGTCCTTGAATGCCGACTAGATATGTGTATGGGAACCGACCTATGAGGGGAACCCACGAAGAAATCACTTCCGGGAGAGGTGGAAAGGCTAGGTCCTTCCGATTTGCTGCACTCGGACACTTTTCTGCTCCTGCACGACTGCGGATTGGAACATTCCGAACTCCTGCGAGACCTGTTCGACCGGTAAATATCCCAGTCGTTCTTCACAACTGGCATCATGAAAGCCATGGTTTCGTTTTCCCTTCGTCGACGTTGTTACGAAGTAAATACCAACACTCCACTCAAGTCACTCGGTTGAAATGTTTTTAAATCCAACCCAAAACTGGGCGCGGAAGAAACACTTCTTGACGTAACTCGAATCTTCAAACTGATAGCGTAGACAAGACCAGTAACTTGCCAATATAGGCTACAGAACGTTCGAATCTATGCGTACTTGAAGCACGAAGTAAACATTCAACTCGCAGACTGCAACACTTGTGTGACTTCTGCAGCGTCCACTTTGTAATAACCCGAAAGAACTTGGCACGGTGCCTAGTTTTGTGGCGCTCTTCCTATTGGCTGGATGTCGAAACGCGCCTCGTGACGTCAGAAGAGCTTGCTACTTGGTTTACGTGATCGATAACAACGCCCTCCATGAGACCTTCCGCTAACTGCGTGCTGCACCATTGTGTCAGATAGTGCACGCACGTAGTATTCACAGCCACGTGGATGCAATGTTTACGTTTTGTTTTGCAACATTACGCTCTAGACCTTTTCAATGACGATCCCGTCTGACCGGTGCCAGGCGGTTGATTTTACGTGCTGATTCATTATCACTTTTCATGCTATTAGTCACGTCGTGTGAAAAAAGTTTTCCCTTTAAAGTTAAATATTTACTTTATTTAATTTAACAATTTAATTTCCCGTCCTTCCAGCACCCTAAATATTATTTAAAACATGCATATTTGGCCAGGCACGTATCTAGAAAAAGGTATATTTCGGCAGGGTGTCCGAACCAACTGTGTGAGAAAAATAATAATAATAATATGTTTTCTTAATTACGTGCCGGCTCCCGTGACAGAGTGGTTAGCACATCACGCTAAGACACCAGGAGTCCCAGATTGGAATCCTGGCCTGTGCATGGATGTTTGTGAGTGTCCATTCATCAATTTCTTCATATCATAACTCATACCCATCTTCGAAATTAGCCAAAAGTGGCACAAGAAGCGAAGTAAAATAAAGCAAATCAATCAATCAATTTAATTATTACATTAATATAACTTATAATTGTTATTGTTAGTATTATTACATGAATAGGTAAAAAACGCTATAAGAATAACATATGGCCTCCCCGATGGCGCAGTGGTAGCGTCGTTGCCTTGTAATCAAGGGGTCCCGGGTTCGATATCCGGTGGAGGCACAAGCAGGGTGCGAAATCCTGGGGGGGACGGGGGAATTTCTCCCCCACCAACAATCTTGGCCTCAAAAATAATAATAACGAAAACACACACAAATTAGTGTGGTTGCGAGTGTTGAATGATTTTTCTCTCTCAAGAGATCATTAACAAATCTACAGCAATATGCACAATAAAAGTAAAGCAAGACTGCAAGACAATAATAACTATGAAATCTAATTGATTTATATTAACATAAAGTAAAAATTAAATAAAAACTTAATCATAATAGAAACACTTCAACTATTTCATAATTTATTAATATTTTAACTAACTAGTAATAGTAAAGGCATTATTGTTATTGATTTGGTGTTTTAAGTCCACTTTATGCACAGTAAGGCTAATTGGGACTGGACCTACATATTAAAGTGGGATCCGAACCACTGGGCCAAGTGCCTCCACCGGGTATCGAACTCGGGACCCCTTGAAGGCGACGACGCTCTCACTGCGCCATCGGAAGGCCCAGTAAAGGAATTATTTGCTACTTTATAATATCTGATATATACTACGCATTCGGGGATATATTTTTGAATTACTCTACCTGATAACACCTTAGTTTGCTTTTATTTAAAATTAGACAAAGTTAGAGGATGTAAGAACGCCCACAGTTTTTTTTAACAACACATTCAAAGCATACTCGCATTGATGGTAATGGAGAAGGGCTATCATGCCTGAACCCCCGAAATATCCTTGAATTAAAATTTTACTTTCAATCAAGGAAGGTGATTGATTGATTGATTTGGTTTATTTTACTTCGCATCTGCCACATTTGTCTAATCATAAAGATGTGAAATTGATGAAGGGACACTCACAAACAGCACCCATGCCCAGTCCGGGATTCGAACCCGGGAACCAGTATCAGACAAGTCGCAGGTTTTTTCTTCAACTTTTTTCCCAGTCACTCCAGACAATGTAAATGTTAATTAAATCGCCTTTTGCATTCGAAGATTATCTGGTATAAAATCGGGAAAGAGAATTTCTACGGCCACAGTATTGATTGAGTATAAAGGGACATAAGACCAATTGTAGTAGCAATTACGCTCAGAAATGGCTTAAATAAAAACATGAACTATTATTTCTAAGTGAAGAGACTGCGACGTACAAGCATAGGTATAAGTCTGCAACAGCAGTTTACTAAGCCGACCTCCGTGGCTGAGTAGTTAGCACAGCGCTATGACATCAGGGATCCCGTCTCGGGATCGATTTATTGATTTAGTTTATTTTACTTCGCGTTTTGTGCTTCTTGGCAAATTTGATGGGGGAGAGTGATGAAATTGATGAATGGACATTCACAAACAACCAAGCCCGAGCGGGATTCGAACCCGGGACCCTTGGCGTCGCAGCGCGATGTGCTAACCACTCGACCCCAGGGTCCGGCCGTCTCGGGATCGAATCTCGGCCTGGGCAGGGTTGTCTCTTTATCAATTTCATCATATCATCATTCATCCTCGTCTTCGCGATTAGCCAAAAGTGGCAGAAATGCGAAGTAAAATAAACCAAATCAATCAATCGACAGTTTACTAAGAGCTCTTGTAACCATAACCTTTAGCTGCATTCGTTATGTGGACTCCCTTTTTATCAGAGTTGCAATAAACACTACCATAAAACTGAAAAGGTGTTCCTATGTGTGGGTGGCAACATTGGTATTTAGTTTTAACCAGTTTTCAGTTACCTCCCCTTTGACAAAAACCGCACCAGATGGGGCACCCGTGATGGAGTTCCCAATGCACAATGGGCTCAAGAAGCCGCGCGTTTTTCCCAATGTCATCAAGCCTGGTATAACCATATTCTATGGTATAACCCTCCTCCACCACCTACCTCTCTCTCTCCTTCTTTCTTTCTCTCTCTCTCTCTCTCTCTCTCTCTCTCTCTGCAGAATATTCATGGGTCTTTGCATTCCATCAGCTGAATATGTAAATTTTAAATCAACTTTCCATTTTTTTAAAATAATTGTTCGTTATAAATATTTAAGGAAGCAAAAAATCAGGAGATTTCCACATTTTCATGAAACTTCTCAGGAGATCAGTAGACCGTGCTGAAAATCATGAAATCTCCTGCGAAATCAGTAGACCTGGCAACACTGCCCCTATCTGTCCTATAGGAGATAGAGTGAGGGACCTGAAAGCACGGGTTTTCAACCAGTGGAGAGGGGGCAAGGGAGGTAGAGGTAGAAATCTTCCCTTTCCCTTCGAAAACCCGTTTCTACCTGGAACTGTGAGGCGGAGAAAGAGCGAGCTAGGCCGCTGAACGCACCGAGGGACGAGAAGCCCGTGAAAAAAAAGTGTTGCATATGAACTGTGGCTTCAACAAAACAATAAATATTGTGATTTGAAAATAATTAGAGATTTGAGATTGATTGATCTATCTCTGCTAGACTAGCTACTCCTCAGTGCACGTCACTGCTTCCAGTAATCGGTGGAAATAAATAACTTCAGATTATACAACAACTATAATTTCTTATAATATTTAAATATTTGGTAGGGTCTTTCAGAGTGGGTCCGAACCCACCTGGACCCCCATAAATACATCATTGTATTTGTGCTAAAGCAGCATTTACCGGTATATATCCAGTCCCCTTGATTCCTCAAGGGTGACGAGGGGCAGACTAGTTAACTGGCATGACCGCCCCTTTGTCCCTTTTCTTGTGGCGCCGCCAAGATGTGCTTCTACCGCATTGCATTTCAGTGTCATGGCGTGGCATACGCCGTTTTCAAAAAATACGATTCAATGATAACTTTGTGTAAGTGGGAACTGCAGGCTGGATTTTTGGTTCCCAGGATTTTTGAAAGGGTGTGTTATGTGTAATTTTTAGTAGTCAATTCTCAAATCTTTTCCTACCTTTAACGTTCTTTTATCTTTTTTTAAGGAATATCGAGTCAAAGGGGGTTATGATCCACACAAACCTCACTTGGGCACGCCACTGGACTCTGCGTGAGTTTGTGCTTTCTCTCTCTCTGTTTCAAGAGAACATTAACAGATCTACACCAATCACAATACATGAACAATAAAAATAAAACAAACGTGCAAGACAAACATAGTATTTGTGTTAACAGAAAGCAAAAAATAAACAAAAGTGTATGTATGTATGTAATAAAACCATTTCAACTATTTTTTTTTGCGTCATTAACCAATTGTTAAAGGAATTAGTTTGCTACTTTAGAAATATCTGATACATAAAAATGTGACAAATGAATTCCTTCAAATATATATATAATGAAACATATATTATTTACTCTTACATGTAATAACATAATAAATATACTTGTATATAGCATGTAATAAATCATACATACGCACAATAGCACGAACACATATGGGGCACCAGCAAAGTGAGAGGGAAAGTAAATTTCCTTCCCTCTTGAGAACATAATTATGCTCTGCATTGTTCTCGTTATTCATAATATATTTGGATTTGCATTTAAGCAGCGACAAGATGCCTCTACTATGGTCGAGCCCACAACAATTCTGTCCACCCTTTTCAATTCGCACAATGTGCAAAAATGAGATATGAATATTTTATTTTTATTCCACGACCATCATTTTCATATACACATTACCACTGGACTGATCATGACCGAGATTAAAACATTGCAATTAAGTATTAATTGTGGTAGTTTCACAAATGATATCAACGATAGGCCTATATGACTAACATATTTCCACATAAACAAGCTTCAATCGCAAAACAATTCACATTTTACGACCGCTTTACAAGAAGCAACACACAATTGAATTCGACTTACACCAGAAAACACAAGAAAAACTACACTTTTACAAACATTTTTTGTCTGAATAGAGAACAGACGGAGTTAATATAAATTTGTATTGCTTTTGTCTAAAATCAGATACTTCTGGCTTTCCAATTATATATAATTGACTTCTTTTCTCCCATGGAGTACAATATTACAAGTACGTAAACCGAGGGCTTAGTGTCATGAATGTTGTAGTACCAAACGGGGGTTGAACCCCACCGACTCCTCCTTGGGCACACCATTGGACTGAATCGAAATGAATACATAAACGATGACTATCTGTGCACACGTACATCTCTAAGTCAACATTTGTAATGAATAGGGATTTCCATGATGAAACCCACTATTTGGAATTTCCGAGCACAATCAATGACATTTATCAATAAACAGCTGCAAGCAGACGAAAGCACTTTCATAGCACGTGATTCATTTATCAGAAAATTTTCCACTGTTTAATTGCAGATGTCTCCCGAAGACATTTCAGATAATAATTGCACGTCTTTTCTTATATGCACAACTTAATTAAGGAAAGAGAAACTTCACAACATTTTTTTTTTTTAAAAAAAAAACATCATGAAACTTTCATGCGTTACTTACTCTTGTGGTGTGTTTGTCACACTTCAGGAAAAAAGTTCAATTGTTCAAATTATGTTTTGATGCAGAATACAACAGAACGTAGGTGCAGGGTACGACATTTTAAGGCGATGTGGGGATCAGGAGAATATCCGTTATGATTTTTCGTAATGGATAAAAGCATGAATAATGTTAGCCTCGGTTAATCCCGCCAGCTGATGAACGAAACTCCGCCCATGAAATCAAATTAGCAGCGACTGTGACAATTGTACAAAATAAAATTTAAAAAAAAAGAACTTGTGATGGCCATTATACGAAAAGAACAGTTAGTGAGTAAGCAATTTTTATTATTACAGTTTCGATTTTTTATTGATACGAAGAATTTACTAGTCTCATGTTCATTGTCTGACTTCAAACAATTAGCGAAAGTTAGTTTTTGCAGCATGGTTGCATCAGAATAAAAATAAAAATCCATACGTCGAGGGTTTGTTGATTGCATTTGATTCTTGTTATTTAGCGTCGCTTTTCTTCCAATTTTTGGCTAATCGCGACGATGAGAATTAGTGATAAAAGTGATGAAGGGACACGTAGAAAGAACATCTGTGCTCAGGCCGGGATTTCTGTAAAATATTGCGAAATAAACTTCTGAGAAAGATAACATTTTCCTTAGATTTATTCCCTCGTTTGATACAGAAACGATTATACATATTTTTACTACAGCAATATTGAAAAAAGTGAGGATGATATTTAATATGTTACTCCACGACGAGATATTATTTTTTTATTGGTATTATGATTTAATACTGAGAATATTTTGTTATATCTCGTAAATCCGATGTAGTGAATACTTTCATTTTTGTCATCAAAATGCCGAATGCGTAGTTCCGATTTTTATTGTTTCCAAATTTCAAAACTCCCCCTTCACACCCTATTAGTCATTACTTAGTACATCATCATTAATAACTTTTGTGAGTTAATAATAGGGGAACGAGCTCAAAATTCGAAATTTTTTATAACACCATTAAGCCTTGTTTCCATGATATGAAAAATTCAATATGCTGACCAAGGCAGTAATTTATTTTATTATAAAACATAAACTAAACGTAACGTTTCAACCTTCTAGCAAGGTCTTCTTCGGACTCTGCACCAAGTACAAATATAACAAGGTACAAAAACAGAACGATATATATACACAAACATTAATTCCCTCCAGAGTATTAGAAAGTTGTTCTGGAACATTCTAGCAGGTGGCTTTCCCTTGTCAACTGTACTTTCACCTAAAAGGCTAAACACATTTTCTTCCATCTAGAATGTGGTTGGACTCTTTATTTCACGCTCTCTTTCCTTCATTCTTCTTCCTTCTTCTCTCCTCTTTCTCTTGTCCTTTCCACTCTTTCTAACACCTTCTTCTATTCTTTGTTTAACTTCAGTCCCCCATTCCAGTTCATTGTGTCTTCTTCACCTTTCTTCTCTATTTCTTTGGCCTCCTTCCATTTTCTCACTAGTATTCTCTTCTCCCTTCCTATCTGCTTACTCTCATCCCACTCTATGTCATGTCCTGTTTCTCTCGTGTGTTTAAATATCGCATTTCTCTCTCTCTCTCTCTCTTAAGTCGTACATCATCCCTATGTTGTTTCAACCTGTCTTTCAGCCACTTTTTCGTTTCTCCCATGTACACACTCTGACATTCTTTACATTTCACTTCGTAGATAATCCCTTCCTCTTCCTCTTCTCTGTTTTCCTTTTTCTGGTTTGAATTCTTCGCCATTCTTAAGTTGCTTCTCCCTCCCTTCCTGTAAGTTTTAATGCCCGCTTTCCTAAGCACTTTGCATATCTTTTCTGTGGTCTTCCCCATACTCCTTATTCCAAACTTCCTCTCTTTTTGTTTCTCTTCCTCTTTTTCTTTCTCTTCCAATTCTCCCCTTCCTCTTTTCTTCCTTCTTTTGTTTATGTCCAGTCTATTCTCCTTCTCACAGCCATTCTTTTTCAGCTGTTTCCATAGGCTATTTATTTTGCCATCTTTTTCACATTCTTTCGTGCATATTTTCTTGATTCTGTCCTCCATATTCTTTATAGAATTTCGAAAATCCTAGGCACGCCACTGCAGGTAGCCACAATTAAAGTTGCCAGTCAGAGCCCTCTGGATCTCGTTCGAAGCAACGGATTGCGGTGAAACTTGATACAGAGGCTATGGAGACCATGGTAAAGCAAATGCTGACGAAAAAAATAGTTCAAATTTTCACCACCAGGTGCAAATGTGGAGCTTAGAATTTCTTAGAGCTCTCTGGAGCCCGTTCCATGCAATGGATTGCGGTGAATCTTGGTATAGAGGCGGCTATCGAGACCATGGAGAAGCGAATGCTGATGGGAAAAGAAAATTCATATTTTCACCGCCAGGTGCACATGTGGCGTTGAAGTAGCAATAACCAGAAATTTGAATCTATGTCGGTACAACAGTGTTAGATTAGATTTATTTTCTTTTTGTGCGAGCCATAGGCTGTACGCACTACATATTTTTGATTTTTCTACACTATTTTGTTACATTTAGTTTTCGTTTAATCTGTCTCTTACTTTGTTCCCTATATACACATTCTTCCCCTCCCTCGACAGTTCTTCTTCCAGTCTTTCTCCTCACTTCTCTTTTCCTGCACTCTCACCAAAACACGCATACATTTTGCTTTACACACACTACACACACTTACACTATAAAGATGGCTCGTCTGGAGCATGATCACTCATTTCGTTGCCTTCTCTAATAGCTTTCCCCCGCCGTTCTCTTACTTCCCCCAGGTATTTCCCCACTTGCTGCCCCGCTTCTTTTATCTTTATTCTGTCGTCTACCACTTCTATCACCTCCCTCCCCGTTAAGTTTTTCATCCATTTGTCCCTTAGGTCACGTGTAGAGGGGCAGTTCAGTAGGATATGCTTGTCCGTCTCCTCCCCATCGCACAAAGGACATATCGTTTCCCCTGCTTCGTTTCTCTTTCTTAGTTGTTTCCATCCCCCTAATCTGAACCATGCCAGTGCGCCTCTTTCGTTTTTTTCCCACCACCTGGATATATTTCGCTTTCCCCCATTCTCTTACTCTTAGCTGTTCCCTGATTGAGGTCTTTGTTTGGCAGTCTGCTCAATATGCGCCCTGTCAACGTGAATTACCCTTTGAAAAATTGGAAGCGGAAGACAGTGTGATCAATGGTCACACAAAGCGTTTCCCGGGACGATGTTCACTGTGCACCAAATTTCAGCGCCACACTTGAAAATTGGAACTAATTGTTCTATGAGAATTCGCATCCCCAATGTTTTCCTTACCCTCTTTACAAAGTTTCAGCGCAAATCGTTGCTTCCAACGGGCTCCAAAGGACGCCGAGTAGGGCAACTTCATAATTGTGACCTCCTGGTCTGGTATAGTGATTATGGGTCCAGTTAGATGATTCAGTCGCGATTAGTTTATCTGACAACAATTTGGACCTAAAATTAACCTTCGTAATTGTCTTGATGTGAATGGGATATATATGTTTGAGGTTGTTTTTAATATCTAGAAAGATCTACACATCTGTATTTCCATTTCTACTCCGTACAGTGGGATGCATAAGTATTGCCAAGGAAATTGTCCATCAACATACTCATGTTCTTTGTTTTACGGAATGAAAGCTTCAAGAATTTAAACAAAATGCCAAACAAGTTGCTGACAACCTCTGCACCAACATAAGTAAAAATATATTCCTTAAAAACATGTAGGATGGAAGAAAAAAATAATGAAAATGCTCATGAACAATTTGCCGAGCAATACTTGTGCATCCCACTGTACATACTTTTACAGCATTCAGGAAGAAAATAGATCCGCCTATGACCATTTTTTTATGCTGACGCTGCGAAATTTTATTATGGAATATATCGATAAAGTTTGAAATTTTGAATGTTTAAACGTTAAATGCATCTGATTAAATATCCGGAAAGAAAGTGCAACGGTTATTATATCAACAGTGGAATTGCCTCTTCTCTTGCAAGGATGACAAGAGCACTAGAAGCCTCTTACGAAGGGCAAACAAACGTAAGCAGCGTGAAAAATCTAGAGTGAAGCATTCTTATCAGCGTTCACGTGAAGCATCTGGTATTTCAGTGTTACACAACAAGATGGACCCCTTGTTAGACTCAGGTTTATCATTCTGGCGCCCAGTGGCGCAGGAACGGGTGGGTACAGGGGTACATTGTACCCCCCTAAATTTTTGAAGGGGGGTACTGTACCCCCTTAAATCCGTAAATCGAGTTGTACCCCCTGTACCCCCCTTGCTAATTTGACAGCAGACGCAAGGTGAAAGAACCTATTTTAAGTTCACCCAATAAAAAAAGTGTACAGTAGACTCGCGATTAACCGAGTCTCGATTAACCGTGGCTCCGGGTTAACCGAGGGAGTGGTTGGAAAACATTGTGCTTCATAACGCCCCCCCCCCCCTGTTTGTATGGAGTCAAGTCACCATCCATTTTGGATTGCACGTGTTTCTTACATTGTCGGTGTATCCGATTGTTACGGTGGTGTTTAAGTCTGTGTAGGCCTATTCTAAGCGAAAAAAGTAATCTTCTCATTTATGTTATACTAGTAATAAATAATTACTATACAGTTTTAAGTGTTGTTTCGTCATTTACGACCTATTAGCACATTATCTCCATATTATCCGAGTTTCTACGTATCCGAGGTAGTCTCGGTCGCAATTAGCTCGGATATTCGCGAGTCTACTGTATACTGTTTATAACTTATAGGCCTAAACATTATCTTCCTTACCACAGAAATTCAAACCATTCTAAACTTTTTCTACTACATTGTGGTTGCTACTAGTTAGTTCATTGACCTACGTTCTTGGAAACCTCTTTAAGGAGATGAAAATTGTTTAAAATGTGTGTGGAACGATGGAATCAGATTTGCTCTCAGACAATCACGCTGCAGATGAATGTTCTTTTGCGTAAGGGAGGTACACTTTTCTAAAGAAGTGGTCGCGTCGATTCGAAGATAAGATACAAATCTTCATCAGAAGAGTATATGACTGATCCCATTTTCTTTTGAATATTTAAAATAGAATTTTCCAAACCAAAATACTTACACGAACGAGACGAGACACTACAGACCAACTTGGGGGTACTGTATTGCTGTACCTCACAAATATTTATCATAAATTTGTAAGAGGGTGTTCAGAAAACTATACTTAAACCTACTATATATTAAGAGATTTTGAAAATAGAGTCCCGATTAGCCTATCTGAGCATGAAGTGAATCTAGAATAAGTTTTAATAACTTCAGAGTGGAAACCGAAACGAAAATAAACACAAACATGAACGAGAAGGACTTCGCCACACAGGAGACGAGATGAGGCTGTGACAATTCTCGACTCATCGCATCGCGATATCATTCCTAGGTGCAATGAAATTTTTCCTAGACATTTAAACAGGGTTCAATTTGCGATATTATCAGAGGAGGGGCGAGGGAATTATTTTTACATATGTATTAGGTATACTTATAATTGGACATTAATTACTTAAAATCTAATTTTGGTATCGAATGCAACACAAACACAACGCCATTTTAAGTTATACCCTAAAGTTAAGCTGTAAGAAAATTACATTAGTCAGATGAATGCACGAGATAAATTAAACTCACTGCAGGTTCTATTGGTAGATTTTGGATTGGATTCGCAAGGTCTTTGAGTGAGATGGGAATGTACAGTTTTTCCTCGCAATGACGCTTTTCGATCCACTCTCTATTTGATTTATTTGGTTTATTTTACTTCGCATTTCTACCACTTTTGGCTAATCGCAAAGATGAGGATTAGTGATGATATGACGAAATTGATGAACACTCACATGCCCAACATGCCCAACCTGGGACCTCTGGGGTCAAAGTGTGCTATGCTAACCCCTCCGCTACGGAGGCCGGCGAGGTGGGAATGAATGTGTTTTGGATTTTCTTTGTAGATTCGAAAATCTTTAACTGTGACGCGCACATGCTTTTGTTTACATTAAAGTTTACCTTTTCACATAAACGAGAAATTGACATGTCACCCTAAAACACACGCATGTATCTCCATTTAATACTACTCCATACGAAAAGAAACCTTGGGCGGTTCTTTATATTATCCACCAAGGATTGAAACTGAAAAAAAAACCTTTTGAGCGTATGCCTTTCCTTGCTTCTTCTGAAGGATTTCGGTTTTGTATATGTAATGATAGTACTTTCAGTGCTTGAAGAGTGATATTAGGTACGGCTAATTATATAACAAATAAATGCTTTGTCAAATGTTTCACAAATATTTCAAAGTTAGACTTTTTACGAGTTGATCGGGAACCATCTCAACTCAGTTTTTTTCCTTTTTTAATACAACGCTCTACAGATGTCTGAGTAAATACCAAATACATGGCTTCTAAAAGACATTGGATGTGGTACACATCTGCCATAAATTGTTTAAATATATTTTTATACGTAGCTATGGGAATTTAAAATTAGAATGAACTGAAGTGGAACTCTATAAGTATGATATATTCAATAATGTGGTTTCTATATCCAGTGGGTGGGAGATTCCTGGTTGGGGTGGCTCAAGATCCTCCTCACCCCCTTTAATCTCAACCTGCATTAAAATGAATAGATTTTCACATTTCGAACTCCTGATTTTCCGTTCCGTTAAATTGAAATAAGCCCAGAACGAAGTCCAGAGCTATATATGTTTCAGAATTGTTATCTGGTGTTAAAATCTGTTTTAAAAAACATAAATTCTAAGAAAAACAAAGGAAAAAATAGTTACGTAAATTTTGCAGAACATTCGTGTGTGCTGTTCTAAAATAGAATATTTCCCATGCCTTCACATTATACCTACGTATTAGGAGGGGGTCCGGACACTTCCCCGAAAGACTTACCAAGAAGTAAAAGTAAATAATCAAAATATAATTGTTTAGCATTTGTTATATAATCGATGGTTATTTCCGCTGAACGTATTGGAATGCAAGGAATTTGACTCATACGGCTTTGAAAGGTTCCAAAGATTTATGCACCCAACTAATGATAATATCCATAAAATATTAATCAGAAACTTTACTTTTCGTTAATAGGATCTAACTTTTGTTTGTTATTCAATAAATATTCAATTCTTTTTCTATTTGACATTAAATTCCTTGCCAGGGCAGTTGTTTTTATGCAAATCTTGGCAATCTTAACTACATGCAAGCTAGATGCTGTTATATTTCTATGATTTTGCTATCTTTTACCTATTCACGTAATAACAACAATACAATATTAATTAACTTACATATTTAATTAATATTTTAATTTAATTAAATATAATAATTATTATTATTTACTATTATTATTATTATTATTGCAACACTTCGTTGGACCCCCAAAATGTATTTCTAGGTGCAGTAGTATGTGTGTTTATATATATGGGAGGCTGAATTTTGTACCCCCCCAAATGAAAAACGTTCCTGCGCCACTGCTGGCGCCAACAACTGATAAGCTGATACCGAGGTGTGACATCGAGAACATGAAACAATAAAACCCAACGATAAGACTCATTAATGATTACTTTCATTCAAGAAGACAGATAAACTTTTGACACATTTAGTTTTAATTGCCATGCCAGGTAAAAGTCGTAAATTCCCCACTCCTTTCAAGTGAAAAATTAATTTCTATTTGAAAGCCGAGATAAACGTACGAGACAAACACTCCGACCCGACTGCAAAATATGTTATTTCTAAACCGGTATCAGTCCTTGGGGGAAATGCACTGTCACGATGAAAACACAGTTCGGAAACTGCTGACTTCTGTGCATTTAATAGATGTTACTTACTGATATTACCAACATGACGATATGGTTCAGCATTCTTCCAAGAAATGAATTACGGATAATCTTACCTGAATACATGCATGTCAGAATTTCAGACTTCCACAGGCAGAATATAAAAAATCAAATTTATAAACAACAATAAAACTATGTGTGAAGAAATTATGGTTTATCTGCTACCTACATTTCGGTACTTCCACGTGTGCCTTCATCGTGGCCTGCCCGTCACAACAGACTGTCAGCATGGGCTACTTTGTTCTGCAATATTGCATCGATTGATTGATTGATTTAGTTTATTTTACTTCGCTTTTCTGCCACTTTTGGCTAAGCACGAAGATGAGGATGAGTGATGAAGGGACACTCACAAAGAAAACCCATGTCCAGGTCGGGATTAGAACTCGGGATCCCTGTCGTCGTAGCGTGCTGTGCTAACCACTCTGTCATGAGGATCGGTCCTGTAATATTGAACATCACATCACGGACTTATAAACTTTCTTAGTTTTCTAGAGAAAATCTGAAACAGCAATAGTGAAATTGAACTATCGATACTCCAAATCATCAAATTGTATTTATTGACTTCGAACAACTACTGAGCAATAGAAATGGTGGTTTTAGTTGTTAACTCGAACAGGCAAAAATTGGTGAACTGCTAGATATACCAAAAATTATACACTCTGTAAAAAAAAAATAGCATCACTGTATTCTTATTACGGATGCTGACAATTTTGAGTTTCACATGCATGCATCTTTCCTGCAAAACTTGAAATCAATTGATTGAAGCATTGGTCTGTTATCACTGCGTAGTGTGGTGTTATTCTTTTGTTGATTTAGTGTTTGGATTGTCCGCTGGAGTGTGTTGCAATCAGTTACTGCTGCAAAGCTTTGTAATCAATTGTCAGGCATCTGTAAAACGATTGTTAGTAATGCAACTTGTGACGTGTTTTATGTTGCAAACTACATATTCATTATTAACAGTTTGGATACGTTATCATATTTGTGAAGTGTTCTGGTGGGGTGTAGTGTATTTGAGCGTATTTTCTTGACAAAATGGGGCAGAAAGTGTGACATTTCACCACGTAAGCAAGGAATGGTTCTTGCTTTGCATATGGATGGTCATTCTCAGAGAGAAATTGGTCGACAACTTCAAATGCATCAATCCACAGTTAGCCGCTGCCTGCAAAAGCAACAAGAACATGGAAAATCATCACTGAGAAGTCACTGTGGCAGAAAGAAAAATACATCACCTCGACTGGATTGTATGATAAAGGACATGGCACTGAAGAACAGATGAATGAGTTCACGCCAAATTGCACATAAACTTCAAAATGAGGTGGGAGTTAATCGTACTCATGCTACTGTAGTATCCCGACTAAAGAAACAGGGTGTTTCTAAACACATCCCATGTAAAAAAAACAGACTAACTGATGCACATGCAAAAGTTAGACGTGAGTTTGTCACACGTTATGGCGCATGGAATGATACAGATTGGGAACATGTGATATTTTCTGATGAAAAACGATTTAAATTGCTGGGGAGTGACAGCTCAGTTAAACTGTGGATGCGGAAGGGAGAAGAACTTGCAAAATCTTGTATTTTAGAAACTCAAAAGTTTTGTGGCACTGTTATGATTTGGGCATGTTTCTCTGCAAAAGGGATTGGCATGATGCATATTTGCACATGGACCGTTAAGGCTGATCAATATCTGGAAATTCTGAATCGGAAAGTTCTACAAACTGCAGGAGATCATTTTTCTGGACAGAATTTGGACTACTTTATTTAATCAAGACGATAATGCAACCTGTCACCGTGCTCAGGTGGTGAATAACAGGTTTCATGATATGAATATTGAAATACTTTGGTGGCCGCCCAACTCTCAAGACATGAATCCTATAGATAACCTGTGGGCTATGATGTGCAAAAAACTTGGTAATCAGACGTACAGGTCAAAAGAGGAACTTATGGCAGCAATTGTACATGTTTTGAATGAAATTGAGGACGAATATTGTCAAAATCTCATTCATAGCATGCTTCGAAGGTTGGAAGCACTTAGGAAGGCCAGGGGTGGCCACACTAAGTACTAGTCAATGTATTTACTTACTATCATTACAAATTGGCATATCATGATGCATTTCAAACCTTTGTTCAATCTTTTTACTTGTAAAAATTGTCTTTGCCCGATAACGTTCCACAAGCTATATTTGCAATAATTTTGTTATTAGTTCTGTAAAGTGCATTATGTATGCAACTATGACTTAAATAATAAAAATATATTGTACAGATATAGTCTTTTATATAATTGTTAGGAAAACAAATCGACAAGTCGAATTAAATCAATAAAACGACTGATAATTTACGAGCGAAATGCTGACGACCAAAAATAATGAAGTGATGCTATTATTTTTTTACAGAGTGTATTTCATTATATTTTTCTTCTTCCTACAATGTGGTCAGATTTCTCTTTCCGATTCTTGCCATGCCCTGTTAAGGTTGTTATTTTATTTTGATTTTTGCTACTTAGCTTCGCTTTTCTGACACGATAAGAATAATATGATGAAATTGATGAAGGGACGCACGAATAACACCCATGCTCAGGCCGAGATTCGAACCTGAGACTTCTTCACTCCACCACCAAGGTCGGCGTATACATAAGATTAGGTATAAAGTTTTCTGGTAATGTAATTTCTCTTTAAGTGCTTTAAACAGATATGGCTACTGCAAGCTATTGATATCCTCTTTGATGTCCACAAGGACTTTCATGACGTATTCAGTCATAAAGCCCCGAATGTCCTTTATAATCTATTTACTTCAACTTCAATGCAGCAGACCGCACTGAATCCATATTGCCTATCCAATATCCCCAGTCGACTGGTTTTCTATAACTTTTTCAACAGTTTTATCTGAAGCTTGATGAGAAAGAATAAGCAAATTGGGTTGGTTTCTTTGACGTTCCTTGGTCTGGTGGCTGTGCAGATCCTCAATGTTCAGCTCCTTCTTCGTGTGAGCAATATGCTGTGGTCTCACTTGTAGATCTAGTGGGTGTTCCCCAAACCTTAGCCTTTGGCAGGGCTCGAAGTGGAAAATGTTAGCTGGGGGTTGCTTTGTCGAGCCTTGTGGTTTGCTGGGGGGAGGGATTACAACGTGCCACCACTCGTAACTCCAGGGTATGGAGATCCGAATTGGCAACACACCGCTCCTTGCTCCGGCTGGTCAGTTGGGAGCACCAGTTCTCACCCAGGGATCGGGATTAAGGCGATCCATATTCCTCCAGGAAGGAAACCACCGAATTGCGACACGTGACAGTAAATAAAATTCAAATACTTTATAATTAAAATGTCCAAAATCTTTAATCACGAATCGCGCGCGTACATACTGATTCGCACAAGTTAAAATTATATTTTGTTGGGTCATGCACGCTCGTAGGCAGTGATAAGTAGTGCTTGGAAGTTGAAGACGTATAAATTGCCAAAAAAAGACCTATAAAAAGACCTAAAAATATTAAAAAACGGACCTAAAAACGGATAAAAGGACTATAAATATGATCCAAATTAATTACACTGGCTGACAAAAAAAGTGAAGCACCCAGAAGGAGTGGTCGAAGATTACCCCATTTCGGTATACCTGCATACCATTGATGTGTGAGTAAATGATTAGATGTACAAGGATCTGTAATGTGTAGAACGCCCACCAGAGGGCATTTGTGACGTCACCTGCTGTTGCTGATAAGGTAGGACCAGTCACCTGCTGTGAGTCAGACAGTGCAGCACGAAGTTCAGAGAGGAAAACGAAGCACCGGCGATGCCTCGCAGACGCGTTAGACAGCCGATCCAGCAATTGACAGCATTTGACAGAGGCCGCATTGTGGGACTGCATGAGGCAGGTTGGTCGTATCGGGCAATTGCCAGGCATGTGGGCCATTCAGATGTCACAGTGGCCCGATGTTGGAATCAATGGGTACATGAGGGCACCCATGCACGTCGTGCAGGTTCAGGTCGCCCAAAAAACACCACCCTGAGGGAGGACCGTCCTATGGTGCTCCAAGCAGTGCGGGATCCCACAACTTCGGCACCCGTCATCCGAGAACATGTACTGGACACTCTACAACATCCTGTGAGTTCCCGCACAGTGTCTCGACGACTCGCATCCGCCGAATTCGGGTCCTACCGCCCCATGCGCCGGTTGCCGTTGACACCACAACACCGACACCTGCGGTTGGTGTGGTGCCGTGCTCGGGAGGCATGGACAGAGGACGAATGGCGTCGCATCATGTTCAGTGATGAGTCCCGCTTCTCCATGACCTCCGATGACCATCGTGTGCGGGTGTGGCGGCGTCGAGGGCAGAGGGCACATCCTGCCTACATTGTGGAGACACACACAGGTGTGACCCCTGGCATCATGGTGTGAGGAGCCATTGGATATGCGTTCAGGTCACCTCTAATAGTGCTTCGGCAGACTTTGACGGCACAGCGATACGTCACAGACATTCTGCGGCCACACGTCCTACCCCTTATGACACAGCACCCTGGGACAGTGTTCCAACAAGATAATGCACGCCCACACACAGCCCATGTGTCTATGGACTGCCTAGAGCATGTTGAGGTCCTCCCGTGGCCAGCACGATCCCCGGACCTCTCCATCATTGAACATGTGTGGGATGACATTGGACGGGGACTCCGTCCTAGTGCCAACCTGCGGGATCTGGAGGGACAGCTGCAACACCTGTGGACGAACGTGCCTCAGGAGAGGATCCAAGGGCTGTTTGACACTATTCCGAACCGCATAAGGACATGCATTGTGGCCAGAGGGGGTGCGACACCCTACTGACCTGGCGCCACCATTCCACCTGTAACTGCCAACGGGCTTGACTCTTGCATCCTATATTGTAATCAGTTCAATAAAGGTACATGGACTTTCAGCATATGTAGTTTCATTCAGGCCCAACCACTCCTTCTGGGTGCTTAACTTTTTTTGTCAGGCAGTGTAATAACTTCAGTTTTAACCTCCCCACCCCCTTCCTCTGCGCGGCACCTTGAGATCTTTGCAGGCGTGTGCTGTCTGGTCGTATACACCGTAGGCCTCCCCGATAGCGCAGTGGTAACGTCGTCGCCTTGTAATCAAGGGGTCCCGGGTTCGATACCCGGTGGAGGCGCATAGTGGTTCGGATTCCACTTAAAGCTGTAGGTCCAGTCCCAATTAGCCTTACTGTGCATAAAGTGGACTTAAAACATCAAATCATTGAACAAATCTTACGTATACACCGTGCTGAAAGCTTCAAAACAAGAGAAAGTTGCCACTTACAGCGCGACCTTCCAGACAAGTTACGGTTAAAGGATTTTGTACCGTACCTGCTTCAGTCGTCCAAAAATGTTTTTTTCTCTAGTTTCAGGGATCGGTTCAAATATATTTATTTCTAGCTTTTTTTTTTATTTCTTTACTACAGAAAGGATGTTTAAGAGGTGATGAACTGATGATGAATCTAATTGAGAATGGGCAGTAAAAACGTAGTCGAAAAAAGGTGAAGTTGCAAAAAAAAAGCCGTTAAGATCTAAAAAAAGGCTAAAAAAGGACCAATAAGCCAAAAAACGCCGAAAAAGGCAAAAAAGGAAAAATAAAACCCACCTTTTTGTGGCCTACAATGACCCAAAATGAACATATATTATGTTGGGCCTCGTCTTCGGACACTAGGGAAAAAAGGATTTTTCCTCAACTTCCGAGCCCTAGTGATAAGCAACTTATTTAACACGAGAATCCGCGCACCGCCTTCACAGTTAATAGCAAGACCTCAACTGCTACCTCAAGAGCGAGGCGCAGCATAACAGATTGTTCTAACTTACAATACAAACTCATAACATAAAATAGCACAAGAAAAACTGATAATTTATATAACACATCAATGTTAATTAGCGATAGTAAGCTAAAGTTCAGGTTGGCAACAATTAAAAATGCCAACGGGAAGTTTTTACGTCGCCAAAAACACGTAGCGTGGTTCCCCCACTCCTAGCATAAACAGCCAATAGGAAAACGATATTTTATTGAAAACGAGGGAGAAATACTTTGCTATAATATTACAATATTAAACTATATAGAAATAACTAAACTGATTTTATCAAATAATTCATATTTGCCCTTGCACATAAAAATGATTAAATAAAGATTTAGATTATAACGAAGACAAATTACTTTTATCTTGTACATTGTTGAACAAAATTCGATATTAAGAAGAAATGTATTTAACTTGAGCTTAAACAACAAAATTGGTGTGAAAGATAGTAATAATCCTAGCCATTTTGGATTTGAAAAACAATGAAAACGTTGCATATATTATTTGGGATAATTAGGGGAACCTGTCCTAAAATGACATACGGTAAGGAAAAAATGCTCTAGCAAGTGTATTAATTGCAACTCTTTGTTTATTTTTTACATATTAAGAACTCAAAGCATTACCTTTTATATTGTACAGTTAAAAATAATATATGTTATGTTATATGCTCTTTACAAAGGGTTTTTGAAAATGCAACAGTGTGTCATTTTACCTGAGGTACTTAGATAAAATGACATACCCATTTATAACACGTAATTGAACCTCACATAACCCATTCATATAAACGTAATTGAAACTTTTTACTTGCATCAAACGCAAGTAAATGTCCTTGACAGTAGCGTACGCAGAATTTCATCAAGGGGGGTGTTATTTGGAAAACTTTCTACAAATTCACATTACCATTGTTTTATTATACTTTAATTAATTAATAATAATAATAATAAATTAATATATAATTATTATAATTAATTAATTAATTGGTTTAATTAATAATAATAATTACTACTAATGCAGCTGCTACTTATGAAAGAAATAGAACAAAATTACATTTCTTTTGTTTCTTTGTTACAAAATAATTGTCTAGTCAACGGTTATTTGTATATGATAAGTGAGACATTTTAAGTGTGAAGAAAATCCATAAAAACAAGCAAATATATTAAATTTATTGAAATAATCGAAATATGAAACTCATTCTAGGAGCCGCGCTGGTCTAGTCTGACAACTTCGTGGGATATCCGGCTTCGATTCCCGGAATTGGTTGGAATTTATCCAGCCTTATCTCCGCACCCAGCCTCATAACAATGGGTACCTGAAAGCAACCCTGGGGTATGAAGGCTGCCGGAGCATGGTGCTGATCATGGTTCTAAGAGTAGTAGGTTGGCTCATCCGGCGGACGACTTTCGTCCCTTCCAGCGCATTACGTTATCTGGTGAGCAAATGTCGCAGCCAGCGGGTAGAAACCACATAGCAGGGGTTGTTTTTCATTGAATAAGTTTTCCGGGGAAGGTTTAAAACCTTATTTACTGCTTAAAAGGACTGGTATTTCTTTGCGCACAAAGTCAGTAGAAGTAGGAATGAATAGAGCGTAGGGGAGGCAGAAAGAAAACCTGTAGCTAATTTAGTCGCTTTTTCCTTGTACCTCAAGTTAACACATGTTTCATTGATCCTTGTAAGTGTTTGGACATTGTGTTAATATTTTCGCATTTTCACCATGGCTGTTGCTTTTTCTTCTATATTTCGGAAAGGCAAGTAACAGAAATGCTTTACCCGATATTTGAACTTTTGTAACTCACTAGACACTACTTGCGTTTACTAAATGATATATTGTCTGATGATACATACATTTAAAATGAAGGGTACTGTATTTAAATTCCTAAAATGTAACGTGATAAAACACATTCTAAGATCCTTCAGTGTCATTGTTACTAATTTTAGTTGGTTTAATATACCCATATCAGTGTTTGTGAAAAGTAGTAAAGAAAAGTTAAATACAGTACATAGGGAGGTAGTCACGGTAGTCATCCAAGATACAGTTCGTCGGGTGGAAAAAGTATCAATGAAACAACAAAAATCTAAATTGAATATTTTGTTTAATGGAAGAATGAAGAATATAAATATAAAATTTTATATAGTGCAGTTTTTTATTTCTTGTAAAATGATATTTCCTAAACGCCAAATGTTTAGTTACATTATTTCTAATGTAAGTTTGTACTGCAATTTTTTTAGTTTAACACAAATTTTATAAAGTATACAAACAACGTTACAGTACCACACGTACAAGCACAAGGGCTGACATAATCCTTCTTAACATATAATCAAACCCATAAGAACAGTGGCGCAGGAACGGGGGGGGGGGTACAGGGGTACATTGTACCCCATAAATTTTTGAAGGGGGTACTGTACCCCCTAAATCGAAGATTCCAGTTGTACCTCTTGTACCCCCCCCCCTCAGATACAAGATGCTACTGTTAAAAGAACCTAGTATTTTGTAATTGTTCAATACAAAAAAAATAAGTTGTAAGCATTATTTTCCTTACCACAGGAATTCAAACCGTGTAGACTTATTCTACATGTACTACCTTGTGCTTGCTACTAGTAAGTCATTGATCTGTGTGTTTGGAAATCTTTTTAAGGAGATGAGAATTATTCAAAATGTGTGTGGGACGATGGAATGAGTTACAGTTTACTTTCAGAAAATCACGCTGCAGACGAATTCCCTTCGTATAAGGGGGGTACATGTTTTGTAAACTAGTAATCGCGTCGATTCAAAGATATAAATCTGCATCAGAAGAGCATAGGACTGACCTTCTTTCATTTTGAATTTTTCAAATGGAATTTTCCGAAACGAATTCCTGCCTCGTCTTGTTTTCGAGATGCGACACGACAGACCAATTTCGGGGGTACAATATACCTCACCGATTATTTTTATAACTTTGTCAGAGGGTGTTCGGAAAACTGTACTTAAACCTATATATTAAGAGATTTTTTGAAAATAGAGATGGTACTGAGACAAGGAAAGTCTCAATTTGGAGAAGAGACTGAAATAAATCTCTGCTAAATCAAAACGAGACGATACTTGATGTCTGAGACGATCTCGTTCGAAACTTTGGTATCACATTTGAAGAATTTACTTAAAATAAATTTAAATTAGTGTGTCTTATTCAGACATACAAGACGTGTATCTTGTTCATATTCCAAATAAGTAGTTTATTTTGTTTATTGTAATTGAAAAGTTAATCCATTAGTGACAATTGCGAGCCTATGCTGCCCGGTTTCATCAATTGAGGATAAAATGTTTCGCAGCCTTGAACAAAATGTAAAGCAGAAAAACGTTATTAAGAAACGATTTTGCTTTAATGACATATATACGTTGTGAAAGTTTGAGTGGTGATACATTTGTCTCATCTCGATACCATTCCTAGTTGAAATGGATCAGCGATATTTCCAAGACATTAAAACAGGGTGCGATTTGTGATTTTATCAGAAGGGGAGGATTTACCTATGAATTATATATGATTAGATTGGACATAAATTGCTTAAAATCTAATTTTGATATTGAATGCAACACAAACATAACACCATTTCAAGTTACATTCTAAAGTCAAACTGTAAAAAAAATAAGTTATTCAGTTGAATGCACGAAATTAATGAGACTCTGCAGGTTCGATGATTTGCCATTTGGCTTGTAAAGAACACTGTAATGCTTATTTTCTGCATTAAACAATGCACTGGGAGTCTACAAGTATTGAAAAAAAGCAGGTTTGAAACTTCTAAATGATTTCTCTAATCAGTAAAGTTAAGGTTCATGGCACTGACCCCGCTTTCACACTCAGCTGTAGATATTGGTACAATTTGGATTGGATTCACAAAATCTTTGAGTGAGGTGGGAATGTGTATTGAATTTTCTTTGTAGATGCGAAAATCTTCGACTGGTAACGCATACATGCTTTCGCTTACATTAAAGTTCACTTTTTGATATAAACGAGGAATTAAAATGTCACCATATAACACAGGTAAGAGGGTCACTATTTATATTTTGAGCCTTGGCAACACTGATTGAAGTTAGGCGCGATTTGACGTTTGCACGGAATCGTCTGGCATTATTGACCATAACGTACTTCAAGTCATGGCCGTATTTAGAGGGGGGGTTTCTAGGGTTCAAACCCCCCCCGAAACTTCTGACATGTTGGATTAATGGATGTTCAGAAACCAAAATCTGTAACAAATTTTCAATTTTTTTTCGAAGCATCACAAAAATACAAGGAGACAATGTTGAAACGATCGAGCTAGAATTTTCATACATTTGGAATTCTGAAAGTTGAGTGAAACAGGATTTATTCTTAGAATCGTAGCCAACCCGCGACCCCTCCATTATCACTTCTGCTGTCATCTTTCCAGTGTTGTTCCTGCGTCACAAGGAATATAGACTGAAGATTCCCTTATGATTGTCCCAAAATTCGCTTTCCAGCTTTTAAATTTTCTGTCCGATAAAGTCGAAAATCCCCCTTGATAGGAGTTCAAACCTAGGATCTCCTGTTTCGTAGCGCATTACGTTCGCGATTGAGGTTACAATCCATGCACCAGGCTAAGTTTTTAAAAAGAATAACTGCTTCCACACTTTTCAAAATTCCAAAAATGTAATTTTAAAGTTAAACAACAAAACCTTTATGACTAAAATTTCCATCTAACTTTTAAAGCTTTTTCTTGAAGGTGTCTAAAGTTTAAAGACGAAGTATAATAATTGTGCATTTCAGTACACTCTGTATGAAACGTAAAAAAACAAAAAGAAACTTGTGCTGGATATTCACTCATCTGCTGGATTGAGTAAGCCCCCCTCAAGGATATAACAATAATATAATAATAATTATTATTAGTATTATTATGGAATAAAATTGTTTTATTATTATGAAATTATTATTTTCCAAAAATGTAATTTTAAAGTTAAACAACAAAACCTTTATGACTAAAATTTCCATCTAACTTTTAAAGCTTTTTCTTGAAGGTGTCTAAAGTTTAAAGACGAAGTATAATAATTGTGCATTTCAGTACACTCTGTATGAAACGTAAAAAACAAAAAGAAACTTGTGCTGGATATTCACTCATCTGCTGGATTGAGTAAGCCCCCCTCAAGGATATAACAATAATATAATAATAATTATTATTAGTATTATTATGGAATAAAATTGTTTTATTATTATGAAATTTTAATAATTATTGTACAATTATTGTTATTATTTCTATTATTCAAATTTCTGGCGACGCCCATGGGAACAATTATGAATGAACCCCCCCCGAAAATTTTTCCTGCCTACGGCCGTGCTTCAAATGTTTTGTCAATAGCTTCATTTGTGTTGTTTATGTTGCCTTGGAGATTGCGCGACAACAATAAAATGGAATTAACTCGTGAACATTTTCATGTGATGATTTTTTACGATTTTCGACGTGGATTATCAAGACAAGAGTGCATCGATCAACTTACTTCCACATTTGGCGATGAAGACCCATCCTTTGCCACTGTGAAACGCTGGTATAACGAATTTAATCCTGGCCGCCATTAGCTCACCGACGAGATTCGCGAAGGTCGTCCAAAATCAGTTGTTGTTCAAGAAAACATTGATGCTGTGCAAAACCTAATACTGCAAGATCGTCATGTGACATACTGTGAGATTGAGGCAACCATAGGCATTAGTTCCACCAGCATATATAAAATATTACATGATCATTTAGCTGTGAGAAAGGTATGTTCTCGTTGGATCCAACACAATTTGACAAAAACTCAAAAATACGCTCGCGTCAATTGGTGCAAACAAATGCTCAATAAATACAATCGTGGTGCTTCAAAAGACGTATATAAGATTGTAACAGGTGACGAATCATGGATATATGCATATGAGCCGGAACGTAAACAGCAGTCGACTGTATGGGTGTTTCAAGATGAACCCAATCCAACAAAAGTTGTTCGCACTCGAAGCACATCGAAACAAATGGTCGCCTGTTTTTTCGGGAAAACTGGTCATGTGGCAACTGTGCCTTTAGAGGAACGTAGAACGGTCAACTCTGAATGGTACACAACAATTTGTTTGCCAGAGGTCTTCGGTCAAATACGGAAAACAAACAAACGCCGTCGGATCATTCTTCATCAAGACAATGCCAGCTGTCACACATATCTTGTCTAACAACCGACTTTATGAACAGTCAAAAAATCGAATTGATGGGTCATCCGCCGTACAGTCCTGATTTGGCACCCAATGACTTCTTCTTGTTCCCGAATGTCAAGAATAAATTGCGTGGACAACGATTTTCGTCGGCGGAAGACGCCGTTGATGCGTTCAAAAACCATATTATGGAGGTGTCTCAAGAAGATTGGAAAAACTGCTTTGACAAATGGTTCGAACGAATGCAAAAGTGTATTGACCATAAAGGAGAATACTTCGAAAAACAATAAAGCAGTTTTCAATGACAAATTCCTGTATTTTCATTGTTAGGCTCAACATATAAATAGTGACCCTCGTATGTATCTGCATTTAATACGACCACACCCGAAAAGAAACCTAGCTTTTCAAACAGGCTCTTCATATTGTCCACCAACCATTGAAGGAAATTATTTCGAGCGTATGGTTTTCCTCTAACTTTGCTTGCTCTGAGATATGAATGATTTCGGTTTATGCAATGATAGTACTTACAGCGTTTGAAGAGCATCATAAAGTACAGCTAATCACATTACAAATATTTACTATGTCAAATATTTTACAAATTCTGCAAAGTTAGATCTCTTCCGAGTTGATCGGGAATCATCTAGTTTCAGTATTTTTTTTTTATAATTATTTTTTTAAAGGCAACACAACGCTATAGCTGTCAACAAGCGTTCGAAAAGTGCTGTTAACATACGTCAAAGTTTTTCTTATTTGATAGAAATGTACTTGTAACACACCTTCTAGAAGTCTGAGAAAATACCTAATAAATGGCTTCTAAAGGGCACTGCATACGGTACATATCTGTCATAAATTAGTTTAATGATATTTTATATATAGCTATATGGGGCTCTAAAATGAACTCAACTGAAGTAGAATTCTGCAAATACGATATATTTAAAAATATGATTTTCATATTCAGTGGATAGGAAATGATTATTCCTGATTTGGAATGAATCAAGTTAGAGGAGGGGGAATGCTCCTCACCCCATAGCAACCTGCATTAAAATTAATACATGTAGCTTTGCTCGCAATTTTCATATGCAATTTTCATATTACAAACTCCTGATTTTCCATCCCATTAAATTCAAAGTGAGCTCAGAATAAGCTCCAGAGCTTTATATGTTTTCGAATTATTATCTGGTCTTGAAACCGGTTTTAAAATAGTCATAAATTGTAAAAAGTAAATAATAATAAATGAATACAAATTATTTGAGCAAATTTTGCATTAAAAACTCTATATTCACGTCTAAAATGGAATTCCGCATGCTCCACATTTTACAGAAGTATACATATATGTGTGAAGTACACACGCTTCTACAAAGCGAAATCCACTGTTTTCGTGCATTTTCATCTCTCGGAAATCTAAAATATCTAACAGCTCCTCCTTTAGTCTTACTGTTGTAATTATTACATCCGAACACACCACAAGCCATTTTGAAGAAAACTCCCAGTAAAGAAAGAAACGTCTATTTGTTAGCGAGAGACAAAGATTCACTTCCAGATGTAGCGGGCGAAATCTCGAGTTGCTCACCAGTTGACGTCACAGCAGCTCCGGGAAATCTCCGGCGATGCGCATGAGCCTACCATGTCTCTTAGTATCATGGTGCTGATCACATCATCTGCAAAATAGTTCGAGATCGAGAATCTTTGGGGGCCACCACACCACTACGTGTGCCTTCATGGCACGGTGCTATATGCACGGGGAAATTTACATTACCTTTACCTATGGAACTCGCCCAGGATGATGATGAAGCGCGAGAATACGTGTTGCTAAATTCCACTGAGTCTATATTATCGTTGAAAAGTAAGTTTATAGACATTCCAACACATTTTCACTTTTAGGTGATTCACAAAGCACTTCTTCAACATTATTTAATGATGTGGATGTAGACTCAGCATCACTTGAGAGTTCACAAGGGGATGTGAAATCAGTACCGGGAAGAACGTTTGCAATAAGGTCGGCACATTGCGAAGAAGCAAGGAATTTTCACAATTCTCGCGAGAGTCACTGCGCGACTTTTTGCAAAAAAATTGCAAAATTGAACTTTGCGGCCGCTTAGATTGTGTTTGGAATGTTGTGTTTTTCTTCATGCTGCATGGGAGTAATAATTCAAATTATTATTATTATTATTAGTGTCGCAGATCTTTGACTGTGATAAATTAGCCATTTTTAATTTTTTTCTACAGCATTTTCCATAATATTTCAAAAGCTCAAGGGGGGGTTTAAACCCGGTAACCCCCCTTGCGTACGCCACTGGTCCTTGATGTCTTCGGTACACCAGCACACTCATTGTGCACGCACATTGAACTTTGTATGCACTTCAGCCATGTCTCCTTTGGTTTCGAATGACTGAATAAGTCGTTGCAATAGATGCATGGCGCATCGTCATCACTATCATGTAGCTCAGAATCATCATCGTCATTATCATCAAACTGAAGTTGAATCTTTGCTTCTCGAGCTGCCCATCTTGATTCTAATAGTTTCTTCTCTGCAACTTTTGTCTTCAGTTCGGTGAGGAAAGGGCTACCTGTTAAGAGTTGTGGTCCCTCATGCTTCATTTTTCTGGAGGACCTGGCCTGGGATGTAGAGGGTAGTGGTGATATGTCGATTGGTCTGAGCAATGAGGGTGATGAAGTTGGAGTTACAGAAGTGGTACCACAAGGTGATGGCGGAGGAAAAGATTGTGCAATTTCGATTACAGGAGTCAAAGATGGAGATGATTATGATTCGGCCACAGTTTCAGGTGTATCAATTCCTGGCTGGGTCCCACCTTCAATATATGCCCAGTCTCTTTTTCATAATCCTGATTAGACCTTTCAGTTGTTGCCGCTGCCATAAACATATGGTCTGGAAAACATCAGGATAAAGGGCCAGATGCCTGTTTCAGAGAATCCACGAATGGCTTTGATGAAAGTGGCAGCTTTTCCATAAGCCAAAGAAAATAAACTGCCAACTTGGTACTGTGTTACTACCCTCCCGGGATGAGTTTTCAATCGTTTGCGGACTTCTTCATTGTAATATGTCTTCAACGGGCCAGAATACGTTACATCCAAGGGTTGAAGTCGATGTGTGCATTTATAGCACGTTGCATATTGTCCTTATGCCATGGCTGTCTCAGTTTTTCTTACGTACTTTCCAACCATTATTTTTGTAGCCTAAAATAATAATAAAAGAAAACATTTTCAGTCTGCTGTCCATAATATCTACAATAATTCAGTTGCAATAGTTATTTTATTAATAATTATGGTTACTGTAGCCATTACTGGTATTATTTGCACATTGAACAACTTTCAACACTTACATATTTTATGCCTTGGCAATAATATAATTCCTATTAAATGTGTAGGTCCACAAAATATTTACTCTGGTAAAATGACATACTATGTCATTTTATCCTAGTAATGAGTATGTCATTTTACCCTCTGTCATAACCTCAAACAGGTGTGTTAATGCTCGCGTTTATGAATACTTGCAAGATTTTACAATGGGTTTATAATATGCACAATATAACTATTTCCTTACCTTATTTATACAAATGTTGGCCCGCTTATTGTAATTGTAGAAATCTGGCATCAAACAATGATCACCTCAAACTTTTACAACTCCGTATTTAAGGATTACGCTCCTGTTCCGAAATCCGTTACACAATGGCAACGCCAATCACACAGTTTCTTTGTTGTCTACTACAGTACACAATCAGAGACTGAAAATTGCTGCCCCTTGCGGCAGTAACGGGAAACTCAAGGTATGTCATTTTATCTGAGTATGTCATTTTAGGACAGGTTCCCCTATTAGCCTATAAATTCTGAATAAATGTTGCAAAAATACGCGAATAATATTATAAAATAAGATAAAACGTAAATATATACATGAATTATGAAAACAATTAAGTATAAATAATTTAATCCAAGTTCTTAACTTGAAAGTATACGAATAAGATAAATGCCAATATAAGACTGAATTCTGCCTAGCATGGAGGTCGTTACAGGCAGTGGCGAAGCGTCCTATGAGGCCAGGAGGCCGGGCCTACCCACGCCATTACTCTTTTAAAGGTGTATTTACTTATTTTGTCAAAACACATGTAATGCAATGGAAAAGTTTGGAATTTTTATTTATGATAATTACAAAAAAATTCTAACCCTGTCCAGTATACGAACTTTCCACGGAGTGAGGCACATTTGCTGGGGCCTCTTCCCTTCACATTCCGTCTTACGGTCGTATATGCGGGAAGCCTAATCTTACCGGTACTGTACGTATGCTTATAACGTGCTCCTGAGGCCGGCCTCGCGGTGTTACCCACTAGGACGAACAGAATATCAGCAACATTGTATTTCCGCCAGGGTTGGAAATTTGTGGTGTACCGGCATTTTTTGTAAACATTAGCCTGTGTTCGTGCAGAGAGATTTCTATTTCATTGTACATTCTCCATATTGTGTACGAAACTTAGGTTTTCCTTCCTTTCAGCGACAAGTGTAAGTGAAATTGAAAATTACGGAGTACTGTAGTTCTGACTTCGTTTTCTGGTCAGAGCGCTGATGGTCTTGTCGATTCACCCAACACCGTAGCGTAGACAGAAAGTCTAAAGAACTTATATTTGTAAAGTAAGTCTTCATACCAAATTATGTAAATTAAAATGCTAGCTACGCCTTATATTTACAAAGTAGTTTTACTTTCACTGGAAATAGAATAATTTATTTTTATCGTGAACGGGGATTCCCTCTTTTGTTCCCTGTATGTGAAAACTTGCCTCCTGCTCAGGACGCTACAAGGGAGCGTGGCTAGGAGCGCGAGGTTCGTGGCGGTAGAGCTTTGTTTGTGATTCGTGTCGTGTGCAGCGATCAGATTTATGCAAGAACAATCGAGTTCTTAATTGAGTGAAGATGTAATCATCGGTAAGGTAGGACCCACTTTTGGTCTTTCATGTTTCCTTCTTGTAACAATCATTTCTAAAATGTTTTCAACTATATTTTCCTTTGCAAGTAGCAGTGGCAAGTGACAGCAAAATTTAAAAAAAATATTCAAAGTTGTTGAAACGTTATTTAATGCGTTAACACTGTCGTCGAATAAATATTACAAGCACACATTTTTTTATGCAGCCGACACAAGCGAAGAGGTAGGCAGTTTCGTTTACCCTGAAGGGACAACAAGGGAAGAGTGCGGACAATGAGAGTACAATGCAAGAGAAGACTTTTTTTGGGTTTAGGACAAAGAGCGTTATGGGGTTATTGCGCGGGCCATGTCTATTTCAGGTCTGGCGGAACAGGCCAGTGTTGTCACATTGGATTGGCAGAAAAGAGCTGAATTGCGCCTAAAAATTGGGATTCTATTCTCTCAAGCAACTACATTTATTATAACCTGTTTATATGTTACATAGTAACCTGTCGTGTTGCCGGGTCCCAAACAAGGATCCTATGTTATACGTATTATCACGTAAAGGTGTCTACTAACACAAGGGGTAGAACAAAACGATGCGAAGTATACACACTGAATGAGAGAGGTCACCTTTATTTGTTTTTTTTTCTTGAAAGCCCCGTGGTGGTCATCCTAACACGTTACGAAGCCAGGTGACCTAATTGTGGTCATGTCAGTGTTTCCTGATCATCTTTAATTCATTCTCCATACATTCTCATTGTCACGATTAGCATAGAGAAGAACAAATGAGATGAAAATATTCAAAATTTAAATTATGTTTACTTGCACATACAAGTGTCAGAAATTCATTTATCTAGAAAGCCAAGACTGGAATTAACTACAACCATTCCTTTAGTTAGACAACAGCTAACAATGTTGTTTTCCTCGGTGCGAGGAAGTCTTGCTAAAGAAAACTTAGTTGGCAGCAGTAGAACGTACCAAACTGACAGTCGCTGAAAGTGCGGAATTCTGTCGTCTGCTCACGGCACAAACGTCAGACTGACCCAAAAATTATGGGGGGGGGGGTTCTAGCCCTTTTCACCTCAATTGCAAAATAAATTTAGAAAAAAAGTGATGAAGAATTGACAACGGGACTCGAGCACTATTCGTTGGATTTTTGCGATGTCCCATGATTAGTAGTTCTTTCTGGAGGTGTGTGCATAAATCAGGGGTTGAAAAAAATACAAATAAAAAAAAACCCGAAATGAACAAAATCTAGATCGATGACATCTGGTGGGCGGGAGGAGAACGTCTAAGACATAATTATCGTACTGATGGCCGGTAACAACACTTTGAAAACGTCACGCTACTGGCAAGTAAAGAAGCAGCCTGGAGAGACATTGAACCACTCTCCATGACGTAGCCACCCTCCCTTTCTTTTTACATATTTAAGCAACTAATGGAAATTATCGCACTTTTGTGCCTACCCTGCTAGGAACTCTACGCTTCGCCACTGGTTACAGGATACTCTATGGTTTTGATATGGTGGAAATGAAACACCAGGAGGGATGCTCCCATGGTTTAACATGGTGGCAATGAAACAGCAGGAGGGATGCTCGTATGGTTTAATAAGCTGGCAATAAAACAGCTTAGGGGGATGCTTTGTGAAAATTTTGCTACCTGGGAGATAACAAGGCTGTTATTGGACCCCGGGAGTTTTTGATGAGTGCAACTATGCCGCCAGAAAGTCCCCCAACCTTCAAGTACCCTTTAACTTATGATTTCATTCGATCCCCTACCCTTACCGCTGACCAGGGTAATGCCTATATTACAATTCACATGACTTGTTTCCTTCATTTGTGATGTCTAGGGGTTTTTCCAGCTACGAGATTGCACTTTCCTTTGATCCCCTGTTCTGCTGAATCGCCACAAGGATTTGGAATTTCCATGCATCTTTCCTGTTGATATGTGTCACATATACATGCCAAGGAGCACATAAGGGTCAAGTTCAGCATTGCTTACTGTACTGAGCAACTTATATTGACTTGATGTTTGTTCTCATTTATTATAGCAACTACACTTTTATGTTCCAGATCATTAATGATCGTTTTTTAACAGTATATGATCCTTGTATTTTGACCCCCTAAATATGTTCTTACTGTTCTTTAAAGCCGTATGATCCCAATATAATCCTTGTCTCCCAAAACGTTCAGAGGGAAAAAAATAACCATCGATTATACAACAATGCTAAACAAGTCCATTTTCATTATTTAATGTTAGTACTTGGTAAGTCTTTCGGGGAGGGACCCCCCCTAAATATATCCTTGCAGGCACGTATCCAGGAATTCCTTACGGAGGAGCTGAACACCATTTTTTTTAAGGGGTATAGATAGAACCTCACAATTGTATGTTTAAGGCCAGTGGTGGCAATTTGGTTCCAAAACGGAGAAAGGGGGGGAGGGGTGCAAGGAAAGTTTACTTTCTCTTTGTAGACAAGGCTTAGCATTAAGATACCATAGTGTGGAGGCAAAAAAATGGGGAGCAACTATCTCCTAAATCGTCACCACTGTTTAAGGCTGTCATTTTAATCAGAACGTGAAATCGGAACATTTTTTACCACTAGACTCCCCTGTTTCCATGCATTTACGTTGTGTGCCGGAACCATCTGAGTATGTGTGTTTGTCCATTTCTTCTCATCAGGCATCAAAACATCTATGGTGTCTTTGAGTGTTTTTAAGAAGCTGTTACACATGCACAGGATTGACAATCCACTTCAAACTGTGGGCTGCGAACTGGACGCAGACAGTACTCGAATATTTCTCTCTGATTCGAGCCTGAACACTACTAATATGTCTTGTTCTCCCATGTTTGCAGCTCTTATAAAACCGAAACCCACCAAATTGTTCATATTCAGGCCTAAGTACTCGCAAGTGTTCAAAATTGTCTGCCACAGCTTCCGCAGTCTTGTCACATATCGGCACGAAACAAAGGAAGTCTTCTAGAATACAGCTGGATCGCGAAACAAATTACTGTACAGTCCGTTCCCAACACATCTAATGTTTCGTCTCCCAATATGATCAAAATGCTTACTAATTTATCTCCAGTGACGTGCCCAAGGGAGGGAGGGTTGGTGGGATCATAACCCCATTTCACCCAGTATTCCTTAAAAACAGAACGTCAAAGACAGGAAAAGATTGCAAAATGAGGATTGGCCATCAAAAGTAGTATGCGTAACTCCTCTCACCTCCGAAAATCCTGGGAACGCCACTCATTATCTCGGACACATTTTTTAAAAATCAACTCAACAGAAGTTTTTATCACTGAAGTAAAGCGCCTTGTACACGATCAAATAAATCATGAACAAGTCCTTGAATTGAATGCTTAAATGAAATTATATCCGAGACAACGCCATTTTTATCATTGGATCCAACGTTCGATCAAAGAATTTTTATTTAAGAATGGTTCTAATTAACGCATATTTATATTCAGGGCAGAGACGGCGACAGGGGTGGGCATGGGTGGACCAGCGCCCACCCAAAAAAATCCTGTGCCCACCGGATTGCCCACCCAATCAAATTCACTAACAAGGGAGGTTATCTAAGTGTCCCTCTCCGATTTCCATGAAACTTGGCAGGTGTATAGAAGGGCCCAAAGGAAGGAATACGTGTTTTTTTGTTTCGGCTAAAAAACGGTTTTAGGGGTCAAAGCCCCCCTCAAATTTCAAGATGAGGACAAATTGAAGTGGGGATCTGACCCCTGTATCCCCCTCCAATTTCAATTAAACTTGGCAGGTGTATAGAAGGGCCCAAAGGAAGAAATACGTGTATTTTGTTTCGGCTAAAAACTGTTTTAGGGTGCAAAGCCCCCCCTCAAATGTCAAGATGAGGACAAATTGAAGTGCGGATCTGACCCCTGTGTCCCCCTCCGATTTCCATGTAAGTTGGCAGGTGTATAGAGGGGCTCAAAGGAAGAAATATGTATTTTTTTTGTTTCGGCTAAAAAACTGTTTTAGGGGGCAAAACCTCCCTCAAATGTCAAGATGAGGACATATTGAAGTGGGGATCTGACCCCTGTGTCCCCCTCCGATTTCCATGAAACGTGGCAGGTGTATATAGGGGCCCAAAGGAAGAAATACCTGTGTTTTGTTTCGGCTAAAAAATTGTTTTAAGGGTTAAAAACCGCCCTCAAATGTCAAGATGAGGACAGATTGAAGTGGGGATCTGACTCCGAAACCACGCAAATCTGGCATAGGAACAACACGCTCATATAATTATAATTGGAACACACACAGCACAGAACTGTATGATTGAAGTACCAAACGCAGTGCAATTGTAGAGAGCCGCCGAATTCCTAGACACCGTTGTTCCCGGATAGGGATGGGCATAACAATAGACGGATTAAAGCAGGGTAACGGAGCATCAAAATAGCCGCACACGGGAACCATAATTCTATCAAGCATCACCTAGATATCATATAGGTGATATCCATAGCCAAGGACACAAGAGGATAGTTACATACATTAATACACAGCATGTATAAAACATTTATTACCACCAGGAAGTAACATGAAACAACGTTATGGTAACCGATCTGCCAACTCAAAGTAAAGACAAGCACCCATGCATCACATTGAAAACCGCCCCTATTGTTGCTTCTACGGTGTCAATGTACAGTGTCTCTCAAAAGTTTTAGGACAACGACATTTTAAACTAGGCAACCCAATTTACACAAGGCGTTGGTGGGTTGCGTGTAGAGTTAGGCTCAAATTCAGGGTTGCCACATGCACAATAGATATTTATAAAATACGTGAAAGGAATAAAAACAAGTAATATTGTATAAAATTATTAAAAATATCACTATTATATCGCAAGTGACAAAATCCTTTCTGAAAGGAAAAAGATAGGTTTTCTAGTATTTTATTGCTGATGAGTCTACAGAAAGGAAAAGAGGTGAGAGAAAACGAAAGGTGACAAAGGAGAGGAGAAAGAGAAAGCGAAAGGAGAAGAGGAAAAGTAGAGGAGAGAAGAAAGAGAGGATAGACGAGGAGAGGAGATGTAGTGAAGAGAATGGAAAAATATTCTAGGAGAGATGAGGAAAATGGAGCAAAGAAGAGAGAAGAGGAGACGAGAAGAGGGGAGTGGAGAGTAAAGGAGAGAAAAAGAGAAGAACGAAACGAAGAGGAGAAGAGTGCAGTGGAGATGAGTGGGATGGAGATAAGATGCGAGAAAAGTAGGGAAGGCGATATGAGATAAAAGCAGAGCGAGCAGGAGGAGGGGAGAGGAGAAGGAGAAGAGAAGAACAGAAGGGACTGAAGAGAAGAGGTAGTTGCAGAAAATATCGTCTCAGCGTCAAGAATTGATGCATTGGTCAAATTATCGACATGAAACATTCAATAACATTTTGAAATGTATTGGAGAATGTATTAGATCGGTTCGAAATGTATTTTGGCTTAGTTCACAGCAAGGTAAAAACTTCCATGTAAGATCTTTGATTTTACCTGCGATTATACCACTAAAAACATGAACGTAATTTGAATATTTATAAGAATGATCCAATTTTTGTCCACTTCTCGGTTCGTTGAAATGGAGATTTTGTAATTTAATATTTCCCCTTCCCCCATCGTTAATTCCAAACTGAATCATTCCGTTTCACACGGCGTGGACAATGAACACAATGGGATAGGTCTAAAACTTACGAAAATTTTCTGCCACCGGAAGGGTTTGAACCTACGACCATCAGATTGCCAGTCCTGAACGGTAAACATTACCCTACAAGCTTTCGCTCCTGAAAGTAAGTAGAAGGAGCTGACCAATGTGAAATGTAGATGCAACTCTCCTCCTACATGTAATGTGCAAACGATACTTGTTTGTAACAAAGAAAACGAAGGTAGTACGACTTTTCCTTTCCTTTTTCCTTTCAGAAAGGATTTTGTCATTTGCGATATAATAGTGATATTTTTAATAATTTTATACAATATTACTTGTTTTTATTCCTTTCACGTATTTTATAAATATCTATTGTGCATGTGGCAACCCTGAATTTGAGCCTAACTCTACACGCAACCCACCAACGCCTTGTGTAAATTGGGTTGCCTAGTTTAAAATGTCGTTGTCCTAAAACTTTTGAGAGACACTGTACATACTCGTCACAGTAATGGTACTCCTCAAAAAAATGATTTAAACATAATGTCCGGTTACACCATGCACATCTGATTACTGCCACTGCACCACAAACATCACATATAGGATTACTGTCACCACCAAAACAGAATGCCACCGGATACTGAAATGGAGGTGGCCTTTCGGGAAGATACCCACTCTTATGCCGTGCGTATTGGAAGACGTGTCGAAACCTGGGTGAGGACAACTGGTTATGTGTGAGTGATTGTAGTTTGATAATGTTATTGCGTAGTTGGAGATTAATGTCACTGTGTAGTAACAGGTCAAGATCGGAAAAACCGTCGCACGAATTTTTTCCAAATCCTAAATCCATACACATCTAATGGTTGGAGAGTGCCAGTCAATCCTTTAGGTATTGTCAACAGAGTAATGTTTTTGTCTCGTGGTGTCACCTCTCGCATAACAATATCACTATGTCCACTCCACGAATCCAATAGTAGAGCATGGAAACCTGAGGGGGGACACAGGCCTCATCTTGATATTTGAGGGGGATTTGCCCCCTAAAACTGTTTTTTAGCCGAAACAAAAAACACGTATTTCTTCCTTTGGGCCCGTCCACGCATCTGACACGTTTCATGGAAATCTGAGAGGGGACACAGGGGTCGGTTCCCCACTTCAATTTGTCCTCATCTTGACATTTGAGGGGGGTTTTGCCCCCTAAAACAGATTTTTTAGCCGAAACAAAAAAACACGTATTTCTTCCTTTGGGCCCTTCTATACACCTTCCAAGTTTCATGAAAATCGGAGGGGGACACAGGGGTCAGACCCCCACTTCAATTTGTCCTCATCTTGACATTACAGAGGAGGTTTTGCCCCCTAAAACAGTTTTTAGCCGAAACAAAAAACACGTATTTCTTCCTTTGGGCCCTTCTATACACCTGCCAAGTTTCATGGAAATCGGAGGGGGACACAGGGGTCAGACCCCCACTTCAATTTGTCCTCATCTTGACATTACAGGGGAGGTTTTGCCCCCTAAAACAGTTTTTAGCCGAAACAAAAAACACGTATTTCTTCCTTTGGGCCCTTCTATACACCTGCCAAGTTTCATGGAAATCGGAGGGGGACACTCAGATAACCTCCCTTGTAAGTACATACACTTGGGGATATTTGAATGTTTCAATAAATAAGTGTATTCTGGTGAACCCCTAAGTTTCAGTCAAAAACTCGTATGATGAAAATAAAATGATGAGGAACATGCATTTAAATTATGAGAAAGTAATTTAATTCTTCAGCATTGTCTACCATCACACTTTCTATCACTGTCGCCGGATAGCTATATAAAATTGAGTATGTGACTGCCTTGTAGTTTTTGCACTTGAAGGACAAAATGTGATGCAACCGATATTTATTTATTTCACTACATTGACATGACTGAAATAATGTGATTAGAATGTATGGCTGCCCACACAAACACTTCCTTGCAATAATTGTGTCCATCGGAGACAAAGAAGTGGAACAAGATGCGAGAATAGATTAGAAAAGAAAGTGCAGTGTTATGTATTTGCTTGTAAGTGTGTAAGGGCAAATATATGTATGTGTGAGTGTGAGCGTGTGTGCCCGTATGTATAGGTTAGATTACCTTTCTTATATGTAATTTTTCTTTGTATTTTTTATTTCTCTGTAATTTTTATATATTTTTTCTTTCTTTTTTTCAATATTTTAATTATTTCATATTCAATTTTTTTGTAAACATGGTCAAGTGGAAGAAAAGGCTCCACAGCCTTAACTTCGCCATGTAAAAGAAGACGAAATAAATAAAAGAAAGAGGAAAGACACCAAACACACACAGGTGTGTGCGTGGGTGCCAGTTAAGAGAAATACTTGAAGAATGGAACGAGAGAAAGTGAGAGGGAGAAAGAGGTAACAAGCTGAGAAAGATATAAGAAGGCATTAAAGGGTAAATTGCCCCAGGGCCCCTACCAAGAAAAAATCTTTTAACCAGCTGGCTATGCTTGTGAAAAATACAGAAGAAGTTGCATTTTAAAAATAAAAACTTCAATATTGTCGTATGTCTACACTCTTCTGGATCCAATTGTTGCACAGCTGTCAGTCGATCTGTTTGTAGATATCTGAAGTCTTCTTTGCAGCATTTTTGGTAATTTTACGTATGTGTTAGTTCATATTTTGCGAATTTTTAGTCCATATGTATGTAGCTACATACAAAGCCACTTGTTAGTACATATTAATCCTAGTCCTGGTATAATGCATGACGTTTAAAACTCAACGTTAGATAGACCTGAATTCTCTAATTTCCTTGTTGTACGTAACAGCTGTGCATCGGCGCACTGCAGCGATTTTTCTATCTGCTCCATTAGCAACACTGCTTCTTTAGTTCTGTCGCGCATCGCACGGCAGAAATAGCTGTGCTGGACTCTACCATGGATTGATTTGGATGTGATGTGGAAATAAGGCACACTTATTCAAACAATCAATTCTCAGATACGATTAAGATAATAAATAATCCTACGAAGTACATAACTTTCTTTCGTTAATAACATTGTTTTAGAACCATGAGTTTTTCTAGGGAAAAAAAATTGTGGAGATACTAGCGCTCTCTCTCTCGGTGCATAAGTGAACTACGGGACACCTAACTTTAAGCAGCGCTTTTGTGAACGGACGTCGGAATGAGTTGATTGTTTCCTTTCGGCTAAATAAACTAGCAGAGCTAGTACAATGTTGTGCCCACTCTTTGAATCTAAGAGGGAAAGCAGCGGCTAATGCATGTCCTGCAGCTGTTCATTTGATTGATTGATTGATTCAGTAGCGTACGCAGGATTTCATCAAGGGGGGGTTATTTCTAAAACTGTTAAGCCAAATTCATATTACCAGTGTTTTATTATAGATTACTTAATACTACTATTACTACTAATGCTGCTGCTGTTACTACTAATATCACTACTACTACTATTAAGTAGTAGGGATCTACATAAATATACTTATGAAAGCAAGAGAACGAAATTATTTTCTAGTCATTCGATTTTTAACAAATTCTAGGAACATGTCAACTTCGTTATGAAATAATTGTCTAGTCAACGGTTAGTTGTATATGAAAACATTTTAAAAGTGAAGAAAATCCATGAGAACAAGCAAATATATTAAAACAAATTTAAATAATCAAAGTATGGAACTCACCCAGCAGGAGGATAAAGAGGCACGATGTAGAATTCAAACTCACTATATACATGTAGGTCAATTTCACTGAGTCTATTTTTGGGTTCAAAAGTAAGTTTAAACTAATAAATAAATCAAATAATATGTACGTATTTGTCCCTACACATTGGAAATCACAGCACAATGTCCAAACGACGACTTTTTTTCATTAGTTCATTCAGCACATCTTCTACAGTTGGAGTGTGCTTCTTATGTATGTTCAGGAGTGCCAATCCATTTAATCGTGTATTTCCTGTAGAATTGCGCAAATATGTTTTTAAGCTGCGCAATGTGGAGAAAGATCGTTCGTTTGTGCACGTGGGCACGGGCAGCACAGCCAATATTTCTAGCAATGCAAATATATTTGGCATTATGTTTGGATTGCAAATGACTAATCCATCTATAGCAGTTTTTGGTTGGTCTATCTTCTCATGACGTGCAATTTTTCTGTACCATAATTTTAATTCAGTGTTCAGGTCTTCTTGGCAATCGCTTCGTACGTCGCTGGCATAGAACTCCGTGAGCGAAGTGAAAGCAGCAACTTGAGAAGGCAGAGGGACTAAAGGTGCTAGGTAAAAGACACTGAAAACTCTTTAAAATGTCCTTATGTTTCAAGAAACGAGAATCCAATTGGGACATAAAGGCATCCAGAAATGGGATAAAAGTAGAGACGCGAAAGTAAATTTCTGGCGTCGCAGATGGCAAGTCACACGGTTTCTCTGTCGTGCTGCCATGCGGGGGATTTGAATGGAGGACCCCAACCTATCTAAGACTTCGGAAGCACAAGTGAAGATTTTTAGAAATTCTTCATTGACATTTTCGCGCAAGGATTTCATTTCATTGTTAATATCTTCAGCGAGGTTTACGGCTTCCAATAGATCAATGGTCGAATTCTGCAGGAACTTACACAAAGGCAGACTTACAGAAAACAGCTTTTGAATACAAAACAGAGATATCACAAATTGACAATCACTCAGAGCACATAAAATTGAATTTGCCTGTGTCGACGAGTCTTTGTCTTTCCATTCTGATATGTTTTGGAGTGTTGCAATAATAGGGTCATACGATTCCACCACCGCGGCCACTGAGTCGTACCTTTCCAACCAACGCGTTGCACAGAGTTTAATTAATTTTTCACGCCGTGAAGTTGTAGTTTCCAATTCATTTATCGACGATTTTAAAACATGTTGCCTTTTAGGTGCATTAAGAAATTCATGCAGTCTCGATATTGTGCCCATGCAGTTTGTAATAGCAGCAACTTCACAAGCACTGGATACAGTTAAGTTGAGACTGTGAGCAGAGCAGTGAACATACAAGGCTGATGGAATTATTTCCTTTACATGTGCCTGGACTCCGTTCAGTTGTCCTGACATTGACGCAGTTCCGTCATATCCTTGTCCACGAATTTTATTTAAGTCTATATTTAATGAACACAACTTGTCCAACATAGCCTTTGCGATTCCCTTTCCGGTCACATCATACAATGGTATGAATTGTAAAAAGTTTTCTCTCGCAACGAATTCTTTTGTGTCAACATAACGAACGCACAGTGATATTTGTTCTATGCCTGCTATATCTGACGTCTCATCGGCAAGGATAGAGAAGAAGCTGGAGGAGTTAAGTTCGTTAACAAGATCTCGAACAATCAGGTCGTCGCATGCTTCAATTATTTCGTTCTGTATTCTAGGACTTGTATATTGAGCATTTCCGGCACTACTAGTCAATGTACTTTTTAATCAGTCTTACTTCGAAAGCGAAGAAGTGCCCTGAAGTTGCCGTCATTCTCTTCTGGTTCTTGATCAACTTCTATTCGCTCCGAATCCCTGTGGCCTCGCAGTGCGAGACACTGTTTGCCGCAGAACAGAACAGTTTCAATTACACTGTCCAACAAAATTGAAGTTTTTGTCTGTTAAAAGAGAAGTTGGGGGTGATTCTAATTGAATTTGATGTGCTGATTTCAAATCTAATTACAGAATTTATCCATCACCCATGAAATTTGAGTAACAGGGTACATACAAAATATCAGGTACATACAAATCTTATATAGCCTTATAGTGATACGATGCAATATTATTTACAATGCCATATCTAGAATGTCTTCGAACTTGATTTTCGGCTGTACTTTGCCTGAGGAACATCTCTTTTTAGTGTCCAGCAATAATCTGCCAACATATCTGGAGTCCATTTTCCTTGGTATCGCCTTTTCATTTCACCAATATCCTGGTGGAAATGATCTTCATGTTCGTTGCTCATTGTATCAAGGTTTTGCGGGAAGAAACGGGGTGGTAGTCTAAAAACTGTATCTTCAGAGACATATTACACCCCAGAGCATGATAGTTCTGAATCAAATTACTGACAAGTTCTCGGTAATTTTCTTACTTGTTGTTTCTGAGCAAATTTATGCAAACTTCCTTGAAAGATTGCCAAGCAGCCAGTTCCAGCTCATTTAGGTTATTTTCAAAATCATTATCTTTCATTAGTTTCCTGATTTGAGGGCCAACAAATATTCCCTCTTTTAGTTTCGCCTCAGTAATTTGCGAAAACCTATCTTTGATGAACATAAATCCACTACCCTCGCGGTCCATTCCTTTTACAAAATTCTTCATCAGACCAAGCTTTATGTGGAGAGGAGGCAGTAAGATTTTGTCTGAATTTACAAGTGCTGGATGAACAAAATTCTCCTGTCCTGCGATGAGTGACTCTCTCTTCGGCCAGTTCTTTGTAACATAATGATTTTTTCTATCTCTGCTGTCCCATTTACACAGGAAACAGCAAAATTTGGTGTAACCTAGTTGCGATACTAAGAAGATAGCAATAATTTTTAAATCTCCACATATCTGCCAAGAGTATTTATAGTACTGGATATTTGTTAATAACAGTTTCATGTTTTCATAACTTTCTTACGTGCCCCAGGAATATGCTACGGGAATGCTTGGATAATTATTTCAATTGTGCAATAGCACTTCTTTCAAACTTGTTTTCGAAGAGTCTAAAAACAAACGCCATTCTTCACTTTTATGGACAACGCCTAGTGACTAATAGACCATCAATGTTACAACAGAAAACAAGGTCCTTATCTTCAGCATACATATCTACAAAGTCTTTTTGACGTTGCCGGAAAAAAATAACTAGTGTCACTGTCCAACAAATGCCATCCTTTTAATCGCGATGCAAGCAGTTCTGCTTTGCCATTACTTAACTCTAGATTTCGAACTAAATCGTTAAGACCCTCTTGAGTTATTAAGTGAGGTTCAGCTGTTGAAACACTCCCCACAAAATCAGGATCATTATGCAATTCGCTACATTTGTTAGGAACACTTTCACTTTCGTCCGTTATACTTATGTGATCTTGTGGGGCAGGTATAAGAACTCCAGGTCCATGAGGCACCGGTCGAGTTGATGATTCTAGTGATGGATATTTCACTGTTTGCCTTGATTTCGAATTTATCCCAGATTTAAAGGGGAAGTCAAAATCATGTAATCCTTTGGTAGAAGATAATTATCAACACTGTTGTTATTTATTTCATGATCTGTGTTGAAAAATAAAAAAAGGACTTCCCTTTAAAAACCCGGTCTCTAGTAATCACAAAATAGAATTTTATATGCAAAATAAAAAGGAAGTTCGAATTTTGCATAATATCCTGGATAATTTGACTCTGTGAAAGTGTTGGGGAACATTTTTGTGGATCCCGCGAAAGACCAATATTTCTGAAAGTATCGGTAGATGAATTCCAACCGATAGATCAGCATCAGCTCAGCCTTAATTTTTATCCTTTCCCAAAATCTGGTGGTTTGTTCTCAGGTTCTTGTCTGCTGAGGAGAAGGGGAGAGGTTACCTATTATTGTCATTATTACTATTATTTGTTTTTGAGATCAGTCTTTCTCACATCACTTTATATGTTGCATGTCTTCTATTCTCTGAGCAGACATGGCACCTCAACAATGCTTTGTATTCAATTGCATCATGACATTGCACCTTTCCACTGCATGGCCTAAGCCTAGATATTTCTTACATTTAGTAACCACTATATAGTCTTTGACGGATAGTCACAAATTTATTATCTTTTTTCTAAAAGTTTTAGTGTAATCTCCACTACTTGGTGGACCATATTCTTGTTGCATCGTCCTGTTCTGAATGTCAATAAATCTTTCTGAAATTCTGGAAAGATGGAAGACTGTGGACACAACGTTATCTCAGAATTAAGTGTAACTAGTTGTTATAGGTTTTTCATATTTAACAACCCAGAAGTCTTCTTCCTGTTTCCAACCACAGTTGGTCTCAACCAAATTCCCTCCATGCAAGATCTCGCATTCTATAATCATGGATTACACCAAGAAACTGGTCCTACTCAAGTGTTGGGCCAGCTTCTCTGATGTTCCTCGATCTGGATCACATTACCCTCAACACTCTTGGTTCACCCGGTCTGGCTGTGCATTTTTTTGGTTCCTTCCATCAGATGGGTGACAAGTTAGACAACTGCCATGCTGAGGAGGACAAAAATGTCGCTACCAAATTCATCCATGATCATCCCATGACAAATCAAGCCATGCTTGAGACTGCAAGGTTTTCCTTCCCTTGGGACTTTTCATTGGCCCTCAAGCCAGTGGAGCAGCACTTATTGTAATGGTGGTAAATTTGCCATACGTTATTAGGCTGCCGTGGTTTTTGATGAGTGGAACCATGTATCGGTTACCCTCCTGGTAACCTTGCCATCTTGGTGGCTTAACCCTAGCTTACCCATGCCATACAACAAACACTTATCTGAAGGGGACTCGCAGGCTCAACTTTTTTTATCATTAGAATTCAAGAAACCATTTTGTTACTGAATCACTGCTTCCTTTGTTGATCATATATTTTCAGTTATTTAGTAATTATAATAATTACAAAAATTACCAACACTAATAAGAAATAATAACCAATTATTGCATGAGTGTCGCACTGATATTTTACCATTCACTAAAACTCGCAAAAACCATAATAATTTTTCGTAAATGCTTCTTTGTTTATAGAGATGCAGTTGCATATTAATTATAGTAATTACAAAAATTACCATCATTATCAACCAATTGTACTCTCTCACTGGCATGAGTATCTCAAATGACACGCATTCCAAGATGGCGTCTAATAGGCCCACCTAGTGCATTTTGCCTCCTATTTACATTACGATGATGATGTTATGAACAAAAGTAATACAGAAATATTGGGAACACCCTAGGGAACAATGTAATTTATTTTAAATTCATTATTAAAATTTCCAGTTAAAAAATCGAAAAATAGAGATGCTGGGTCAGACAGCCCCTTCCCCCCACCTCGGGTAAGCTATAGTGGAACCACAAGCCTAAAAACCTGTGCAGACCCGCGACTCCTGTGCAGCCTACTCCCACGAGGAATGGAGGGGGAGAGTGGACCATGCTTCCTTATGGCCCGAGCTGAAAGGAAGAAGGGAAAAGCTGCACGGGGACTTTTTGTCCAAGGTTTTTTTTCCTTGTGGTCGCTCTATAGGCATAACTTGCCCTTCATTGCCACTAATCTGCACCTCTGCAGACCATTCCACCATCCACCACTAATAATCTACCTGGATATATAACAGAACACAATGTAATTAAAGATTTCACTCTATTAATAACCAAATAACCCTCGCAGTAGGAAAGTCAGCGAGGAAATGTAATTATCAATAGCCATAACTTTTCTGTTTTCTACCTTTGTTGACAACAAAAAATTGTGTAAAAATGCCATATAAGGTTGAATTTGCGTTTTAAGTCCACCTTATGCACAGTGAGGCTAATTGCGACTGGACCTACAGTTTAAGTGGGATCCGAACCACTATGTGCCTCCATCGGGAAATGCCACATAAAGTCACACTGTTACACAAGTCCTGATTTCCCCATCAGGCTACGACAGTTCAATGTCCAGATGCGATACATCTGCTAATATTTGTACAGTCTCTTTGCGGTAAGACACCTTCTACATGATCCTAGTAGTATAGTGTTTATGAAGTACCAACTAGTAACTGTGAATAATGTTTTATTCAGTGTTGCTATTGCTGCAAAACATTTGTACAAAAGGATCTGTCCCAGTGACATCATGTGTTTTGTATAAGACTATATGATCAGAAATGTCTCTAGCTTTCTAATAATCTTGGTTGGGAAATATTTATAACAGCAGAAGAACCTATTCTTGCTTTAAAACCACTCACTTCTGTCTCCTCACCAGCTACATATCAAGTAGGCTTGGAATGTTAAAATGGAGAAGGGGGAATTGCAAACTGCACAAAAGAGTTCTTTACATTTGGTGGGGGAAACTAGACCTTTTGTTCTGAAGTTTCCCATGCATGTGGACACTGTGCTGCAAAATACACACATCATTTTCGTTGAGATTTGTGCTGCTGGTAAAGTGAGTAAAAGATTGTCATGCAAAGAAATCATATTCTTCTATGACATTAAATCTTTCTGGACCTCCGTGTTGGCAATCATATTCTCAAAAATTTAGAAGAAACTATACCCTTCTAAAATTTTATTTTTGTGTGTATCAAAATAATTAAAGTTTTTTCCTTCTTTCTTTGCCAGAACCTATCTTTATTTACGTATTACTTAGGGCCCCAGGCAGCTGCCCAGTCCATTGGTACTGCTGGTGCTCTGAAAGTATGAACTAATTTTCCTTATGAATACTGGAAGAATGAGCATGTCTAACATCATGGTACCAAAATGGCTTAACATAAAATGATGATTACTTAGAAAACTTACCACATCAATTTTATTGGTCGATTGATTTGGTTTAATTTTACTTCGCTTTTCTGCCACTTTTGGCTAATTGAGAAGATAAGTATGAGGATTAATATGATGAAATTGATGAAGGGACTCACAAAGGACACATATGGTCAGGCTGGGATTCAAACCTGGCAGCTTAGCATGTACCAAATATTCCACCATGGAGATCGGGCAATTTAATTGGATTTTTATTTTTAAGCCAATTATAGTCAATAACAAAATGTGTAAATATTCAATAAAATATTTCTGAAATCAGTAAGCAGCAACAACTCACACTGCACTGTGAATTATTTTCATCTCAGAGTCACTTGCTCTTATGAGCATTAATTAAGAAATTAAATTTAATATTTAAATTCTTATCTACAAGATGAGAAGTTTAAATGGAGCCAAAAAATTAAAACACTTCTATTATCAGAATAGCTTATATTTGCTTTCAAAATAATTCAGTTCAACTGACAGAATGAGTCCATATAAGAATGTTCAATGCACATACAGAATTCTGCAACATTTAAGCACACTTGTCATATTTTGTACTAAAACTCAACACTAATAATAGATCAACAAATTAATATGTTCTCCACTTCTTCCTTTTTGATTTGATCATTTTTGTCATTCCATAAATTTTTTTTTAAAAATTATGATTACAAATGCCACATGTATAAATTACAGAATCTTTTCTTTCTTTTAAGTTTTGGAAAAAAAAAAAGTAAAAGTAAAATTTTCATATGTCAATATATCCAGAAAAAAGAAAGACATTAAAATTAAAGTGTTATTCTTTAGACATAAGAAGTAAGAAATGTTCTATGTTGCAGAAATGTACTACACTTAGCGCATGTAGGATTTATTCCAAAACTTGTTTGTAACTGAATGCAATGCAAACAAGATGTGGATTAATTCCTAAATGAAACGGAAAACATAGAAATGAGTTAGAAATGAGATTGAAATTGCATGAAAAACACGGAAATATTTTTTACATGCTTGTAAATGGAAATGAAAATCTTAAGTGCTGTGGAATTTTAATTTGGCAGTTTATGATAGTAGTTGAAAACCCAGAAAGCTTTGAAAGAGATAACACTGTAATTATCTGTTGAAGTTGCTGAGGAAGACAAGGGGATGAGGCTCTCAAAATACAGTTGAGACGAGTCTTCCTTCCCACTGAATGAAGAAAATAGAACATGTATAGTTAGAGATAGAATATACTCTGCCACAGATATTTTGGAAAAATAAAATAATCTCAATACTTAACTTTGCTTACATTTCTACACAGCATATAGTAAAATATTTCATAGATGATATTAATATTGATCAATCACTTTATCAGTAAAATACTCTATTCTTGTATGATGTTATACCATAACATCAGCAAAACATTGCTGTAAACAAACATATAAAACAATAATAATACTTGATACAGATGCATTTCACATCATTCAAATCACAGTATATGATTGAAGGTTGACAGAAAAAAATATCAGTATAAGTTATGTGCAATAAAAGAGATGCAAATCCATTGAAATGTCATGAAATTTATCCAGAGTCATTAAAACAGAATTAGCTATTTTCCAACTGTTGTCAATTGCTGCCATTTTCACCGTTGTCAGTACAAGTAGTCAGATTTAGCTTTGATTCCACTGTAGCAGTAAGATCTTCATCTGCAAAGAAAAACAAAAACAATATTATATTGCTTTGTATTGTTATTGTTCCAGTCTTATTATTTTAAAAATGAAAAAGCACCTAATAACACTGAAGTTTGTATAATACAAAACACAATATTTTCAGTTGTTTCAGGATACAAACCATGTGATTCCGAAGCTCCAATAAATTTTTAAAATATGTATCATCGTGTGGCAAAGTTCAACTTGTTTAAAAATAACAAGTATTACATACAAATTTAACCAGCTGTATGAGATATTACATAAAAGCATAGGACAGTGGTTGCCAAACTTTTTCGTTTCACAGCGCCCTTAGTGTTTCAAGATTTTTTTCCCGGTGCCCAAGTCAGAATGTAGGCCTATCTAACACCTGCAATGATCAGTGTGGTTACGTCACTTGCCTTAAGTTAAAAAATAAACACATATTTCAAATTTAGAAACATTTTGCATGTAAAAAATACTAAAACCATGTGTAGACTAACAAGTGTCATTTCAGTGAAAATAACTAACTAACTAACTAACTAACTAACTCTCTAGCCTTCTTAAACCCGAAGGTTCATGGCTGCAGCAACACAGGCCTTCCATCTTTCCCTATCTTGAGCAAGTTCTATATACTCTTTTCCATCCCTACAGATTTCCCTTAGGTCCATCTCAACGTTGTCCCTCCATCTTCGTCTTGGCCTTCCTACAGGTCTCTTACCATCAGGTTTCCCAACAAGAATCCTGTGAACTCCTCTTTCCTCTCCCATTCGTGCCACATGGCCTGCCCACCTAAGTCTTCTTGATTTAATTATTCTAATAATGTCTGGACATGAATACAAATTATGTAGTTCTAAATTATGTAACCTTCTCCACTCACCTATCTCCTCATCCCTTTTAGGTCCAAAGATTTTCCTAAGGATCTTATTTTCAAATACTCTCAATTTATGTTCCTCTTTCAATGTAAGGGACCAAGTTTCACACCCATATAATACTACAGGCAAAATTACGGTTTTGTATATTTTAACTTTTAGTTTCTTAGATATTAAACGAGAAGACAAAAGTTTATGAAGAGAGAAGTAACATGCATTTCCTGAATTAAGCCTACTTTTTATTTCCTCTTTAATATAATTTTCATTTGTTAATATTACTCCTAAGTATTTGAATTTGGAAACTGGTTCAAACGAGTTGTTATCAATAATTAGATTTTGATTATTACCTAACATTTGGTTTCGGCCTGTACGCATATATTTAGTTTTCTCTTTGTTAACTTCCAAACCTATTTCTTTAGCAGTTTTGAAAAATATTTTAGCATTATTCTTAATTGTATTCACATCATCCCCCAGTAAGTCTACATCATCTGCATATGCTAACAACTGAGTCACACCATTTAATTTTAGTCTTTCTTTAGTTTCGTTTACCTTCCTAACAGCATATTCTAAGGCAAAATTAAAGAGCAATGGAGATAATGCATCTCCTTGTTTTAACCCATCATGAATTGTAAATTTGTCAGATATATTAATACCCACACGAATTTTACTCTCCGTTTCACTGGTGCATATTTTTATCATACTAACAAGCTTCTTAGGTATTCCAAACTCTACTAATATATTATATAATTTATCTCTTTTGACCGAATCATATGCTTTTTTGAAATCAATGAATAGCTGATGGACATTTTGATTATATTCCCACTTTTTTTCAAGTGTCTGTCTGATGTGAAAATATTGGAACATTTTGCAGCGACCCTGTAGGTCATCCATGGCACACCAGGGTGCCCCAGTGCACATTTGGTAACCACTGGCATAGAATGTCATGCAATAAATCAAACAAAAATGCCAAAAAAAAAGTAATTCAGAAGTCCACGTTTTCATGAATAAATCTTTCAAGTCTCAAGAGAACAATATTATGGAGTACCAATCTTATATTCTAAATTTTTCAATATTTCTTTCAATTAAAAAAAAAAAAAAAAAATCAGACCACAAGCACTGAAACTGAATTGTATCACTTTTCTAATAATGTACCATGTGTTCAGAAACTAAATGCATGGCTGATGGTGGTGGCATTGTGAACAAACAATTTGTTTGAAAGTTATATATTTTTTCTTGTATGTACGTATTGTTCGTACTGTAGAATTATTTTACTTGTAGTTTACAATTCTTACAAGCACTTAAACACAATTTTCAATGTAATATTTCAGGAGAACACAACATGTGGGAGCATGTGTTCTCCTGAAACGTTACATTGAAAATTGTGTTTATTTGCTTGTAAAAAACTGTAAACTACAATTTAATTAAGTAATATGTCTTTACTGGAAGTTGTGTCTCAATAATGTATGCTAGAAGGATTTTTCTGGGTGGTAGAAGTAAAAACTTATACAGGGTGTAGCAAAGAATAGGGCAATTTAAATACTCCACACTTAAAAAAAAAAAACAATGAAGATGAAAGACCAAAAGAAAATATAAATACAATCCTTACATTTTGATTTATTTGAAAATAACATTAGCATGATGACTCCCATGGTGGGACAAGGAATATTCCCATTGTTTTAGTAATATGCTTTTACAGCGGATGCATGCTGTACCCTGTTCAACGACCCAATGTACCAGGTGTAGAAGTATGAAACCGGAATGTGTTTGCAAGAAGTAAACGGCTGGTGTTTGCAACTGAGAAACAATATTTTATTCAAAGTAAGCTCCATTGCCAGTTACACATTTCTCCCACCTTTCCGGCAGGTTATGAATGCCACGCCAAAAAAAAACGTTCTTCTTTTGAAGCGAACCAGTCCGCGAGCCATGTTCGTACATCTTCATACGAATTGAAGCGCTGTTCTGCAAGAGCGTGTCCCAGTGAGGCAAATAGATGATAATCTGAAGGAGCCAACTCGGGAGAATACGCCGCATGCCCTAGTATCTCCCATTTGAACGCCTCGATCATTTCCCGGACCCGTTTTGCTGTGTATGGTGAGGCGTTGTCATGGAGCAGGATGACCTTGTGTTGCCTTGATTCATATTCCGGCCGTTTGTCACATAATGCTTGATGTAAATTGATCATTTGCTGTTGGTAGCGATCTACGTTAACGGTTTCATCGGGTTTTAGCAGCTCATAATAGATGACGCCCTGCTGATCCCACCAAACACAAAGCAGTGTATTTTTTCCAAAGCGATTTGGTCTTGCAGTGGATGTCGATGGTTCGCCTGGATTCACCCACGATTTACGACGCTTAGGATTCTCCAAATATATCCATTTCTCATCGCCGGTCACTATGCGATGGAGAAACGACTTACTTTCGTATCTGGCGAGCAGCATTTGACAACTGGTCTTGAGGGATCCTTGCTGTCTTTCATTCAGTTCATGCGGAATCCATTTGCCTGCTTTCTGCACCTTTCCCATAGCTTTCAACCGAAGAGAAACGGCTTTCTGCGTCACATTCAATTGTTCCGCGAGCTCCTGCTGCGTTTGGGTATAATCTTCACCCAATAAGGCTTGCAATTCGTTGTCTTCGAACTTTTTCGGAGGTTTCCCACGTTCCTCGTTTCGCAAGTCAAAATCGCCACTTTTGAATTTCTTGAACCACTCGAAACACTGTGTTTTCCCGAGAGCATGTTCGCCGTAAGCTTCGACGAGAATTCGATGCGATTCTGCGGCGGTTTTCTTCAAATGATAACAGAACACCAATGCTGTCCGCAAATCGTAGTTCGTAGGCACAAAACTCGACATGTTCCGGGTGTGCAACACCTTCCTCTGTCTGGCACTCGGGTTACTGTGTTCCGATATAATGTCCTCGGGAGTGGTGGGCAGCAGCTGGCGCTGCTTACGCGATCTTCCGCACCCTCCACTGCCGGCTAGCACCATCTATCGGCCAATTCCGGTTTCATACTTCTACACCTGGTAACTGAATCGTAAAGCAGGAGGTGCAAGATGACAGTAGTCACATGCTACTTCTGATGCAACAAATAGCTACACACAATGTTGCAAAATTGCCAGATTCATTGTCGCACCTTGTATCTGTCTAGAAAACAACCACAGCTGACAAAGAAAAAGTAAAAAAAATTGATGAAACACTGGAGGTAGATTACTTAATACATCAACACTGATCCAGATGTAATTAAGCTGTAGGTGAATGGTTCATGTTTCAACTTTATGATTCACAGATTTGTGTGTTCGAGCCTGTAAGCTGATAAGAGTAACTTTTAATTTTTACTTTACTCAACTCATAGAATTCTTGAATACCACATGACAAATACATATGAAACGTATTTGAATCAAGTACATTTATTTATGGGACAAAAAATCCTTCCTGTTTGAATATCTGACCATGATTACAGAGCATAACTGCAAACCTCTGAAATCAAATATAATAATGTATATTTGTATAATATATATTATACAAATGTATATATATGATGTATTTTTAACCTGTGTTGCTGGATTTCTACCTCCGTGATTTTAAGCGATGAACAACGAGTGTGGAAATCACGTGACCTAGTCAGTAACCATCTGTGCTGTCAGCTGTGTACTTGCGTCCTTCTCTACTTGGTGCTTTTGAACTGTACTACGTGACGTCACTTCCGTCAAGACCATGCTTTTCAAGTCTGTACTTCATACCTTTTGGACAGAGCCTAAGAAAACCATGAATCCACTTAAGATAAAGCTACACATCTTGAAATGTGTTCTTAAAAATATAATTTATTAATTAATACAAGATTGGATTACAAGTAATTAATTCTTGTGCCGAAGTGGCCTTCCTAAAGAAGGCTCAACCCGTAACAGCATGAAAAGCTATGCAATACATTAAAATATATGGTCAAGTCTTATCATATCACTTCAGACTTTAAAATTCTGCTAGCAAAATGCTGATTTAATGATACGAGAGCCACTATTTATATTTTGAGCCTTGGCAACACTGATTGAAGTTAGGCGCGATTTGACATTTGCACGGAATCGTCTGGCATTATTGACCATAACGTACTTCAAATGTTTTGTCAATAGCTTCATTTGTGTTGTTTATGTTGCCTTGGAGATTGCGCGACAACAATAAAATGGAATTAACTCGTGAACATTTTCGTGCGATGATTTTTTACGATTTTCGACGTGGATTATCAAGACAAGAGTGCATCGATCAACTTACTTCCACATTTGGCGATGAAGCCCCATCCTTTGCCACTGTGAAACGCTGGTATAATGAATTTAATCGTGGCCGCCATTCGCTCACCGATGAGATTCGCGAAGGTCGTCCAAAATCAGTTGTTGTTCAAGAAAACATTGATGCTGTGCAAAACCTAATACTGCAAGATCGTCATGTGACATACTGAGAGATTGAGGCAACCATAGGCATTAGTTCCACCAGCATATATAAAATATTACATGATCATTTAGCTGTGAGAAAGGTATGTTCTCGTTGGATCCCACACAATTTGACAAAAACTCAAAAAGACGTTCGCGTCAATTGGTGCAAACAAATGCTCAATAAATACAATTGTGGTGCTTCAAAAGACGTATATAAGATTGTAACAGGTGACGAATCATGGCTATATGCATATGAGCCGGAACGTAAACAGCAGTCGACTGTATGGGTGTTTCAAAATGAACCCAATCCAACAAAAGTTGTTTGCGCTCGAAGCACATCGAAACAAATGGTCGCCTGTTTTTTCGGGAAAACTGGTCATGTGGCAACTGTGCCTTCAGAGGAACGTAGAACGGTCAACTCTGAATGGTACACAACAATTTGTTTGCCAGAGGTCTTCGGTCAAATACGGAAAACAAACAAACGCCGTCGGATCATTCTACATCAAGACAATGCCAGCTGTCACACATCTCGTCTAACAACCGACTTTATGAACAGTCAAAAAATCAAATTGATGGGTCATCCACCATACAGTCCTGATTTGGCACCCAATGACTTCTTCTTGTTCCCGTATGTCAAGAATAAATTGCGTGGACAACGATTTTCGTCGGCGGAAGACGCCGTTGATGCGTTCAAAAACCATATTATGGAGGTGTCTCAAGAAGATTGGAAAAACTGCTTTGACAAATGGTTCGAACGAATGCCAAAGTGTATTGACCATAAAGGAGAATACTTCGAAAAACAATAAAACAGTTTTCAATGCCAAATTCCTGTTTTTTCATTGTTAGGCTCAAAATATAGTGACCCTCGTAGCACCACATACGATCAGTAGATAAAACTGAGGACACCTTGTTTTCACTGCGTTTCAAACACTTGTTTTTCACCATAGAAATCACATAGCATTTTCAAATGTTCCTACACTTGCATATCCACACATTAGAACAACTCATTAACCAATAACTTGCTGGCCCATAATGTATATTTAACCTGTGTTGCTGGATTTCTACCTCCGTGATTTTAAGCGAATGAACAACGAGTGTGGAAATCACGTGACCTAGTCAGTAACCATCTGTGCTCTCAGTTGTGTACTTGCTTACTTCTGTACTTGGTGCTTTTGAACTGTACTCCGTGAAGCCACTTACGTCAAGACCATACTTCAAGTCTGTACCTCGTACCATTTGGACAGAGCCTAAGAAAACCATGAATCCACTTAAAGCTACACATCTTGAAATGTGATCTGTGATCTTAAAACATATAATTTATTAATTAATACAAGATTGGATTAAAAGTAATTAATTCTTGTGCCGGAGTGGCCTTCCTAAAGAAGGCTCAACCCATAACAGCATGAAAAGCTATGCAATACATTAAAATATATGGCCAAGTCTATCATAACGCTGTAAAATTCTGCTAGCAAAATGCAAAAAATTTATAATGGCATTTTTTTATATTCTGATTTAATGATACAGAAAACAAACAAATGTTAAAAAAAAATATTGTACTTTGTATTTATTTTTAAAAAAAGGTAATCGGAATTTCCATAAGAGAAACTTGATTTCTTCTTTAAATTTTAGAACTGAATTTGAAAAATTAGGCACCAGGTGAAAATTTTCAGGCAGCATGGCAACCAGGCACACTGTATTTTTCTACCCCCTGGTTATTTGTATTAATTTGCTCATAATAGTAAAGCAAAGACTGGAGAAATCAAGCATGTTGGTTTTCCTCAGCGAATAAACTGTACCAAAAGTGCTACATACCAGATTCAACATCTGACGAGGAGCGTGGAGACAAGCGGCACCCTCGTGAAAGGTAAGACTGAAGCTTCCCACAAGAAGCCAATATCAGCCCCAGATATGGAGGTGAAGGTTTCAGAGGCCTTGAAATGTACTCAGGGTGAAACTGGGTTGCTACAAAATACGGATGACCCTCCAACTCCATGATTTCCATTCTAGAACCATCCACGTCGTGACCTGTTGTGAGAGCAAAGCAGCATTAGTAGTTTTCTCAATATGCAGGGTGTCCCAAAACAACTTCAACAATGTTTGGATGCTGGTAGCTATATAAAAAAATGTAACTTTTCCTTATAAACATTAATAAATACGGAGAAACTAGTACTCACTTTTATCTGCGAAGCTAAAAGTGAGTACTAGTTTCTCCGTATTTATACACTACCGCGTCTCTCTCTTCCCAATTATGAATAAACATTAACTTGAAAATTCTTGGTTTCTGTGCTGCGAGTGTTGAAAACCTAACATGTATGTATGCAACACAACAAACACTCAGGAATGCATGGCAAGGTTGCTACTAGCATCCCTTGTTCATGGAGACTACTTGGAAATAACTTGTGAGTATACATGATTACCTGAGGAAAATCCAAAGGAATAATAATGATACGTATTTGCGATGTAAGAAGTATTTACAGGATTTACAAACTGACAAAGACAAATAATTTCCAATAAATGCAGACTGAAATTCAACACTGTTCAACTAAAAAATCCCCATTGTGTTTTGAGTGTCATACAATACTAATAACCACGAGACACGTGGGGCAGATATTGATGAATGAACAAAGGTGAACATAATCTGTTCTCCTCGCTTCCTTTAGAACATTCAGACTGTAATGTTACAACAATTTATTTATTTGAAAGTTATACCTACTATGTTAGCGCAACTGCTAAGCATGTCCATTAACATAATACGAGAGCAAACTCCTTACAGTAAAATGAAAAATGTTTAAACATGAATTAATTCACATATTAAAACTAATACAACGATCAAATCCATATTAAGAATTAAAAACAAATAATCCATTCTTACATCAAAACGCTGGGCTATATAGGGTGTTCAGAATTCACAATAACAAAACACAAGACAACACAAAACCCCCGCAGATGAATAATCTTGAGACATCTTGGTGACTGAGTGTGTTTAGTGATCGACACAATATCTCAATACTGAAGGTTCCAGATTTGTGTTATCTTGCATTTTGTCAGCTATTGTAGGGCAAACATGCGAATTTCTCTAGTTTCATTCTAACATTACACACATCACATTTATTTATTGAGAAAATTTCACATACAGCACAAGTGACCATTTTCAGCTGAAACCATCAACAATGAAAAGGACAAAAGTAAAAATATGACAAAAGATTAACAGAAATTAGTCAAGATGCCACTATTTGATATTATTTAGCAACATATATTCTGATGGAACATATTTGTTTCCATAATCTATAATTCCTCTCTCAGTTGTGATCTCACAACTTTTTCTGATATTCGCAAGATTTAAAAAAAATCAAATGTTATTTATATTACACCCCTGACATAAAATACCTTAAAAATTAAATGCACTAATTTATCTGATTTTGAAGTTACGTATAATCCTACAAAGATACCAATAACACTCAGAGTTGTATTCATAGGCTTTGGTATTTTCTATTTAATTTTCAGGTTAAAAAAAAAATATTTTGAGATTTGTCACACATATTCCCGGGTATATGTAATCCCTTGGGTTTACCATCGGTGATATGTTGCTAGTGAGGTACACAATCATGTACTACCAGGTGTTTTGTCCGCGATTGTGGCATATGGCCTGTGTGACGTCATAAATTCAAGATGGCTGCACCTTCATGCACTAACAAAGAAAATCGATTGTAACTCCTTCAAGAGTGATGCTTGACAAAGTGTGCACACACATTTTTTGTTTAGAATTGAAAAAGGAATAAAATTTATTCTTACAGTTTTTTTTTAATCTCGCGCTGTTATGGAATATATCCAGTGAAAGTATTTTGTGTCATTTTCTGCAAGGATTCTAAGCGTATTTTACACTTTACTTGACATTCTGGCATATAAAGGGGAAAAATTACTGCCTGTAATATTTGTTGACACCTACTATTGTGGCGTATGACTTGTGCAGGGTGGCTTCAAACAAGCAGAAATGAAATTCCCTGACATTTCCAGGTTTTCCAGAACAAAATTTACATTTTTCCCTGACAATTATAAAACTAAACTAAATTAATGTTTTTACAAATGGAAATTATAAACTCATAAAGATCCAGGTATGTATTGTGTTATGTACACTTCACAACATCTTAGACCGCCCCGAAAGAATTCTAAGTCCCGAAATCGTAAACTTAGCAACATGCACTTCAGTTCCAGGTGAGAGTAGCCAACTTTGAGTAGGTCCTTCCACTAGACGAAAAACGCTGCGGTGATAGGTTTTCAATTTAACACTTTCCATGAACTTAGAAACTATGAACCGCTATTATAATACGCCATCAAACAGAAATAATAAATTGGAAAAAGAACCTTGAAGGATATTTACGATTCTGCTTGCTCGACTTTAAATTTGGGGAGTTTGAAACACTGAATAGAGTTTTTCTCCACCTGGAGGAAATTGCCATCAAGTTTGTGCAGAAGGAAGCAAATTTTTGAGGAGTTTATGCGACATTTTATTTACAATACTTTACATAATATCGAACAGTTCTCAAAAACATATATTTTACACGACTTGTCGAGAAAATGTGCTTGAAACACAGGAAGGTGGAAGTCTTCATAAACGTCAACATGTTTTTAAGGGTATAACGTCATGAAGTTAACATAGAGCAGTTGGTTAGGCGCTGGTATCCTTATTTTTATCAAGCGTGAAAGGTCGCGGGTTCAAATCCCACCCTCTCCTCTTTCTTTTCTTTTTTTGTTTGCTGAACAGATACCGTTGATATTAGAATATTTAAAAAATGAATCCGATGCACACTTGAGGGATGTCCCTTCTGCACATATTTCCCCTTAGAAGTTGGAGATTTCAAGGACTTAAAGTTAAAACTTTTCTTTTTAGCTATTGTTCATATGTTGTGTTAACACACACATCATGATTAATTCACACATCACAAACCAAATGTAATGTTATTTAAGTTATGTATTGTTTGTTCTTCACTGACACCTAAAATATTGATTATTTGATTTCGATATACTAAAAAAAGATATACAGTTATGTTAAATAGTGATGTAGTGCAGTACTGTAATGAAGGAGAGTGTTTAATGAGTTCAAATTGCTAAGGTTGATAATTTTATGTCCGTTTCTTAGTAGTGACTGTTGTCAATCCCCTCACCACCATCTTACCATGCATCTAAAACTAATAGTAAATCACTAATTAACATAAATAAATTGTTATTGCAACAAAGGCCGATTCGATAAGAAACTACTAATAAGTATTTATATAGTGAGTGACAAACAAAAAATTCAAAACCTCATAATGATTGTTAATTCCTCACTGCTTTGTATCTAAAATGTTTGTCTTCTTTGAACAGAAAGTTCGAGTATCAGATATAACAAACTTTCCGCACTAACTTTGCAATATTCGAAACCACCATTACAGACTTAGCTCTATGTAACTTGATTCTGCGCATTCCACGTAGCATGTGACTTCCTTCTATCATCGAAATAACTTTCTCTTACTATTTCCTTTCACCTCGTGAGACCAATGTTAACTTCTTAGCACGGTGGATAAACTTTACACCCAACGATATACTCCTGAAAAAAATCCTGCCTAGGTGGAGAATCGAACCTACGACTTCCCTCGTAAGAATCAAGCACGTTACCTCTTCTCCAAGTATCTCACGTTAAAATTTGCTACGAGTTTGAAGAAACCAATTCACACATAATGTCATATCTACAATTTCCTCATGGCAATTTTCATGAGGAAACTAATTCAGATAAAATAGAGAAACGCTGAAAGGGAAAAATGATGAACATGTATATTGGCGTTTTGTCATATTTTGTAAATTGTTTAAAAATTCCGTGTTTTGAACAAGCAATCGTTTACTTACGAAGTATTTTGTTGTTTCTTTAAAGTAGGAACAGGAGAGCGAAAAGGAGTCATTTGAACCAGACCCCGTTTGACAAGAAACTTCAGCTTTTTTCCAAAGACTCTATGAAAAGCGATAGGAACGTATGAAATATAAAATATGTGTGAAATTAAAACAATGGAAACTTTCAAAGATAATACTAACGAACTTCAAACTATGAAAAACATATTTTCGTGGTGGAAAACTCGAAGTCATTTTCGAAATATGAACTTGATGTTTATATGTATTATGAAGTGGAGATATCGGACGATACGATCCCTCAGCAAGAAAATTGTAAGTAAGCTACCTCCAACTTTTTCAATGGTCATAATTACTAATTAGGGTCCGGAAGTTGATGAAAGACCAACTTTTTTTCTGACCCTTAAAAACAATGCTAAACCTGATATCATGTCAATTTCCCTTCAGTTAGAGCCGGAAAACTCTTTCTATTTTACAATTTTTTTTGCTTTTTTCGGCCTTTTTTGGCTTTTAGTTTATTTGTCAGTATTTTTAATAGTTTTTGTTGCATTTTTACTTATTTTTGAAGTTTATTTTTCTCCTCCCCTGTTGTTTCGTGCATTTTAAATGTATTTACTAGTAAAACTTACATTTTTCGATTTCTTGACATGGTCCTTTTAGCAAATTCACCATGAATCGAAAATATGGTCAATGGAAAAGCATAATATTATTCTTAACTGAAATGTTTGGCAATGGATTAAAATACATTGTGTGAAGATCTACTTTGAGGTTCTTTTTCTGGACACTATTATCGCTTTAATCTGTAGTTTTAAAGTAAAATTAGTCTCAATATTAAATGCAATTACACTCTGGTATACGCGAAGCAAAACTGTATTTTCGGATGCTGGCCGACTACAGTATCATAGAGGGCCCACTCTGAAAGGAGATGAATTGGTTGATTTGGTGTTTTAAGCCAACTTTATGCATAGTAAGGCTAATCGGGACTGGACATACAGTTTAAAATGGGATCCGAACCGAGTGCATAAAATAACTTGAACCGTGTGGTGTAGGGGGATCCTTTGCTTATGGAATGGAAGGTCATGGGTTCAAACTTACTTCTTTGCAAAATATTTTTCGGGAAGTAAATGGCTTTGGACGAGAATGCTTATCTACGTTTCTTGGATATTCCCGTTGATATTTATGCGATTTATGTCCAGCATTTCCGGATGCAGAAAGTTGACATGTAAGTTATTAATATGTGTTAACTTATAACAGCTGAATGAAAGGAAAAGTATTTCCTAAAATCCTGCCAATCACTGAAAGATTGATAAAGAAAAGTAGAAGCATTACTTGAGGCATGCACAGTGGCGACGATTATGGAGTGTGGAGGGGCAGATGACCCCGCATTATGCTAAACATTATCTACCAAGGGAAAGAATCTGTCCTTGCCCCCCTCCCCCTCCTTGTTCCATCAGTTTTGAAACCCAATCGCTGCCACTGAGCATGCATCGCATAAATATTTACAGTAATATCATATAATATTATATTACGTTATTAGAACACTTCGTACTCGGTAAATAAAAAGGAAAAAAATAAAAAGGAAAGGGTGGGATTTGAACCTACGATGTTTCAATCTTGACGAAAACAGTAAAAAAAACGAAAGTGCTGTCATCTAACTAACTACTCCATGAGATTGCTAACAGAAAGCTCAGTAAAGCATGTTAATCTCAGTTGAAGCAACATTGTGCCGGAGTTTCGAACCATTTTTCGCCAAGAACCAAGGAAAAGACACACTTTGCAGAATCGTGTGGTGTTGTGCAAGGTATCTTTACTAAACATTTCGCATAAAATCATCATAAATTTGCCTTCTTGCATTCAAATGTGACCGCAATTCTTTCCAGGTGGATGAGAACCTGTTCAGTGTTTCACAATGCACATAAATTTCCCTATTTTCAAATTCAGAACGAAGAATCTTGAAATATTTTCAACATTCGTATTTCCACTTAACAATTTTTGTCTCCTCATATATTTTATTACTGCTTTAGGGTATCTTTACTTTATGGAATGTGAAAGAATGAAAAAAATCACGAGCGTTTTCATTCAGGAAGAAGAAATGTTGCAAACTTGGCTACTCTTAGTTGGCTCTGAAGCGCTATGCTGCCAAATTTACGAATTCCGGACTTTGAAATTTTTCAGGGCGGTCAAATAAGATGTTGCGAAGTGTACCAATATTATCTTCCAAGGAATTGACTTCATTTCTCTATTCTCTATAATTTGAATTCCAACTGCAAAATAGTGAATTTGGAAAATTATTACAATTCGAGGGATTATGGGATTTTATCATACACAGTCAGTTTTAAATAAAATATTTGATTACGACTAAATGAGATTAGAGTGAAGAGTGATTGATGAAGAAAGAAATTTTGTAACTTATCAATCTCCTTAGATATTTCCACTGATATTATTACCCTCTGCTTGCATGAACCATGAGTGCAGATGCATTTTTCTATGCATAAACCTACTTCTCTCTTCTCTGTAAAGCAAACAACTTAACCGTTGCACGTAAGTGAAACAACTGAATTGTAGAAAAGATAGTGTCATATTTCCATACATCAATGGGATTTCTTCTTCAGTACAGTATATCCAAGTGAAGTACTGTGAAACTGACAACATGCAGTTATACCATTATTGCTGACAAAAAGGGTATATAGGTATTAGAAATTTAAAGCAAGCAATTTTTAGAATTGCTTTGTATAGGTGTCTGCTTTAGCTAATCAAATACTAAAACAGGAACACACTGTTGATAACAGCTTCTGAAAGTCTATATACGAGGGGCGTCCAGATAAAAGGTCCAATGATGCCTATCTGCGGCACTAGTGGTGACACACACATGCGGGCAGGAAGAAGTGGCATGTGGCTGTAATCTGATGCAGTCCCAGTGCAGCCGTTTTAGGACAGTTCTAGGTTAAAGATGGCAGCTCTCATCATACAGTCTCTCACCGACTGCGAGGTATGTGTAGTAATCAGATTTTTGCATGCTCAGATTCTGGCATAGAGCCACCAGCAATTGTATGTGGTGTTAGGACCGGATGGCGTGAGCGATAGTATGGTCAGACGATGGTGCAGACAATTCACGGAAGGTGCATGACCCCATCAGCTGAGTGCACGTGGGCTCTTTGCATCACTTCAAGTGAGAGATCTTGGACCACTCCTTGTAGAGCCCAGGCCTTGTATGTACAGACTTTCGTCTCCTTGTTCAGCTGAAGAGGTTTCTGGCAGGACAAGGATTTGACAGCTACACTGTGGTAGAGACAGTTCCAGTCTTTGCTGCCAGACACATATGTCATGGGCATACAAAATTTAGTGCCATGTTACGACAAATGCCAGAACAACGGTGGTGATTATGCCCAAAATTAGACTAGGAGTCACTGTTACTAATGCAATAAATTACTACTGATAGTTTTGTTTTATTTATGCCTAATCGGTAGGGACCTTGATTTTTTTTTCAAATTGGTGTATTTTTTTATTTTTTTTTTATTTTTTACTATTCGAAGTTATTTTTTCCCAAAATTCACATTTTCCTTTTAGCACATTGTCTGGCACATACCTGAAGTTATGCCTTCATGGATTTTTTTTTAAACTACTGTTTCAAATTGTAAGTCACATGACCCACGCCTCTTCTTGAGAGTTTAATACCTTGGAAGTTAATTTGGGAAAGTTATTTTCTATACCCCTTTTTTAATTTAAAGGTAACGGTTTTAGATAACGGAATTTTCCCTGTATATACTGAAGGTTGCAAAATGACCATAAGTGGTGGTGCACCCAAAGATATTAAATCAATCAATCTCACGTGACAGATACCGATATATTATGGCACCAAAAATTGGCATTATCCTTTTTTGACTTTTTAGTGTTACGTTTCCCGAAATTCAAGTTTTTATTTTAGAACATTTTTCTGCCAAATATACCAAAACTTATACTTCATACTTCCATTGTGCTTTTAAAATATTATTTTAAATTGTAGGTCACATGTAGGTTATAAAATTTGATACAGGAAAGTTTACTGATGAAAGAATTAAGAAAGATTACCAAATTAAACTGTCAAATAGATTTGATGTTTTGCAGGATTTAAATGATGATGAAAATATAAATGAAACAGACGTAAATAAGAATTGGGATCACATACGTAATGCAATAGAATCAGCAGCTAAAGAAAGTATAGGATACCATAAACCGAGAAAAAGTAAGCCATGGTTTGATAATGAATGTCATAATCTAATAGAAATAAGAAATCAGGCTAGACTTAGGTGGTTAAATAACTCGGATGATACAAATCTAAACAATTGTAATAGAATAAAGCGAGAAGTTAACCGCACGTTTAGAAGTAAAAAAAGAGATTACTTGAAAAGCAAAATTAACGAACTTGAAACAAACAGCAAAAATAAAAATATCAGAGATTTATATAAAGGTGTAAATGAGTTTAGAAAGGGGTGGCAACCTAAAGTAAACTTGAAAAAAGATAAAGACGGTGATTTTCAAGCTGACCCAAGCGATATTCTAAATAGATGGAAGAACTACTTTAATGACCTTTTAAATGTCCATGTAGGAGATAAATCAGAAGTAAATGAAGTACACACAGCAGAACCTTTAGTTCCAGAACCTAACTTGACTGAAGTTAAAGATGCTATTAAAAGGCTAAAGAATAACAAAGCACCTGGCATTGATTTAATACCAGCTCAGTTAATTAAATATGGTGGAAATTCATTAATATGTCAAATTCATAAATTAAGTTGTTTAATATGGAATAAAGAAGAAATCCCTCAACAGTGGAAAGAATCCATAATTGTTCCTGTGTTTAAAAAAGGTGATAAAATGAACTACAATAATTACCGTGGAATTTCTCTACTCTCAACAACATATAAAATATTATCTAACATTCTTTTAACAAGACTAACCCCATATGCTAATGAAATTATAGGTGATTATCAATGTGGATTTAAACGCAACAGATCAACTACAGATCAATTTTTTCACATCAGACAGACACTTGAAAAAAAGTGGGAATATAATCAAAATGTCCATCAGCTATTCATTGATTTCAAAAAAGCATATGATTCGGTCAAAAGAGATAAATTATATAATATATTAGTAGAGTTTGGAATACCTAAGAAGCTTGTTAGCATGATAAAAATATGCACCAGTGAAACAGAAAGTAAAATTCGTGTGGGTATTAATATGTCTGAAAAATTTACAATTCATGATGGGTTAAAACAAGGGGATGCATTATCTCCATTGCTCTTTAATTTTGCCTTAGAATATGCTGTTAGGAAGGTAAACGAAACTAAAGAAGGACTAAAATTAAATGGTGTGACTCAGTTGTTAGCATATGCAGATGATGTAGACTTACTGGGGGATGATGTGAATACAATTAAGAATAATGCTAAAATATTTTTCAAAACTGCTAAAGAGATAGGTTTGGAAGTTAACAAAGAGAAAACTAAATATATGCTTACAGGCCGAAACCAAGTGTTAGGTAATAATCAAAATCTAATTATTGATAACAACTCGTTTGAACCAGTTTCCAAATTCAAATACTTAGGAGTAATATTAACAAATGAAAATTATATTAAAGAGGAAATAAAAAGTGGGCTTAATTCAGGAAATGCATGTTACTTCTCTCTTCATAAACTTTTGTCTTCTCGTTTAATATCTAAGAAACTAAAAGTTAAAATATACAAAACAGTAATTTTGCCTGTAGTATTATATGGATGTGAAACTTGGTCCCTTACATTGAAAGAGGAACATAAATTGAGAGTATTTGAAAATAAGATCCTTAGGAAAATTTTTGGACCTAAAAGGGATGAGGAGACAGGTGAGTGGAGAAGGTTACTTAATTTAGAACTACATAATTTGTACTCATGTCCAGATATTATTAGAATAATTAAATCAAGACGACTTAGGTGGGCAGGCCATGTGGCACGAATGGGAGAGAAAAGAGGAGTTTACAGGATTCTTGTTGGGAAACCTGATGGTAAGAGACCTGTAGGAAGGCCAAGACGAAGATGGAGGGACAACGTCGAGATGGACCTAAGGGAAATCGGTAGGGTTGGAAAAGAGTATATAGATCTTGCTCAAGATAGGGACAGATTGAAGGCCTGTGTTGCTGCAGCCATGAACCTTCGGGTTTAAGAAGGCTAGAGAGTTAGTTAGTTAGTTAGTTAGTTAGGTCACATGGTCTACCTATTTTCGTGACAGTTTAATATGTTGGAACCAATTTTTGAGGAAGTGCTTTGTACCACACCATGGAGGGGTATAGGGGGTATGGAGTTATGGCTCCACACTTTCCTGATCACAGCCGAAGGTTGGGGTGATGTGATAAGCACCACACACCTGGTCACCTTTATCTCCCCAGTTTCTCCTCCAGGTACACAATTGATACGATGCTAGGTGGGCGCTGGAACAACTTGAACAGATGGAAGAGATCCTGTTTCTCCCCCACTGGGGATCGAATCTGGGTCTCTCCAATGGTAGTCAGACGCACTAACGACTGAGCTCCAATATTTCTTGCTCGACAAATGCCGATGTTACGACTTGCCTGTAGCAATAGGTGAGTACTCGATCTCCGCCAAAACCGCACCATTTAGCTCGTTATTTCAAAACACTTCTCGCACTACAAATCCTGAAGATGCGGCTCTTGTGTGACGTTAGATATGCACTTGATCTTCTGTTAGAACCCTGCCACTTTGGCCTGTGATGCAAATTGTTTTGATAGAAGTTGAAAAAATTGTGGGAAATTCATGATTTAATGTGGCTGTCGGAATTATTCCATGTATAACATGAATTATAGTTTTCTCTTCAATAAAATGTTGGAAAACTTGCACATTCTATGTACACAAATGTGGCACATTTTTTTCTTTAAGCTTAGAAAAAACAAGAATGTTGAATTTCACGGAATTTTTCGTTGATTAAGGACATTTTTAAAAAAATCGCGAAAAATGTCAACAATTCGCATTTTATGCCAAATTCGCTTTATTTCAATATTTCAAACGGGCGAGAAAAGTGTGCAGACATCACTGTACATTCATAAACACTACTTCGCAGCAATTAACGTTTTTTCACAGTTTTCGTGATTGCGAAAAATCAACGTAGCTACTAATTGGAACTTACTTAATTAGAACTTGGGTGCCCCTCGTATAAATCAGTAGATGAAAAGTGAAAATTTTGCAGGGCTGGCAGAGAAACGTCAATTATTGGAGAAAGTGATATACTTTTAGGATTGAATGACATGAGTAATTATGACATTTAAATATTTACGTATTCATTATTAGTATTTTATTTCATTATATTTGACATTAACTTCATTCAGTGACAGATTAATGACCATCTCTCAGAGTTTAAACAGGTAGAATGAGAAGAGCATTAATTTCATTGCAATATGATTGTTGCAGAAAATCTGAGGTTGGGAACAGGCACTTGCCAAATTTTTAAACATTTACCAATGCAGATTTATGTTTAACTTTTTCATGATATTATTCAATATATATACCGTTTTGTTGGGTTGTTCTTGATATCTAAGAATAGTGCAATGTCATTGTAAATGTATGTTAACTTGTGCAAAACCTGTACTACGCCAGGATGATGAAAGAAAACCTTCGTACGCATTGCTACCTACATTAAATAAGGTGAAGTGAGCCACAAGCAAAATAAGATTCCAGCAGCATATTTGCAGTCCAAAGACATACAATAAAAATCGATTCCATAAGAGTGCCATGTATGCAATTTCTGTCTGTCGCGTGTTATAGTGAGACATTTTGTCAGGTGGCGATATTCGACAAAAATCGTATGCATCAACGGAGCCTAAAATGTTCATCCAACAAATCTGGCACCGAGGTTGTGTTGCGCATAAAAAGGGCCTAAAATTTGAGGCTGAAACTTAGCAACAAGATTTCCTGTTCCCGTGCAGAGCTTCATAACGACCTTTAAAATAAAATAAAAAAGTCAATGAAGACAAAATTCCCTGACTTTTTTTGACCCCTCAAATTCCTTGACTTTTCCCGGTTTTCCAGGTCTGTCGCCACCCTGCTTGTGTTATGTCATACATCCAATATGGCTGCCTCTGCAGACATTAACGAACAAAAACGACCATATCTCCTCAACTCCTTTGCAAGGGACGGCAACAGGGGTGGGCATATATACAATTAGGGAAATGTAAATGGTTCTGTAAGTATAGGCTGGTCCTCACTCCATGTATATTTAACTTGTGAATATTGTAGATACTAGAAAGTTCACAAGTTTCATCCCATAATGAGCTTAGCTGTCATTTGGCGAAACTTTTGTCTAATAAGTAAGTTTGCAACGATTAGAGCAAATATCTTCTTGACTGAAATTAATTTAAGCTTATTTTTTCTACTTCCATAATTTTGTCATTGGAAAGCTAAAGGTACTATCAGAACTCTTTTTTTTTTTTTAATGCAATCTAATGAACACTACTATGATTAGAAGCAATCAACAGGCTTAGTAAGTTTTATTGGCTTGATTTGATTTGCTTTATTTTATTTCGCTGCTTGTGCCACTTTTGGCTAATTTGCGAAGATGAGGATGAGTGATGATATGATGAAATTGATGAATGGACACTCACAAACATCCACGTCCAGACCAGGATTCGAACTTGGGACCCCTTAAGTTTTATTGGATATTCACTATTATGAGGTATGGCTATATGATCAAGAGTTAATCAGGATTTAGAAGGATTTGGAAGGTTGCAGCTCCCAGCCTTCAATGGGGAAAAATTGCTTTGAAATTAGTCATATATTGAAGTGGCCGCGGTGGCTCAGTCGGTAACGCGTCTGACTACCATGCTAAAGGTCCCGGGTTCGATCCCCGGCCGGTTCAAATCCGGGAACTTTTCTAACGATGGAAGCGGCCCCGGCATCGAATAACATGGGTACCTGGGGGAAACCCTGGGGGGTAAAGGCGGTCAGGGGCGTGATGCTGATCACATCACCCCACTCACGACCGGATCAAGAAAGTGTGGGGCATTACCCCCCCACACCCCCTATACGCCTTCATGGCGTGGTGCTATGCACAGGGGAACACTTTACCTTTTTTTTTTTTTTTTTTTACATATATTGAAGAAAAAAATATTAGGAATGTGGAAGTATAAAAAGTATAACTAACCATCTGACATGACTTGGGCTAAAGGTTATAGACTAACTGAAGCTGTGCATAGATGGGAGTTCTTGATGTTGTCAGGTTGGTTGATTTGGTATTTTGAGTCCACTTTATGCACAGTAAGGCTAATCGGGACTGGACCTACAGTTTAAAGTGGGATCCGAACCACTTTGTGCCTCCACCGTGTATCAAACCCGCCCCCCTTGATTACAAGGTGAAGACTTACTGCGCCATCGGGGAGGCCTTTGATGTTGTCAGCACCGGACCTCCACATAAATCTCAGCCTGGGTATGATCAAAGTAATAAACAATAAACAAAAAAAACATCTTTGTCTTAATCGCAATGATGAGTATGAATGATGATGATGAAAGTGATGAAGGGACACTCACAAAAACACCCATGCTCAGACAAGGATTCGAACCTGGGACCCCTGGCATCATAACGCACTGCGATAACCACTCCGCAGGTAATTTGATGTGTCACTTTCTTTATTCTATCACAGTTTTCTTTTTACATAACTGTCAACTTCAAATAATGCAGTGTTTCTAAAATTACAATTTTTGATTTGTTCTAATTAATAACGAGTAATCACAATCACTACCATACCGAGGTGACCAAATTTTAATGTAACATTTTTGTAGGTTTGGAAAAAATCTACAGAATTACTGAACTGATTGTCGCATGCCGATTGAACTTGAACGCCAGACCTGGTTATTAAATGTTGTTTGTTATCAGTCTGTGTATTGTCCCTGTCATGTATGTCTAAAATATCATAGCCGTTCTTCCTGACGAGACTTCTTTCATTTATACCAATATGTAAGTTGTTGTACTTGTTCTGTTACTGTGTTCCTGAATTATACACTTTTGTTTGTGTTACAAATACTGTCTTATTCTTAACTCCATTTTCTGGATTACGGAAGAACTGAAAGAACCCAAAACTCAACAATGGCGACGAGGATCTTGGAAACTTCATCTGATACTTACTTCTCGTAATTCTACATATTTCTTGTGATTGTTCTTCAAGCTGTCTGTTGGAGGAAAGAATCTCTGTACACAATGCAAAAGTTGTCACAATTTTCTGAATTCTGCAGGGAGCACGAAAGTATTAAACAATACTTCGATAGATTCGAGCATTTCTGCAAAGCTTCAGACATTCCCGATGATAAAGCTAAACATATTCTATTAGCAGCAATACGGCACAGAACATATGTAAGTAAGTAATGTCGGATGCATCTCCTACCACCACGGGAGCAGCCATAATGCACAAGATAAACGCTGTGGAAAGATATCTGCTGTGGAAAGGAACTACACTCAATTAGAAAGGGAATCACTTGCATTAGTCCGTGGAGTCAAATACTTTCACAAGTATCTCATTGGACGACATTTTGTTGCGTTCACCGACTCGAAACCTTTATCTCACCTGCTGGATCCTAGAAGTAACCTGCCTGCTTTAGCCATCAGCAGAATCAACAGATGGAAGTTAGTATTGGAAGAATATGACTTCAAAACTGTTTACACGCCTCATGCTGAGTTGGCTGACGCACTGTCTAGAATTTGTGTTGCAGATGATCCAGTTCATGATTATTATGATGATTTCGCCACGGGTCCAAGTACAAAATCGGCGAAATTGTTAAATTGATAGGCCGGAAGATGGCAAAGGTGATTGTAGATAATGACCTGATTGTTGTTCATCTCACGAAGATCAAGAGGTATCCCGACAAGGTTGGAGAAGACACCTTTGTCCGAAATCAAAGTCAACTGTGCAGAAACAACCCAATGCTTGTTAGAGAGGAGGACTATCTTCTAGTACCTGCTACTGAAGATCTAGTGGAACATCCAAATGCGACCTGCGACAATCAACCGGTTAGGAGATCACAGAGACCAAGATGACCGCCTGACCGCTATGGGCAAACTCCATGAAACGGGAGTCTCTTCAGCCGAAGGGGGGGGGGGGGAGAGTGTCGCATGCCGATTGAACTTGAACGCCAGACCTGGTTATTAAATGTTCGTTATCAGTCTGTGTATTGTCCCTGTCATGTATGTCTAAAATATGATAGCCGTTCTTCCTGACGAGACTTCTTTCATTTATACCAATATGTAAGTTGTTGTACTTGCTCTGTTACTGTGTTCCTGAATTATACACTTTTGTTTGTGTTACAAATTCTATCTTATTCTTAACTCCATTTTCTGGATTACGGAAGAACTGAAAGAACCCGAAACTCAACACTGATATTATTAGTGGCTTGCACATAGTGCAAGTTCTCCTCCAACATATAAATTTTCACTATCAGTTATGCAGTTCTTATGATTAACTTGCATGAATTTCAAAGATGATGAGGGTGTCAGAGACCCATAATGAGGCGGCCAAATTAAATAACAAAATAGGATAATAATCCAGGAGTGATTTTTTTTTAAAAAAAGTCTAAATGCTGAAATAGGCTAATTGTCACTAGATCTTCATTTTAAGCTGTAGTCATAACGAGTGTGCATTGGGCTTCCACTGGAGATTGAACCCAGGATGGAGAGACGATATACAGAAATAACTCCGTCAACCATATCATCTTATTATAACAAAAGATGCATCCATTTAAAAGGTGAATTACACTGTTATTATGATTGGCCCATGGATGTCCGCAGCATTTTTTGCAGGGAGGAGCAAGCATGGTAATTTGTTCAAGGGGAGGCAAACTAGACATGTTCCCCCGATAATAGTGCTGCCCCCTCCAAAAACCTCTTATTAAAATTGAAGCTAACATGTTCCTGCAGCACCCTTTCAATATTTAACATAAATTACTGTGAATGAAATTAAATGTGTGTGCAATGTATAAGTTTCAGGTAAGACCCATTTTCCAGGGGCACCACACAGCAATTTTCGTTATCAAATATATTCAGGTGGAAATATTGGTGGGCAGTTTTTCAATATTTTGGTGTCCGAAATTGAACATGCCAATGAAATATCAGCACTTAACAAATAAATTGAATGATATTGGCCAGAAGAAACTAAAAGATTCCATTAGATTCTGTCATTATCAACTAATTCAAACCAAACTTTAGATTTGTCAACAAGCCTAGACATTATCGAACTAATACTCTAGGATTATGTTATAATTATTAATATTAAATTTGAAGGGTACATATTAATTAAAGTATAAAATTAAAAGAAATAGAAAGCTATTTACGAGTAAAATTGTAGGGATTGGGGCACAGACTTTTAAAAAACAAATGTACCAGACCACAGGCTCAAGAAGGTTGAGAACCGCTGCCATAGAGGATTATACAGGCTATGGGTCAGATGCAGGAGCCTCGCAGGAGTGTGCAAAATACAGTTCAGGTGTACTAAATGAAAGTGAGGTTGAAGTTTGGGTGTCTTAAGAAAGGGTCACCCTAAAACCCCAAGACATTCAGTCTTATTCCAACTTTGGTAGTGATTATGCTCCATACATCGGTATGCCATTTTAATTACTGCAAAATAGTGTACATATTTGATTAAATTACATATAGTGTTCGAAATCATCTCAATATTTTGAATGAAATATTTAAAAAATAAAGGAATCCTTTACTTAAAATACACATACGGAATCAACATTTAATTCTGAAACTTACCAACAAACTTCATGCCAGCTGCTTCAAAATCGGGCACATATTTTGGATTGACTTCATAGCGGTGTCTATGTCGTTCCTCAATGTGATGAACACCACCATACAACTGCTCTGTTGGCAAAACATATCAATATATTAATCAACCCTATGCGAAAAGAAACACACTAATACATGTTCATAAATGCAAAACCTCAATAATGCTTTTCTCCCCATTTGTCTTATGAAGTAAGTCTGTATTCCTATTCTATATAGAGTGTGACACTATTACTTTCATAGTAATTGCGAAAACTAAAAATTATCTTATTTTCATTCAGCTTTAACAAAGCTGTACATGTGTTTAACCATATGAAAAAATGTGTACATACTCATAATGTTTTGTACTTTTAAAAAGAAAATTAAATAATCAGAAAAATACATATGCACTTATGTTGGTTGTTTGCAAAATTGAAGTTGTTGGTAACATCTCTTTCAAATTTCATTTTTCACATGCAGGGAATTAAATAAAACTAAACAATGCATGAGGTATACAAACAGAATTGAAAACTTTGTATTAATAAACAATTAATATAACATTTATAAATCAAGCTTCAAAGTATTTATTGATTTAGTATTTACATGAAGAAATTAGTGCAGAAGTAGATTTAGAATGAAAATGTTCAATTTCTGCCCAGTTCACAAATCGTCAGTTCCATTATAAGAGCACACACAAAAAAGATGAGAAACCACATACCAGAATCTTTCTCCTAGCATTTAGCGCTATCGAGATGAAAATTAGGATCAAAAAGCCAAACCACACTGATTCCACACAAACAGAAATATAGTGAAACATAGATTTTACATTTTTCAGGAGAGCAAGTTGAAGAAACTTAAAATGCGAGAATATGTAAAATCGAGGAAAATTTTATAACACTTTGCTTTGTTCGGACCATCAACATTGGATGTAGACTATAGGAAACTGTAAAATCCGGGAATGTAAAATCAGGGTTTCACTGTGCTACAATTTATTAAAATTTAAAATGAAAATGTTCAACATAAGAATCAATGAAAAGAATCAACCATTATTGCTGTACTTTTAAAACAAGATGCGTATTAGCATCTTAACTCATGGTACAAACATGGATAAAAATTCACTTTTTGTAGAAAAATACTGTGTTATTTGTGAAAAAGTATTTTTATTGCCTATTGAAATAATCAAGGAAATGGAAAGATACAAAATAAAAATACTTAAAATAAGCAAAGTAAAGAAGAAAAGAAATGGAGAAAAAATGCTTGAAGGAGGAAATGTATTGAGATATTCAGGAGTACCAGTTGGAAACAGAGTGAACGAGTGAGTAGGAATTATAGTAACAGAAGAAGTAGACAGAAGAATAATCAACTGGGATCCTGTAAATTCAAGAATAATAACATTAGACATAGACTTACACGATAATATTACCCTGATTCAAGTATATGCACCAACTGAAGATGCTAATGTGAGAGACAAGGAAGAATTCTACACAAAATTACAATCAAAAGTGGAAAAAGCAGAAAGAGGAGGAAGATAAGTTATAATTATGGGTGACTTAAACGGAAGAGTGGGGAATGATATCTTGAATGGATTTGGAACACTAAGAAAATATGAAGGAGAAATTATTAAAAATGAAAATGGACAGAGAATCAGATTTTTGATAGAGAACACAATGCTGATAGGAAACGCCTTCTACAAACATAAAACAATACATCAAATAACGTTAGAAGGCGAGGGAAGAAATGCCAAAAGCATCATAGATTATATGATATAACCACAACAAATAAGACAACATATCAAAGACATAAAACTAATAAGAGGAGCAGAACCTGGAAACGACCACAGGTTGCTGGTAGCAGAAACATGGTTTTACACAGGGATGAAGGACAATTAAAAGACCTATTACAAAATAAAAACAGAAGAGTTGAAGAAAAATAAAAAAACAAGAATATCAGAATAAAGTAGGAGAACGACTAAACCAAGAAACATTTGAAGATGAAGATGTAGAGGAAATGTGGCAAAAAATCAAAGATATAATACTCAAGTCAGCAGAAGAGGTATGTGGGAAGAAAAGAGTAAATACAGGAAGGAAAAGAACCAGATGGTGGAATAAAGAGGTGAAAAAGGAAGTACAGAAGAAGAAAAAGGCATGGAAGAAATATATTAATACAAGAAGAGATGAAGACCAATTAGAGTATCTACTGTAGAAAAAAGAAACACGGCTAAAAGAATAGTGAGAGAAGCAAAGAGGAAAACATGGGAAGAATTTGGAGAAGAAATGGAATCACAATACAAAGAGAATAAGAAAGGATTTTGGTGTATAATAAACGGAAAAGGTGGAAGAAGAATGAATTAACGAGTTAAAATATTTTGGGTACGTCGGCACTTAAGGCCATTCTGCACCTTTCAATATATTCGGGGAAATATCCCCTTACCTAAACTTCTGACTTAAGTTGTTAAAACAAGGGGTGTAAAAAGCCCCTTGGAAAAATTAAAAGTGCAAGGTTGTAAAAAGACCTTCACAAGACAAATACAACACATTAAAAGTCAGAAAAATCTAAAAGCATCCTTACAGACGGTGGAAGAGTCCAGCTCTTTGCAGGAAACTAAAAACATTTGATAAAATACTGTTGTCATCACCCAACAGGAATGACAAATAGCCGGAAAGGTTAAAAGTCTGCCAGAGGTAAGCAAGATCAACGAGAATATGCCGAATAATTAAAACAATATTGCAAACATGACACAACGGAGGGTCTGCCCTTGCAGCAAGTGACCATGGGTTAGATGGCTGTGTCCAATATGCATTCTGGTTAGAACTTCTTCTGGGCGAGAGGAACGGGACGAGGAATGCCAAGCACCTATGGTGGGCTTAATAGCATGAAGCTTTTTCCCTGTTTCCGTATCCCACTCAGCCTGTCAAGTGTCAAGAAGGGAACAACAAAGCAAATTCTGCAGGTCACTACCTGGCAAAAGGTGGACGAGAACGTCGCCATCTGCATCAGCAGACTTAGCGGCAGCATCAGATGCTTTGTTTCCCTGAATGCACACGTGGCTAGGGACCCAACAGAAGTGTACATCGGCACTGGCAGATAAAGACACAAGCCATCTAAAAATGCATTGCACTACTGGATGCCGGGAATACGGCGAATCCAGAGTCTGCAACATGCTGGTCGAATCACTGCACACAGGACTATCTTCAGACCATTGACGTCTGCAAAGTCCAGTGCCTTTAGAATGGCGTACAACTCTGCCGTATAGATGGAACAGGCAGGGTGTAGAGAGTAACTGGAACTTTGAGAATCTAGGACGAAGGTGCAACCCACTGATTCGACTGTCTTGGACCCATCCGTATCGAACACATTAAAATTGGGGTGCTTCGCACAAAGCTCTATAAACAGCTGCTGGTATACGACCATTCGTGTTTCTGCCTTTCGAAGGGCAGTCGGAGAACAACGATGGAAGGTGCAGGAAACAGGATCTCGTCTGAATGAACACCAAACAGTCTAGTGAGACAAGGGTGGAGTCGGTACATTGCCAGCCTACTATCATCCGAGACGGTATGATATGAAGGATGTGAGGGCATAGAGCAAAGATGGAGGCATACAAACAAGAGACTAGACTGGTACGGAAAGCACCAGAACACACACAAATACCAGCATGGTAGAAGGTGTCTAAGATGTTTAGCCTAGATGGGCGGGCAGACGAACAGAAAACACATCCGTAATCGAGCTTTGACCTGATGAGTGAACGGTACAGATGGAGCAGTACCATCCTATCAGCACCCCAAGAAGTATGAGATAAAATGCGTAAAAGGTTGAGAACCCTAAGACATGAGAACTTTAAATGGCGAAGGTGAGATTGCCATGTTAATTTCTTGTCGAAAATGAGGCAGAGAAATCGGACCTCATTCACGAAACGTATGGGAGCTTTCCCCATGTACAGGTCAAAGTCAAAGTGACATGTACGTTGACGACAGAAATGGATGCACACGAATTTCTCAGAGGAAAAGCTGAAACCAGTTTGCAAGGACCACTCAACCAAACGGTTTATCGTCAGTTGGAGTTGACGAGAAACTGACGCGAGATTCCGTGAGCGACAAAAGATTGTGAGGTTGTCAACATACAGGAGACCCTGTACAGGGGCAAGAATGTTTGCCAAAACAATGTTCACTGCTATGGCAAACAATCACACTAAGTATGCTGCCCTGCGGGACACCGTTCTCTTGTTCATGAAGATCCGAAGAGGAGTTCCCAACACGTACGTGTAAAGAACGATCAGATAAAAAGTTTTGAATAAAGGTGGAAGAAGTTTGAAGTGTAAGAAACAAAGCAAATATTCCATAAACGCAAATTGAAAAAGTGTTGTAAACATGGAAAGAATACTTTGAAACTAAATTTGAAAAGGAAGACAGGAACAGCAGACAGGAGGATTGGAAAACATAATAGACAAAAAACAGGAAGAAGAAGAATACAAGAACAGGATAAAGAAGTGGATGAGAATGAGATAGGAGAAGTATATGAAGCAGTGAAAAGAGTAAGAAATGGAAAGGCACCAGGAATAGACTAAATAGTTCCAGAATATATAAAATATGGAGGCAATGACAAAACTGTATCAGAAGATCTGGAGAGAAGAGAAATTAACCAGTAGAATGGGAAAAGAACATTATTATACCACTGTATAAGAAAGGAGACTCAACCAACTGTGAGAACTATCGTGCAATATGTCTATCCACCGTGGCACTTAAAGTGTACTCAAGAATATTGGAAGTAAGGCTAAGAAAAGAGATAGAAAAGAATATGGAAGAAGAACAGGCTGCTTTTCATTTACAAACACAAGATCACGTAGATTCCAGCTGAACAATACCTGATAAATACTTAGAAAAGGAAAAAAATATGAACGTAGCATTATTAGATCCAAGGGCTGCTTTTGACTTTGTACACAGAGAAGAAATATGGACAATATTAGAGAAAACAAAAATCCCACAAAAACTCATTTGTGTAATAACATCAACAATGAAAGAGTAGAAGGAATAGTAAGATTGGATGGAAAGATGTCAGACACATTTAAGATGGAAGAAAGGAGTGAAACAGGGAGATACTCCTTATAGTATTTATGGATGAAGTTCTAAAGATATGCAAAAGAAGAACTGCAAGAACAAAAGTGGGTAATTGGAATATGAGACTGATACATTGCCAAGCAATACTAATAGCCGATACAGAGAACAAGCTACAGGAGGCAGTTATACAGGGTGTCCCATAATGATGGAACACATTTTATTTGTAATTTGCAGGGACGTTTTATACCTGTATGTTACTGTTTTGGAAAGCCAATGCATGAAAGTTTATTTTGATTATTATTTGTTGCAGGTGTGTAGTCGTTGATGATGTCGTGGACCCCAAGGAAAATTGTGTACGCTGCAGAGGCATACTTTGCTTCTGAAGACTCGATCATCACAGCACAAAGGTGATTCAGACAACACTTCAATAAACACAATGCACCATCCCGGAAAGTGATCCTTCGTGTAGTGATGAACTTTCGGGAAACCGGAAATGCCAACAAAAAAAAATCCCCTGGACGACCTCGACAGTCTTATTCCCATCATGAGACAATTCAACGTGTTGCAAACGTCATGCAACAAAGGAAGTGAATGTTCCCTGTAGCAGCATCCACAGGATTCTGAGACAAGACCTGAAACTGCATCCGTATAAGATACAGGAAGCGCAGCAATTGCTCCCGCCAGATAGGCTTAGTCGAAAGATATTTTGTGATACACTCCTGGATAAGTGCAACGAGGACGAAACATTTCTTGACCACCTCATCTCGTTGGATGAGGCTCATTTCCACTTATGCGGTTACGTTAATAAGCAAAACTGTAGGTTCTGGGCTAGAGAAAACCCACGCAATGTACACGAAAAGCCTTTGCACAGTGTAAAAGTTACCTTTTGGTGTGTCGTGACTGATGCATGTGTCATCGGTCCGTACTTTTTCGAGGACAGAAATGGTTCTGCCGTTACAATTAATGGTGAATGCTACAACCACATCCTCAATAAGTTTCTCATTACTGAGTTACAATGCCGTGGTCTGTCAGAAATGTGGATGCAACAGGACGGCACCACCTGTCACACAGCACAACAGCCCATGGCAACTCTCCACCAATACTTCCCAGGATGCCTCATTTCACGATTTGGTGACATCAATTGGCCAGCAAGATCAGCAGATCTAACACCGGCAGACTACTTCCTTTGGGGTTACTTGCAGGAGAGAGTATACGCCAACAAACCCCGAACAACTGATGAACTAAAGGAAGAAATCAGAAGGGAAATTGCAGCCATTCCAGATGACACGCTCCACCGCACCATGCTGGCGATTGAAGACAAGAGCCCAAGAATGTTCTTGTTTTAATGGTGACTAGCTGAAGGACGTAATTTTCAAAACTTACTGTATTTCATGTATGTATTAACCACAGTTCGCAGTAAATCTTATTATTGCAACTCCAGATATTTGTATTTAAAATGTGTCCCAACGGGCAGAAGTACTAAAGGCTAAAAGAATGACAGTAAATGCAAATAAGAGCAAAGTGATGCAAATAGGAAGAACGGAAGAGGTAATAGAAAGAATACACATAATATGTGATAGAATAGAACTGGACCAGACAGAAAGATACGTGTATCTGGCAACAATCATAAACCAGACAGGAAGCAAAATAAGCCAGATCATTTTCGGAAAAAGGGAAATACCTAGTCATATCATAAATACGGACACAACATTGAAAGTGAATTATGACGAAAGTGTTAAAGATACTTTAATGTCCTGATTACTTACAGGTCTAACGAACACATAACACCAATCATTTTTCAAAATGGCCACCTTTGGCCTTCACACAGGCCTGAAGTCTCTGCGGCCACTCATCTACATCATTACGCACTGTCTCCGTAGGGAAAGTCGCCACTGCCTTCACCAGGGACCGTTTCAGACTGTCAATATTGGCATGCCTCCTCATACAGACCATGCCCTCAAGCACTGACCACAATTTGTAGTCTAACGGGTTGAGGTCAGGGCTGCTAGCAGGCCAATCAGCTGGAGCAATGAAGTCCGGGACATTGCTCTTGAGCCACTCCTGGGTAGTGTGTGCCTTATGGGCTGGTGCGGAATCCTGTTGGAAGGTCCAATGTTGGTTCCTGAACAAAGTGTCACTCAAAGGCTTCACAACAGATTTCAACACAGTATTTTCGTACACTCTGGCTGACGTTTTCACCCCTTTTTCACAAAAATGCAGCTTGGTGGTGCCATCATACGCCACGCCCCACCAAACCATGACTGAGGCCGGATGATGACCCCTCTTGATCTTCAGGGCTTTCTCCCGAGCTTCGTGGGATGTTGACGCATACACCCGGTCATTTTGGCGATTGAAAGTTTCCTCAATGTTGAATATATTTTCATCTGTGAAAAGAATTTTCCTGTGGCCATTGTTGGCGTAACGCTGCAGGAGGCGTTTTGCTTTTATCACCCTCTGCTCTTTCAGACGTGCATTGAGGAAGTGACCTGTACTTCGCCGGTAAGCCTTCAACCCCAAGTCACTTCTTAACACACGAGACACTGACATTTTGGGAATGTTCAGCTCACGAGCAAGCACTGCCTGCTTTCGTACAGGATTTCTCCGAATACGGGCTGCCACTGCTTGCACTAACTTTTTGGTTCGTACGCTGTGTGGGCAGCCTTGCCTTGGGCGATCATCAACTGTCCCAGTCTCTGTGAATCGCTTGATGGTCCGATACACGAAAGACTTGCTGATGTTCAACTTTTTAAGTGTTCCGAATATCATGGGAGCTGTTTGACCCACTTTATGAAGCGCTATTACTGCCACACGATTTTCGTAATCGCCCCACTCCATAGCTACACTTTTACGAACACACTTCCTCTATGACAGCTCAACTCACAATGGCCCACTCCAGCCTCTTGCACAGGAAGGTTGGCCGCGACCTTGAAAACCGGTTGTACACACTGCCTCAAACTTTCTGTCAGTATTTATGATACGACTAGGTAGACAACAAAACTAAACTATACGTGTATAAGTCAGTAGTAGAACCAATTCTACTATACGGAAGTGAAAGCTGTCCAGTAAGAGGAAAAGAAGTAAGACAAATAACGACAGTTGAGATGAAATGCTTCCATAGAATAGTTGGTAAAACGAGAAGATAGAGTATGTAATGAAAGAATCAGAGAAGAATTAAATCAGAAGCCAATAGAAAAAAAACTGACACAAAGACAATCAAAATGGTTTGGACATGTGGTAAAAATGGACGAAGATAGAAAAGCAAACAATTTATGGAAGCTAGAACAAGAGGAAGACCCTGGAAGACATTCGAAAAAGGAATAGAAGAAATAGGACAAAATAAAGGAAAAGGAATAAGAGAAATGAAGAGGATGGCAAAGGAACGGGAGAGATGGAAGGAGTGGATAGAGGCAACCCCGATGCTATGAGGCAAAAGGGGAAAGAGGAAGAAGAAGAAGCAGATTTTAGTGACTATATACACCATTCACAATTTTAACAGCCAATGGCATGAGTCACAAAAATTATATACTTTTTCACAAGTGTAACACAATTATTATTTTATACAAAAATTGAATGCTAATGATACTTCCACAGTGGTACACTTAGAGCTGAGGTGGTCTAGTCGGTAGCGCATCTGACTTCCAAGTGGGAGACCCGAGTTCGATTCTAAGGTCCGAATATGTCCGGCCTTGTCCCTGCATAAAGTGGCTCTGGGGCTCACCCAGCCTCAAATCAAGGGTACCTGGGGGAAGGCGGCAACCCTCGGGGGTAAAGGTGGCTGGAGTGTGGTGTTGACCACATCACCTCCAAAATGGCTGATATCGAGAATGTGCAAGGCCCTCCCCCACATACTCGAAATGTGCCCACGGGAAACTTTACCTTTTTTTACTTTACAGTAGTACATTTATGATTTTATTTTAAGAGTAACTGATTTTTTAAGGGGAGGGGGATCTGTACAATTATAATTTTTTTAATGAATTTTTCTCTATCTTGTACTTTTTTACCACACTTCCTGTGTAACAGACAGGACAAGATGGCAACTGTGATCTTCCACTGTTTGAAAACCATGACATACTGATTAATGTTGATGTACAAGTAGAAAACCTGTTTGCATACTTTTAACAAAAAAACTTGTGTTCCTTTAGTACTACCTTTTCAGAAGCACTCTTTTCTTTATATAAATCTGCACCTGTTTATGATTTTCATTTATTGGATGCCAGTTCTCAAACAAATACTTGTGAGATGATACAACAATTTGAATTTTCATATAAATATGCTCCATCTACAATGATTTTTAACAAGCTGACAAACTACATTCTTCAACAAAATACTGCAACATGTTCATAATTCATACCACATGGACCACTTCATGTAAAATTAACCAAATTTTGAACCTCAAATTTTCATGATCATTTTATATTTGGATCTACCCATGTAATGTAAAAAATCACAACTCCTGAATTTTAAAGTTACCATAATTTTGAAACTATTGAGCATACAGTTGAGTGTGGTGGATTATTATTGTAAAACTCTTGTTATAGCCTATTATTTGATACAAATAAAATGATAAGTGCCATCCTAGTTTTCTAAAAGGAGATCTGTAACAGTTGGACAATCATCTAACCCGTTCGTGTGTGTCTGTATCGGAGGGTGTGTTGCAATTTTTACGAGTTTTGCGAACACACAACTTTCTTTCGTGGGATGTGAACTTTTTTTTTTGTATGATTTACTTCTAAATAATATTTTTGTGTGTTTGGTGAAAGGAAAATAACAGGAAAATATGACAGATAAAGATGAGTGTTTTTTTTAAAGTCCACTTTATGCAAAGATAGGCTAATTGGGACTGGACCTACAGTTTAAAGTGGGATCTGAACGACTATATGCTTCTCCAGGTATCGAACACAAGGAGAGATAAAGATGAATGACAAAATGCTACGATTATAAAATTGCTTGTACAATGTGACAGGAAATAATGATGAAACTGATGCTCATCCTAATTACGAAAAAATCCAACAATTTGTCTGAATAGGATTTGCCACACGAAACGGGAAAGCAAGGAATGAAAAAGGGTGTTGGGCAAGCCTGCTGGCAGTTTGCATCTCTCCCGTTGCAGATCTATTCTTCGCTGTCCAGTCCTATGCAGCAGAGTTAGGTGGTAGAGCAGCCTTAGGCTGAACCTCGCTCTGAAGTGAATAAAAAATACTTTTCTATTTTATCCTATCTCCTGTCCACATCCCACCCATTACTGATATGCATGTTGCTGTGTAGACTGATCATAATCACACAAATCTAACCAATATAGATCTGTATTTTATCTTATTTCAATAAAGGATAGTTTGTGCTAAAAATAACCATTCATGGAATATATGTTAAAGGTGTACGAATGACCATTCTCCAGCCAGAAACAGTGGGTTTTGCAAATTTTCGAACTGTGTATTTAAAGATATCTGTTTGGCGGTTATGCGGAGATAGTTAATTTACTCTTAAAAGCTTACTTTTCATTTTTTCCACAAAATTTTCTTCGCGATTGATTCTACCACCCGTCTGGTGGCTTCGTCAGGCGTGTACTGTCTTGCTGTGGGCTACGTGGTTCCTTCCTCTTCCGCTTGTGGCGTTGTTATACCACGCATGCTTTTAGAAGGAACATGAGTTCGGCCAATACCCAGCCAGTGCTACTGCGCTGTTGCCAAACTAACTGCTAGCGCAAGGGAAGGACAGAAAATTCGTGATGTGTCCATTGTTTTTGATAATGCATGCACGGTATATATGAGTACAGTGAAATAATATAGTGAATATTTCTACACAGGATTATAATATCATATCACTGTAGCATATACGAGAAACCCATACCTGAAAGAAGCTTCAAGGTATTTATTTATTCATCACCGCTCTCGTCGTCTTCCTCGGTCTCCGCATGGACGTCCGTAGGATTTTTTCCAGGGAGGGGCAAGGAAGGTGTTTTTTTTTCCAGGGGGGGCAAACAAGGCACATTTTCCTCAATAATAGTGTTGTTCCCTCAAAAACATTGCTTAAATTTGAATATCATATTCATGCAATAATTAACACATGTTATTGTGGCTGTAATGAAATTATATGTGAAAAATATATAATTTTTGGTTGACTTTCATTTTCCATGGGGGGCCATGCCCCCCCCCCCCATTGCCTCCTTCCTCCCGGACGCCCATGGGTCTCCGTGTCACTGAATTCACTCATTTCCGAATCACTCTCCTGGAGGTTAATGATTAGATTTTGCACCCTTAATGCCTGTACTACTGGTGCTAAGTTTTGAGTGTGACATTATTTAAAATAAAAAGAACACATGGAACACACACTATCGGAAGAAAGGGCTGTATTTAATCTTTTCACAAACTGTTGTTTGTGGCGCACGAGTGAACGATAAGCGAATAATTTTACACCAGCCTTGCTACGAAAATGCTGAACTCAAACTGACCCAGGCTTTCAATGTTCGAGAACGCCCAGAACAATGAAGGGTCATTGTTTATATCGAGGCGAATTTAACACCCACAGTTTTCCCTAGACACAACAACTCAGCTGCTTCAACACGGTGGCAACGAAAAAAAACAGGCTGCAGGAAATGAAAGGTGATGTTTCCCTTGTTTCTTCAAGGAACGATAACTCCGGCTGCAGGCGACGGAAATACACGGGATTTGGACAGTCAGGTTCAAAATGTCTTTCTCCATCTTATGATGAACCTTAAAGTGGCGAGTTTTATGAAAACTTCTTGCGCGCACGAAAAATACAGAACACGGCTTTTAACTTCTGCGCCGCAGTCTCCTAACTGTACAACGTTGCACTCCTGCCATTGGCTGATCGCCACGCACACCCTCGGCTTGGCCCCGTCCGATATCGCTTTTAAAAGCGTGCGTCGTATAGTTGATGCGGTCCTTTCACTTTCTGCCATTCTAGTGTGGGTGTAGTGTTCCTTCTTTTGCCACACATCAGGGTTTTGGTGCTGTAGGCGTCGGTTCTCAGTCTCGTCGTCTGCTTCCAAAGAATGGAGTTTGTTCGCATGCACAGGTGGGTCTTGTTGCGAATGCTTAAGGCCTGTGCTTGGTGTCTTGTCGTGGGGGGGGGGGGGGGCTAGGTTGGGTGGTTATGCATATTCCAGATAGCGGGAAGTCAGGTTTTATTGAGGGCCCCGGGGTTAGTGTTGATGTCGACGGGGGTGGTCACTATTGCATAGGTTTCTTCTGAGAACCATCCCAAGGTGGATTTTGCTTGCATGACTATTTTGGCAGAGTCTATGTTATGGTTTTCGTTTATACGAGGGTCACTATTTATATTTTGAGCCTTGGCAACACTGATTGAAGTTAGGCGCGATTTGACGTTTGCACAGAATCGTCTGGCATTATTGACCATAATGTACTTCAAATGTTTTGTCAATAGCTTCATTTGTGTTGTTTATGTTGCCTTGGAGATTGCACGACAACAATAAAATGGAATTAACTAGTGAACATTTTCGTGCGATGATTTTTTACGATTTTCGACGTGGATTATCAAGACAAGAGTGCATCGATCAACTTACTTCCACATTTGGCGATGAAGCCCCATCCTTTGCCACTGTGAACCGCTGGTATAACGAATTTAATCGTGACCGCCATTCGCTCACCGACGAGATTCGCGAAGGTCGTCCAAAATCAGTTGTTGTTCAAGAAAACATTGATGCTGTGCAAAACCTAATACTGCAAGATCGTCATGTGACATACTGTGAGATTGAGGCAACCATAGGCATTAGTTCCACCAGCATATATAAAATATTACATGATCATTTAGCTGTGAGAAAGGTATGTTCTCGTTGGATCCCACACTATTTGACAAAAACTCAAAAAGACACTCGCGTCAATTGGTGCAAACAAATGCTCAATAAATACAATCGTGGTGCTTCAAAAGACGTATATAAGATTGTAACAGGTGACGAATCATGGATATATGCATATGAGCCGGAACGTAAACAGCAGTCGACTGTATGGGTGTTTCAAGATGAACCCAATCCAACAAAAGTTGTTCGCGCTCGAAGCACATCAAAACAAATGGTCGCCTGTTTTTTCGGGAAAACTGGTCATGTGGCAACTATGCCTTTAGAAGAACGTAGAACGGTACACAACAATTTGTTTGCCAGAGGTCTTCGGTCAAATACGGAAAACAAACAAACGCCGTCGGATCATTCTTCATCAAGACAATGCCCGCTGTCACACATCTCGTCTAACAACCGACTTTATGAACCGTCAAAAAATCGAATTGATGGGTCATCCGCAGTACCAGGGTGGCTACAAACAAGCAGAAGTAAAATTCCCTGACTTTTCCAGGTTTTCCAGGACAAAATTTACATTTTTCCCTGACAATTACAAACTAAACAAAATCGATGTTTTTGCAAATGGAAATAATAAACTCACACAGATCCACGTATGGTTTTGTTAAGTACCAATATTATCTTCTATGAAATTGACTCAATTTCTCTATTCTCTATGATTTGAATTTAAACCAGAAAATAGTGAATTTGGAAAATTATTACAATTCACAAGCTAGGGAAAGATTACGGAATTTTGTCATACGCAGTAAGTTTAAAATAAAATATTTTAAAGTTACGACTAAATTAGATAAGAGTGAAGAGTGATTGATTAAGAAATACATTTTGTAATTTATCAGTCTCCTTATACATTCTCGGTATTATATGTTGATATTTCCACTGAGGTTTGGAACCCTCTGCTTGTAAGAACCATGAGTGCGGAATCATTTTTGAATGCATAAAGCAACTTCTCTCTTCTCTGTAAAGCAAACAACTTAACTCTTGCATATAAGTGAAACAATTGAATCGAACAAAATAAAGTGTCATATTTCCTTACATTATCAATGGGATTCCTGCTTCAGTACAGTATATCCAAGTGAAGTACTGTGAAATTGACAACATGCAGTTATACCATTATTGCTGACGAAAATAGTATGTAGGTATTAGAAATTTAACGCAAGGATTTTATAGAATTTCATTGTATAGGTACCTGATTTAGCTAACCACACATTAAAACAGGAACACACTAATAATAAAAGCTTCTGAAAGTTCATATACGAGGGGCATCCTGAAAAAAGCTCCAATGGTGCCTATACGAAGCACTAGTGGTCAGAGATACACACACACACACATGCAAACAGGAAGAACTGGCATGTAACTGTAATCTGGTACAGTTGTAATGCAGTAGTTTTAGGACAGTTCTAGGTTAAAGATTGCAGCTCTCATACAGTCTCCCACCGACTGCGATGAAGGTGTAGCCTACATTGCACGCTCAGAATTTGGCACAGAGCCACCAGCAATCGTGTGAGGTGTGCAGACCGGACGTTGTGAGTGATAGTATGGTCAGACGATGGTGCAGACAATTCACGGAAGGCCAATCGAATGTGCACAACCCCATACAGCTGAGTACACACGGGCCCTTTGCATCACTTCAGGTGAGAGATCTTTGACCACTCCCTGTAGAGCCCTGGTCATGAATGTACAGACTTTCATCTCTTTGTTTAACTGAAGAGGTTTCTGGCAGGGCAAGGATTTGACAGCTACACTGCGGTAGAGATAGTTCCAGTCTTTGCTGTCAGACACATATACCATGGGCATACAAAATTTAGTGCCATGCTACGATAAATGCCAGAACAATGGTGGTGATTATGCCGAAAATTAGGTTAGGACTCACTGTTACTAATGCAATAAATTACAACTGATATTCTTGTTATATTTATGCCTAATCGGGAGGGACCTTTTTTTAAATTGGTTTATTTTCTTATTTTTTACTAAACGGTGTTATTTTTCCCAAAATTCACATTTTCATTTTAGCAAATTTTCTGGCAAATTTCTGAAATTATACCTTCATAGTGTTTTTAAACTACTGTTTCAAATTGTAACTCACATAACTTATGCCTCTTCGTGAGAGTTTGATATCTTGAAAGTTATTTTGGGAAAGTTATTTTCCATACCTCTTTCTTAATTTTAAGGTAAGGATTTTAGATAATGGAATTCTCCCCGTATATACTGAAGGGTGCATAATGACCATAAGTGACGACGCACCCAAAAAATTAAAATCAATCAATCTTACGTGACAGATACCGATATATTATGGCACCAAAAATTGGCATTATCTTTTTTTGACTTGTTAGTGTTACGTTCTTCAAAATTCGCGTTTTTGTTTTAGAACATTTATATGCCAAATATACCGAAACTTAATACTCCATTGTGGTTTTAAACTATTATTTTAAATTGTAGGTCACATGGTCTACGTATTTTTGTGACAGTTTGATATGTTGGAACAGATTTTTGAGGAAGTAAAAGTAAAGTGCTCCCCTGCACTTATCCATGAAGGTATATAGTAGGGGTGTGGAGTTAGAGCCCACACTTTCTTGATGACAGCTGAAAGTAGGGGTGATGTGATCAGCACCACGCTCCTGGCTACCTTTATCCCTCAAAGTTTCCTCAAGGTACCAGCTTCATATGATGCTGGATGGGCGCTGGAACAGTTTGAATAGGTGGAAAACATCCTGGTTCTCCCCCACAGGGGATCGACCCCGGGTCTCTCGCATAGTAGTCAGATGACCTAATGACTGAGCTCCATTATTACTCGCTTGACAAATGCCGATGGTGCGCACTTAGCTTGGTAATTCAAAACATATCTCGTGTGACTAATACGAAGATGTGGCTCTCGTGTGACGGTAGATACACACTCGATCTCCTGTTAGAACCCTGCCACTTTGCTCTGTGATGCAAATGGTTTTGATAGAAGTTGAAAAAATCGTGGGAAATACATGATTTAATGTGGCTGTCGGAATTATTCCATGTACGTTTAACTCTATAGTTTACTCTTGAGTAAAATGTTGGAAAACTTGCATGTTCTATGTACACAAACATGGCCTAGAAAAGACAAGAATGTTGGATTTCATGGAATTTTTCGTTGTTTTAGGGCATTTTTTAAAAGAAAATCGCTAAAAACACCAATAATTCGCATTTTATGCCAAATTCGTATTATTTCGATATTTTGAACAGGCGAAAAATTACCATTTTTCACGGTTTTGGCGTTTGCGAAAAATCAATGTCCCTACTAATTGGAAATTACTTTTTGGCCACCCCTCGTATAAATCAGTAGATGGAAAGTGAAAATTTAGCAGGGCTGGCAGAGAAAAGTCAATTCTTGAAGGAAGTGATTTCCTTTTATGATTGAATGATTTGAGTAAATATGATATTAAAATATTTACATATTTATTATTAGTATTTTATTTCATAATATTGGACATTAACCTTACTCAGTGAGAGATTAATGACCATCTCTCACGAGTTTAAACAGACAGGACAGGGAGTGCCGTTAATTTCATTGCAATACTAGTGTTGCAGTAAATTTGAGGTTGGGAGCATGCACTTACCAATTTTTTACCAATGCAGATTTATGTTTCACTTTTCGCGATATTATTCAATATATATCCCATTTGGTTGGATTCTTCTTGATATCTAAGAATAGTGCAATGTCATTGTGAACGTATGTTAACTTGTGCGAAACCAGTAATACGTCAGGATGATGAAAGAAAACCTTCGTAAGCACTGCTACATTAAATAAGGTGAAGTGAGCCAGAAGAGTAACAAAATTCGAGCAGCATATTTGCAGTCTAAAGCTCTTCTTGTTTATGCATGCGATTTTTATTGGATGTTGCAGTCCATACATTTTTCTGTCGCATGTTGTAGTGAGATACTTTGTCTGGTAGCGATATTCGACAAAAATAGTACGTATCAATGGAAGCTATTTGTTTCTATTGTCCTTTAGTTTGCCCAACAAAATGCCTTACTATGATGTCCGACAACTATCGGACGGCACCACACGCTCTTATCCCCTCCATCTGTTGACAAGTCGCCTTACTACTCTCATACGGACAAGAAAAAATGATAATTCAATGCATTTTCCAAGTAATATTTAGAGGCTTAACCTTTATTTCCCCAATGATACCATATGGTATAATCAGAGTAAGGTCGTACTGGTGCTGATTTCGAAATGAATGTGCATTTTGGACCTTCATACTCTTATGTTTGGGTGGAAACTCTGACACAGGTCTGGAGCAAGCCTGGAAAATTCATATTGATGACCAACCTCTCCCCCTTCTCCGCAACATATCCATGTCACATTTCCGAACAGAGTTTCACATTTTGGCTCATTACTCAACTTGTATAGCACCCAGGAACATGAAACATGTTTCAATCTCATTGAAATTCGGGGGTTGTGCCCCCAAACCCCCTTTCCTCGGTCCGGCGTTCTGAATTATACACGGTTGCATGCTATGATGTCTTAGCTGAAAAACAAAACTGATCCAAAGTAGATTGCTCCCATAGTGTCAGAGTTATAACAATTTTCCTCCAAAAATGCAAATTACCTATTTTTCGTAAAAATCATATTTTGGCTTATTATTCAACTTGTATGGTACCCAAGAACATGAAACATGTTTCATTCTCTTGAGAAATATACATTCTTTGAAAAGAATACTAAAGTTCGCGGCTTCTCCCCAAAATAGCGGGAGAAGAGGGGGCAAACTCCACATTTTTGTTTTTTTCATTGAAATTCGGTGGTCGCGCCCCCAAACCCCCCTTCCTTGGATCGGCATTCTGAATTGTACACGGTTGTATGCTATGATGTTTTAGATGAAAAACAAAACTTATCCGAAGTAGATTGCTCCCATAGTGCCAGAGTTATAACAATTTTCCTACAAAGAGTGTTCGTATTTAAAATTCCCGCCGAGAAGCCAGGACGAGAGAAATTTCTCTCTCTCTCTCTCTGTCTCTCTCTCCTCCTGCCATCACTGGTTGTGTTGCTCATAACAGGGGCCTAAAAGCTGAGGCCGAATCTTACGAACGAGATTTCCTGTTCCCGTGCAGAGTTCCATAACGATATCTTTAAATAAAAAAAATTAAAAAAAAGACAATGAAGACGAAATTCCCTGACATTTCCCTGACTTTTTTTCACACCTCAAATTCCCTGACTTTTCCCGGTTTTCCAGGTTTTCCAGGTCTGTCGCCACCCTGAGTACAGTCCTGATTTGGCACCCAATGACTTCTTCTTGTTCCCGAATGTCAAGAATAAATTGCGTGGACAACGATTTTCGTCAGCGGAAGACGCCGTTGATGCGTTCAAAAACCATATTATGGAGGTGTCTCAAGAAGATTGGAAAAACTGCTTTGACAAATGGTTCGAACGAATGCAAAAGTGTATTGACCATAAAGGAGAATACTTCGAAAAACAATAAAGCAGTTTTCAATGCCAAATTCCTGTTTTTTCATTGTTAGGCTCAAAATATAAATAGTGACCCTCGTAAGGTAGCAGGAAAGGCCTATTCTTCTTCTTCCGAGTCGGTGGTCAGCATCATGCTCCTTGAGCCTATCATCAAGTCAGCGCTTTATCATAACTACACACTTGCTTCCACAAGCGCAGGTGATCATGTAGACCCCACTTCTTGCATTGGGGTTGGTGTAATATTCTTTGAAATGGGTTAGGTGGGAGGCTATGGATGGAAGGAGTTGGTCTGCTATCTTGAAATTGTGCCTGGTTAGAACTTCTTGAATTTTCTTGGTTAGGTCATCCATAGCCTCCCACCTAACCCATTTCAAAGGATATTACACCAACCCCAATGCAAGAAGTGGGGTCTACATGATCACCTGCACTTGTGTGTAGTTATGACAAAGCGCTGACTTGATGATAGGCTCAAAGGAGCATGATGCTGACCACCGACTCAACACTAACCCCGGGCCCCTCAATAACCTGGCTTCCCGCTATTAGGAATATGCATAACCATCCAACCTGCTCCCCCGCCTACCACCCTCCGCACGACAAAACATCAAGCATGACCCTTAAGCATTCGTAAAAAAGCCTGCTTGTGCATGTGAACAAATGCCGTTTCACCGAAGCAGAATACGAAACTGAGAACCGACGCCTACAGCAACAAAAACCCGATGCGCAGCAAAAGAAGGAAGCACTACACCCACACCAGAATGGCAGAAAGTGAAAGGACCATGTCAACTAGTGCCGCCAGGAGCACAAGCGGAAGGAGAAGGAACCACGACGCCCGCAGCAAGACAGTACATGCCTGGCGAAGCCACCAGACAGGTGGCGAGATCAATCGTGACGAAAATATGCACACAGAAAATGAAAAGTAACCTTAGTAAAATGTAATATTCAAGTATCCACCTAACTCATTTCTATTTGTAAAATTGGTTTTAAATTAGTATCACAAGAAATTATATACATTTATATATACTGCTGGACAAAAAAAACCGGACACCTTAATATTTGACATCTGAATTGCAATTACTAAAAAAGTTAAAAAGTGCCCTCCAGTTTGAAAATCCTAGGCACGCCACTAAGTCGTTAATTTTAATTTGTTTTCTGTTGAATATATTCAGTTTTTCTTATTTCCAATAATTTCTGCAACATTTAGTTAGCCTTCGAATTAGAATTTATGCGTTATCACAAAAAATGCAAGTGTCGGGTTTATTTTGTCCAGCAGTGTATTTAACTAGCCATCATACAAATAAAAAGTGTCCTTTTTATTTTCTTAAAAAATAAATCCAAAATCCTGGATGTGTTTTTCATTTTTTCTCAACTCCTAGATGAATTTTTTTTTCTACATAATAGCACTAGAAGAACTATTGAAATACATATTTGTAATATGATAAGAAGATAAACTAACAACATCAAACATATAAATTATAAAAAAGTAATAATTAAGAAGAATTTTTAAAAATATGAAATTTGATTTGTAAATTTTACAAGGGTTTTATGTATGTTTCTCACACAAGGTTTTGTATTCTAGGGTTAACATTGTTACAAAGTAATATTGCTTTTAACAAAGCTTTCTTCAGAATAGCTGTTCAACTGACAAATTTCAATTAAAATGAACGGTTAATTATATCGAGATTTAATCAAACAACACAGGCTTGACCAGAACTTGAACCTGGATATCTATCAACTGAGCTACCAAGTCAGCCTCGGTTTTGCCCAATTTTTCATTTCCAATGTTTTACTGGAATTGTCTCTTGTCGATGATGACAAATTTCTCCCAACATGGAGCTGTACATTGCCTGAAGATTTGACATGCACAGGAGATGTACCATGTAGGAATTTAAGCAATAAAAAATGCAGGTTTGACCAAGACTCAAACCTAGGTCTGTGACAAACCATTACTTTTTTTAATGTTATTATCATGCTGTTTTTCTATCTTCCTTCCTTTTTACCCTTTATTTCATATCTTCCTCACTTGTTGTCTGATTTTTCCACAGGACTACTATTTAATGTCCCAACAGCAAATCAGCAGGTCTTCTTTTTTATATAGTTTCAACTCTTTGTTCCTGCTGAAATGTTTAGTGTGTTATTGGCCATTTACAATTATATCTTCCCTAAAAATACATTGTTTATATTTGGAAACACTATAATTTTTATTTGGTACATGTCTTTGTCATAAGTTAAAGAAGTTGCAGAGGTGAAACATATATGTAAACAGGGAATGAACAAAATGAGCATTTCCAATGGGTAGTAGGAAATAAATGGATTAAAAAAATACAAAATAATTTAAAGGGGTGTTTGATAGTTTTTAAAATAATATTTTGGGGTTTTGAAATATACAACATTTAGAAAGAGTTTTGCAATTATCCACAAATCTGTACGTTCAATAGTTTCAATGTTAAGACAATTTTTATTTCTCAGAAGATTTGCAAAAATGTTTTGTTTTTTTCATCAATAACAATGAAACTACTGACCCCAAAATTCAGAAATTTGGAATTATTTTTCACTCCATGAGCAGATCCAAATTAAAAAAAAAAATATATATGAAAATATGAAACTATGAGGTCCAAAATTTGGTTGCTTTGATATGGAATAATCCATTTGCAGATTATATCTATCTAGTAACGTTAAATATAAAAATCACTGGAGAGAAACACTTGGATGTACATTATAAGGATGAAATTTTTTTTCTTCTAAAAGGCATAGTAAATTATTGCTTTTACATAATCAAAAATATCTCAAGTACTGAGGAACATCCAACAAGTTGAAAAAATGGAAGCAAATACTACTACAAAATTCTTTCAAGAGTGTTAATTTGTTCTATAATGCAACAAATAACACAAGTATAATACTTTAGAATAAAACAGATTTCAAGATATAGAACATGAGATTAATGAGTGGGGATGATCAAGGTGAATCTTCTGTACATGAAGAATAATTATTTTTGATCTGAGAGATAATGATAAATGATGAACGTGGTTTAATAACTTAAACTAGCAGTAGTATTTTGAATTTTGGCAGAGAACCATTAGAATTTACTTGCTTCATTGCGAGTGTTAGTTAGCAACCCAGAAAGACATGCTGGATACTTGGAACTCTTCAAGGTCTAACATACCATTCTGTACAGAGGAAAACCTGTATAATATTTCAACAATTCTTCACATTACTTGCATCTTCCAGATAGAATATACTTCCAATGGAACATAGAAACCTGTGGTAATAACCATGAAATCATATATCAATAATGTATTACAATGTTTAAATAATGTAGAGGCCCTATTATTGATCTTATGTATATTAATTTCATCACCATCTCACTTAAGCTTGAATGTATGAACTCTGTTCAATCTTGAACACTGTTGGTAACAGAAAATGAGAATACTCAAACAGGTGACTGACTTCCACTCCCCATTTCAGTGGAGCTGTCTCAGAAATTACCTAGTGATTACTGAAAAGAAGGTTCAACATTTACGGCAAAATTACTACTAGTATAAATATCTGCTGGCACATTGCAATAATAATGTACATATTCAGTATAAATTTTAAGGATGTGACTAATTATAATCTACATTCTATCAGCATTGTCCAAAAATGAATGACTTTTTTATAGTTTCGAAGATTAAATATATTATTCAATCTTGGATTGATTGAAGGATTTGTTGTTTTAAGTCTACTTTATGCACAAGAAGGCTAATCGGAACTGGACCTACAGTTTAAAGTGGGATCCAAACAACTGTGCCATGTGCCTCCACTGGGTATCAAACCCGGGACCCCTTGATTACAAGACGACAACGTTACCTCTACACCATCTGGGAAGCTCTATATTCAATCTTGGATAATTTCAAACTTCATGCTTGACAATGGACTTGTTTTTTTATATTGGAAAATACTTTTTTCTGCAAAAGTATCAGAAACAACTGTGTGATTTTTATTACATGTATCACACACACATGTGGCAAAGTATGCTGGTACTGTTTTGAAGCATTACGCCCTGCTGTTGCCTACAAAGGGGTCTGACAAACTTCAAAATCTTTACTGAACAAAACAAGGTATCATTCATAGTTTCCAAGATACAAAAATATTATTCAAAGCTTGGTGAATTTCAAATTTCCAGCTTGAAAATGCTCTCAGCACTAAGGGTTACATCAAGGAAACCAGCCCCAGCATTTAAGGATTAAACACACATTAATAAGAGAACAGAGTAATTAAATAATAACAGGCACTCGAGAATCTAAAACCAGATAAAACTCACCACAGTTGACCTATCCTCCGAACACCTCAAAAAAATCCAGGACTTCATCCACAGCTGTGGCCCCCTGAAGGCCTGACAGCCCCTATCACAGCCATGTTAATTCCTGATAATCCCTGCACCCCCACCTTCTATCTATTACCCAAAATTCACAAAGTAAGTCTTGGAGCTTTCCTGGTGACGAATGATGAAATAATTCTCTCAGGCTATCAACCAGGTGAGTTGTGAAAAAGATTCCAAGCTTTCGAAAGCTTAGAATCTTTTCCACAACCCACCTGGTCAATAGCCTGAAAGAATCTTTTCATTAGTCAGATTTATCAGACAAAAATCACATGCATGAATGCAGCCTAAATATTCGGTGGATCAAATGTCGTTCCACGGCATACAACAAAAAATTCAGGTTGGGGCCGTACTATGGTGTTGGACATCTCTCCGACGGGGCCCGAGTGGGTGCACCCTTCTGGTCAACAGGTCCTACCCCTTATAGTTCCAATAGACAAGAAAAAAAATGTCAATACATTTGAAATGTGACATTTAGAGGTTCATCAAATGTGTCTGCCTCACTAGAAATTTCTCCTCCCTCACCTCCTCACCTACCATATTTGTTTCTGGCACCGTGGTTGTGTGCAATGCATAATAGACCTAAAAGTTTACGCCAAAGACTGGCAAGATGATTTCCCGTTTAAGTGCCGTGCTTATTACAACTTCAAAATCAAATGTCTGGCAGGTTCATTGCATCACATAACATCTATAGTTCAACAGAGAACTATTTGTCAATCAAGACAAAATTCCCTGACTTTTTTTGACCTCGCTAATTCCCTGACTTTTCAAGGTCTCTCGCCACCCTGAAAAAGCAGTGTATAAAATTACATTTTAGTTTTAAGAGTGTGAATTTAATCCCAAATTTGATTCAAGAACTGCTCTTACTACACAAAATAAACATATCCCTTCTAACAGCACATTTATGATGTTACCAGAATATTAAGTTTACTCCTGTATAGAGGGGTCCATTTTCGCTTCTCAAATATTTACAGCAGAATTGATCAACATTCCGTGAATTGCATAACTCTCAGGATAATTCTGACTTCAGAAAGTGTCGTGTCAGTAAATAAACTCTAAATTTAGATTTTAAGAGATCCACATACTTATATAAGTAATTGAATAATTCACCACAACCAGATATTTGGTAGTTTAAATTATTGTAGTTAAAGAAAAAATAACATTTAAGTGCAACTGTACTTTCTATTTACAGCTGCCTGCAACAATAAGCTTTGATTTCTTTCTATTTTAGTCATCATCTGTGACCAGTCACCAAGAATAGAGCTATCTACCTCTCTCCCTCCCTAACAATTTGGAAGGAATTCTCAGTGGAAAGTCTCCACCCACACCCCTGGACACTGCATACATCCTGTTGTATGCTGCATGGTGCGATGCTACCAGTCTCGGTCTCTCTGTCTCACTGGGACAGCGATTTCTTTGCCATTTTCATCAATTGTCCCATTTGTTCGGCAATCGAACATAATTTGTCAAGGGCATGAATCAACTCTGAAGGGCCTAAATAAGATGAAAACATGTCTATTTATGCATGAACCAACCAGTTATAGCTCACAAGGTGCCACAGATGACCAGTGAAAAAGTTCCTAAATTTAGTGAAATTTTAGCAAATATTTCAAACTTATTTCGCTAATAATGTTTTCTTATCCTTCATCAGAACTGATAAAGGCAACTTTTTGGAAGTATTGAACAACTCGTCACAAATCTGTTTTTTGACATACCTCCCTTGTTATAAAATAATGATTTGTACAGAAGTTTAAGAAGAAAAAAAAAGGAAGGAAGGAAATCATATGCTGTTGTATTTACATTACGAGCACTTACTGAGAAGTGAGTTGTTGGAGGTCATCACAGTTTGTCTCTTTCCTAGCCTCATTGTTCCACCCATGTTACCAGGATTGTGCTCAGGCATATCAATCACAACAGGATGTTGGGTTTCTGCGTCAATCTCTGTTGAATTAGCATCCTTGTAGTCCAGGACATGTCTGCAAAGAAATAAATATTATACCATTGCACTCGCATCAAATAAACCTTGGTGCAGGGTGGTTACAAACAAGCAGACATGAAATTCCCTGACTTTTCCAGGTTTTCCAGGACAAAATTTACATTTTTCCCTGACAACTACAAACTAAACTAAATCGATGTTTTTGCAAATGGAAATAATAAACTCATACAGATCCACGTATGGTTTTGTTAAATACCAATATTATCTTCTATGAAATTGACTTAATTTCTCTATTCTCTATGATTTGAATTCAAACTGCAAAATAGTGAATTTGGAAAATTATTACAATTCACAAGCTAGGGAAGGATTACGGAATTTTGTCAAACGCAGTAAGTTTAAAATAAAATACTTGATTATTATTAAAGTTACGACTAAATGAGATAAGAGTGAAGAGTGATTGATTAAGAAATACAATTTGTAATTTATCAGTCTCCTTATACATTCTCGATATTATATGCTGATATTTTCACTGAGGTTTGAAACCCTCTGCTTGCAAGAACCATGAGTGCAGACTCATTTTTCAATGCATAAAGCTACTTCTCTCTTCTCTGTAAAGCAAACAACTTAACTCTTGCATATAAGTGAAACAATTCAATCGAACAAAATAAAGTGTCATATTTCCTTACATTATCAATGGTATTTCTGCTTCAGTACAGTATATCCAAGTGAAGTACTGTGAAACTGACAACATGCAGTTTTACCATTATTGCTGACGAAAAGGGTATGTAGGTATTATAAATTTAACGCAAGGAATTTATAGAATTGCATTGTATAGATACCTGATTTAGGTAACCACAGCTTAAAACAGGAACACTCTGTTAATAACAGCTTCTGAAAGTTCATATATGAGGGGCGTCCTGAAAAAAGCTCCAATGGTGCGTATACGCAGCACTAGTGGGCAGAGATAGACACACACACATGCAGGCAGGAAGAAGTGCCATGTAGCTGTAATCTGGTACAGTTGCAATGCAGCCGTTTTAGGACAGTTCTAGGTTAAATATTGCAGCTCTCATACAGTCTCCCACCGACTGCAATGAAGCCTACATTGCACGCTCAGAATTTGACACAGAGCCACCAGCAATCGTGTGAGGTATGCAGACCAGACGTCATGAGTGATAGTATGGTCAGATGATGGTGCAGACAATTCAAGGAAGGCCAATCGAAAGTGCACAACCCCATACAGATGAGTACACACGGGCCCTTTGCATCACTTCAGGTGAGAGATCTTGGACCACTCCCTGTACAACACTGGCCTTGAATGTACCGACTTTCATTTCTTTGTTTAACTGAAGAGGTTTCTGGCAGGGCAAGGATTTGACAGCTACACTGTGGTAGAGATAGTTCCAGTCTTTGCTGTCAGACACATATACCATTGGCATACAAAATTTAGTGCCATGCTGCGACAAATGCCAGAACAACGATGGTGATTATGCCGAAAATTAGGTTAAGACTCACTGTTACTAATGCAATAAATTACAACTGATATTCATGTTTAATTTATGCCTAATCGGTAGGGACTTTGATATTTTGTTATTTCTTTTCAAACTTGTGTATTTTCTTAGTTTTATTTTTTACGATAGGGTGTTATTTTCCCAAAATTCACATTTTCATTTTAGCTCATTTTCAGGCAAATATCTGAAATTATACCTTCATGGTGTTTTTAAACTACTGTTTCAAATTGTAAGTCACATGGCTTACGCCTCTTCGTGAGAGTTTGATATCTTGAAAGTTATTTTGGGAATGTTATTTTCCATACCCCTTTTTTAATTTTAAGGTAAGGATATTAGATAATGGAATTTTCCATGTATATACTGAAGGGTGCATAATGACCATAAGTGGCGACGCACCCAAAAAATTAAAATCAATCAATCTCCCGTGACAGATACCGATATATTATGGCACCAAAAATTGGCATTATGTTTTTTTTGACATGTTAGTGTTTACGTTACGATTCCAAAATTTCGCGTTTTTGTTTTAGAATATTTATCTGCCAAATATACCGAAACTTAATACACCACTGTGCTTTTAAACTATTATTTTAAATTGTAGGTCACATGGTCTACGTATTTTCGTGACAGTATGATATGTTGGAACAGATTTTTGAGGAAGTAAAAGTAAAGTGCTCCCCTGCACTTTGCCATGAAGGTGTACGAGGGTCACTATTTATATTTTGAGCCTTGGCAACACTGATTGAAGTTAGGCGCGATTTGATGTTTGCACGGAATCGTCTGGCATTATTGACCATAACGTACTTCAAATGTTTTGTCAATAGCTTCATTTGTGTTGTTTATGTTGCCTTGGAGATTGCGCGACAACAATAAAATGGAATTAACTCGTGAACATTTTCGTGCGATGATTTTTTACAGTTTTCGACGTGGATTATCAAGACAAGAGTGCATCGATCAACTTACTTCCACATTTGGCGATGAAGCCCCATCCTTTGCCACTGTGAAACGCTGGTATAACGAATTTAATCCTGGCCGCCATTCGCTCACCGACGAGATTCGCGAAGGTCGTCCAAAATCAGTTGTTGTTCAAAAAAACATTGATGCTGTGCAAAAACTAATACTGCAAGATCGTCATGTGACATACTGGGAGATTGAGGCAACCATAGGCATTAGTTCCACCAGCATATATAAAATATTACATGATCATTTAGCTGTGAGAAAGGTATGTTCTCGTTGGATCCCACACTATTTGACAAAAACTCAAAAAGACGCTCGCGTCAATTGGTGCAAACAAATGCTCAATAAATACAATCATGGTGCTTCAAAAGACGTATATAAGATTGTAACAGGTGACGAATCATGGATATATGCATATGAGCTGGAACGTAAACAGCAGTCGACTGTATGGGTGTTTCAAGATGCCCAATCCAACAAAAGTTGTTTGCGCTCGAAGAACATCGAAACAAATGGTCGCCTGTTTTTTTTTCGGGAAAACTGGTCATGTGACAACTGTGCCTTTAGAGGAACTTAGAACGGTTAACTCTGAACGGTACACAACAATTTGTTTGACAGAGGTATTCAGTCAAATACGGAAAACAAACAAATGCCGTCGGATCATTCTTCATCAAGACAATGCCCGCTGTCACACATCTCATCTAACAACCGACTTTATGAACAGTCAAAAAATCGAATTGATGGGTCATCTGCCGTACAGTCTTGATTTGGCACCCAATGACTTCTTCTTGTTCCCGAATGTCAAGAATAGATTGCGTGGACAACGATTTTCGTCAGCGGAAGACGCCGTTGATGCGTTCAAAAACCATATTATGGAGGTGTCTCAAGAAGATTGGAAAAACTGCTTTGACAAATGGTTCGAACGAATGCAAAAGTGTACTGACCATAAAGGAGAATACTTCGAAAAACAATACAGCAGTTTTCAATGCCAAATTCCTGTTTTTTCAAAATATAAATAGTGACCCTCGTATACACTTTCTTGATCACGGCTGAAGGTGGGGGTGATGTGATCAGCACCACGCTCCTGACTACCTTTATCCCTCAAAGTTTCCTCAAGGTATCATATGATGGTGTCTGGGAGCCGGAGCAGTTTGAATAGGTGGAAAACATCCCTGTTCTCCCCTGCAGGGGATCGACCCCAGGTCTCTTGCATAGTAGTCAGACGCCCTAACTACTGAGCTCCATTATTACTCGCTCAACAAATGCCGATGGTGCGCACTTAGCTAGGTAATTCAAAATATATCTTGTGCAACAAATACGAAGATGTGGTTCCCGTGTGACGGTAGATACGTACTCAATCTCCTGTTAGAACCATGCTACTTTGCTCTGTGACGCAAATAGTTTTGATAGAAGTTGAAAAAATCGTGGGAAATACATGATTTAATGTTGCTGTCAAAATTATTCCATGTATGTATAACTCTATAGTTGACTCTTGAGTGAAATGTTGGAAAACTAGCATGTTCTATGTATAAAAAAATTGGCCTAGAAAAGACAAGAATGTTGGATTTCATGGATTTTTTCGTTGTTTTAGGACATTTCTTTTTAAAAAAATGCTAAAAACACCAACAATTCACATTTTATGCCAAATTCGCATTATTTCGATATTTCGAACGGGTGAAAAATGTGTCCAGACATCATTGCACATTCATAAACATAAATTCGCAGCAATTATCATTTTTCACGGTTTTGGTGTTTGCGAAAAATCGATGTCCCTACTAATCGGAAATTACTTTCTGGCCACCCCTCGTATAAATCAGTACATGGAAAGTGAAAATTTAGCAGGGCTGGCAGAGAAAAGTCAAAATCTTGAAGAAAGTGATTTGCTTTTATGATTGAATCATTCAAGTATTAAAATATTTACGTATTTATTATATTTATTTCATAATATTGGACATTAACTTCACTCAATGAGAGATTAATGACAATCTCTCACAAGTTTAAACAGACAGGACAGAGAATGGTGTTAATTTCATTGCAATACTAGTGTTGCAGTAAATTTGAGGTTGGGAGCATGCACTTGCCAATTTTTATAACGTTCACCAATGCAGATTTATGTTTCACTTTTTCGTGATAGTATTCAATATATATCCCGTTTGGATCGATTCTTCTTGATATTTAAGAATAGTGCAATGTCATTGTAAATTTATGTTAACTTGTGCGAAACCAGTAATACGTCAGGGTGACAAAAGAAAACGTTCGTAAGCACTTCTACATTAAATAAGGTGAAGTGAGCCAGAAGAGTAATAAAATTCCAGCAGCCAGCATATTTGCAGTCTAAAGCTCTTCTTGTTTATGCATGCGATTTTTGTTGGATGTTGCAGTCCATGCAATTTCTGTCGCATGTTGTAGTAAGATACTTTGTCGGGTGGTGATATTTGACAAAAATCGTATATATCAATAGAACCCATTTGTTTCCATGTTCCTTCAGTTTGCCCAACAAAATGCCTTACTATGACGTCAGACAACTATTGGACGGCCCCACCCACTCTTATCTCCACCATCTGTTGACAAGTCCCCTTACTACTCGAATACGGACAAGAAAAAATGATAATTCAATGCATTTTCCATGTAATATTTAGAGGCTTAACCTTTACTCCCCCGATGATACCATATGGTATCATCAGAGTAAGGTCGTACTGGCCCGATGATACCATATGGTATCATGGTGCTGATTACGAAATGAATGTGCTTTTTGGACCTTCTTACTCTTATGTTTGGGTGAAAACTCTGACACAGGTCTGAAGCAAGCCTGGGAATTCATATTAATGACCAAGCTCCCCCCCTACTCACCCTCTCCGCAACATATCCATGCCACATTTCCGAACAGTGTTTCACATTTTGGCTCATTATTCAACTTGTATGGCACCCAGGAACATGAAACATGTTTCAATCTCTTTGGAAACGTCCATTCTTTGAAGAAAATACTAAGGTTTGCGCATTCTCCCCAAAATAGCAGGAGAAGAGGGGACAAACTCCAGATTTTTATGTTGTTTTTTTTTCATTGAAATTCGGTGGTCATGCCCCCAAACCCCCCTTCCTCGGTTCGGCATTCTGAATTGTACACGGTTGCATACTATGATGTTTTAGCTGCAAAACAAAGCTTATCCGAAGTAGATTGCTCCCATAGTGCCCGAGTTATAACAATTTTCCTCCAAAAATTCAAATTACCTATTTTTCGTAACAAACAAAAATCACATTTTGGCTTATTATTCAACTTGTATGGCACCCAAGAATATGAAACATGTTTCATTCTATTGAGAAATGTACATTCTTTGAAAAGATTACTAAAGTTCGCACCTTCTTCCCAAATAGCGGGAGAAGAGGGGACAAACTCCAGATTTTTGTTTTTCCCATTGAAATTCGGGGGACCGTAACAGATATTTACACCGGGTTTCCTCCATTATAAAGCCTCATCCATTTGAGAGATTTGTGACTGGCGATTTTATGGGTTGAGTGGTGAAAAAGTGCCATTTTTAGGACATATCCTCCGTAAATGGCAACACTAGCAGGTCGAAATTTTGTCAACAGATGCACGCAACATGTGCTTAAATATTGGCCATACGCCATGACACGGGTTAGGTGGTAGAACAGCCTCAGGCTGAACCTTGCCCAGGGAAATAAAGAATGAAGAATCTTCAAAATTTCATACATAATACAGCAAATTATCACAGTCGCCAAGGCGACCTGGCATTTTTCGAGCCCTGACAATAACCATTCTATTTTAAAAGAATATAATTTAAAAAACATAAATTATATTTATTAAGATAAAAAGTGAAGCAGGATCCTTACCTAGCAAATTCTACGACAGCAGCTTGCAGTCCAAGACATATCCCTAAAAATGGTTTCAATGTCTTTCTGCACCACTCACAGGCTACAATCTTCCCTTCCAAACCACGTTTACCAAATCCTCCTGGAACTATTACACCACTAAAGGATGGAAAAACAAACAGTAATAAATAGACTTCGTTGATATTCCATTAAAATTTCACATTTTTTAAAACACTAATGAAAATAAATACTTCAAATTCTTGTTACCAATAAACTAATAATGTGGAGGAACTGATTAGCTCTCTGTTGGGTTGAAGATTGATTCTGCAACAGCAATATAGTTCAGGCTCTGGGTGGAGGAGTGGTAAAAGCCAACAAAGATGTTGCAGGTAAGAATATAGATGATGCTGAAGGAGTGGCACCTTCCTTTTGGGTGGAAGGTATACATTTGCCTGGAGTGTTGAGAATGGGGTGGTTGCATTTGCGAGCAGGGGGTATTGTGGGGTAAAGAGCTATTGTGAACCAGGATGTTTTGGAGGTTGGCAGGAGGGAAGGGGGTGTTTGAAAACAACTCAAGGCTTGTCTGGAAAGATGTTTCTGGTTGATTTCAAATGTCCCTCCAACCTCCTGGTCCACAATACCCCTTCATCCACCAACACCTTAGTATTGAAAAGATGAGAGAGGGCCTACATATCAGCCACATCCCTAGGCTGAATAAGGTCACTCAGTAACTTCCCCAAACAATCCCCACATCCAAACCCCTTCTCATCACACTACCCCCTCCCCTCACAATTTTCAACAAGCCTAGTGGGAGAAGCATGGTTTTCCTCACCAACTGTATTCTGCTCTGGACCTGACAACTTTGCAGATCGAACACATTTCCATTTCTGCCATCTCTTTATCTTCAACTGAAGATGCAGCCATCAAAATATAAACTTTTCGAGTGTCTGGCAAGTGTTTCCTTCTCATTTGCATGCTATGAAGAAACAAATTAAGGTATTTTGTTAGCACACAGTGTGCATATATCAACCATTTTTTTTTTATTATTTTTTTTGTCGTAATCAGCATATTTTCACTGTTTAAAGTTTCAAACATTTAGCTATTTCAGAAGTGGTTCTCCTTCATTCTTGCATGCTCACTCATGTTGTTCAATCCTCTAGGGAAGATAGGATAGGAAGAGTGGCGGCTGTACAGTGAGGCAAGTGCAGTTCCTTTAATGCTAATATTTAGGGGCATACATATTTCGTTTTTGACGAAAAAACAAAATGTCAAAAAACACATTGTAGAGTTAATTTTTAATGTGTTTGGAAGGTGTGAGATGCATTTTGTTACCATGTTGTGTCATGAAATAATGCGAAATGAAGTGCAAAATGTGAAATAAACTCTTAAACACAGTTTATTTACCGACGTGACACCTTCAGATAAACTTAATACTCTGGTAACTACAGTAGAGTCTCGCTTATCCGACATAAACGGGCAGGCAGAATGTCGGGTAAGCGAAAATGTTGGATAATAGAAAGGTGTTAAGAAAAAGCCTATTAAACATCAAATTAATGTTATAATTTTACACATTGCAAACCTAATACAGTAATCATGTTTTACAACAGTACAGCCATGGGGTAGAGTCAGGAAAAACTATAAATAGACTACACTTATGCTCGCAACTTGCAGTACTTGTTGCCGAATGATGATTTTTTTTCCGGTGATATGTAGGATAATACGGAATGTCGCATAAACGGGACTCTACTGTACATAAATGTGCTATTAGAAGTGAAATGTTAATTTTGTGTAATAAGTGTAGTTTTCAAATCCAATTTAGGATTATATTCACAATTTTAAAACCAAAATGTCCTTTTATATATCACTTTTCATTCAATTTTTCACCGATATAACACCAACATTTTATTTACCGCTTTTGAACCTCAAATTGACTCCCTTTTTATACCGAAATTTTGCTTTTTTATTTACCAAAATTATGTGCCTCTACTAATATTGCACGAGGCTGCATATCTTGCATTTCTTTTCTTTTCTGGAAACCCATGAATAGTGTCTTCCTCCCCTCTTGCTGTGAAATGTGTACTATGGGTGTAACTAGAGTGCTGCAATGAGTGCTTTTCGCTCAAGCGGCAAATAGTTCACACGGACAACGCTAGATGGCACACAGAATTGATAGTTCTTCCGCTCAAGCAAAAAACGACCGAACTCTCGAACCCTATTAGTACAAGTATTTCCGTAATTTGTCTATGGTAGTGATCATCATCATGGGCTGAAACTACCTAAACTGACATTTCATGTTGCTACGATTATTTTGACATTGAAATGATGCTCAATTGAATGTTATAACTGCATTTTATTATTTCGGTAAGTGAACAATGATGTAAACATACTTGTTGCACTGTGATACGATATTTGTAATTGCTTAGCAGGTCTGTCAGCATGTGTATCCATTTTACGTTTCGGTCTCTAGATATTGCATACTTTCGTATGTGATGTACTTGAGTCTTACATAATGTATGAAATTATTATTTAGAATTGTAATTGCATAAAGTGGTTTCATTCCATGTTTGGATTTTAGGTTGACAGTGTCGCTTATCAGGCTCTGAAATACGGGACAATGCCAATCATTCCACTACGAGTGCGGTACGTTCGAGCGTAGCACACTCGAGCGTGGGAGATTCGAACGAGTTTGAGCGAGCGAAAGTGGTCCGATGCAGTACTCTAGGTGTAACCCTAAACTACTATGTAGTGTAGTACATCTTCTGTGTTGGCCTAATTGTAAGGTCATACTTGGGGCACATTCATGAAAATTTTAGGTCATAAAAATTCTAGCCCTAGGAATGAAAATTATCAGCTTTAACTCTTCTTGGATATTTTATTGTGTTTTACTATTTTCACTGTATCCGTTGGTTACAATCACATTTAATTTTTCTAAACTTTTGATTTGTCAAGTTGTTCTATTGCACCCATCCCAATTACATATTCAGATTACCTATTCACACAATTCAAAACATAGCCATACTCTGGCTGTGACATGAACACAGAGCTTTCTGAGCCACACTGTGAGTTGAAACACAGAATGTTCTGGAACAACAAGGTTGATGCTATGTAAAAGAATGGACAATCACTGGTTGCAAACTGAAAGTATACCATCCATGCTTCTTTCATCACATGACAACAATCATTTTAAAGAACTGAAATACTGTGAAGAAAACAATTACTTAGGCCCAGCTAGTGTTTATATCTTAAAACCTTTCTGAAAACAACTGTATAAATAACATTTGACTTGTTCTTTATGAATATTATTGTAATTGAAACTACTAAAACACTACAAAGTTCAAATTTTCCAATGACAATATCATATTTCCCAGTTAACAAAAGTAGTGCAAATTTACACACTTTCCTAACAAAATCCACAATTTTCCTGTTTAATACAATCAAAACATTTATTTTACTAGTGATATTTAAAATAACCCTTTCTAATATTCATTTCTATTCTTGAGATAGGCATTGTTATTATGACCTTAAATGATTCACATGGGACAGATTTATCGGTACTCTATCGGTATTGGCCGATATAGGCATATCGGCGTACACTACATAGCCAAAAGTCACCGGACACTCTATGCTGTTCACTCCAAAGACACGAGCCAGGAAACTAATAAGATGCCAGACCTCCCTTCGCTATTACAGCATTTACTCTTCGGGGCAGGCTTTCCACTACGTGCTGGTATATTGCTGGTGGATTTTTTCCCCATTCGTCCTGTATCCTTGTGAATAGTTCATGGGTAGTTTTCGGTCCGAGTGGGTCTGGCACGCAACGGACATTCCAGTTCATCCCAAAGATGTTCTATGGTGTTCCAGTCGGGGCTCTGAGCGGGCCACCTGAGCACATCCACCTGATTGCCTTCAAACAACGATGCAATGGACCCTGCTTTATGGTCAGGGGCACTGTTGTGCTGATAGAGAAAATGGCCCATTCCAAACTGTTAACACAGTGTGGGCAGTATGCTATTGTCTAAAATGTTCTCGTAAACACCACTGTTCATGTTGCCATTGACCAAAACTAATGGCCCGAGCCCAAACCAGGAAAAACAGCTCCAGACCATGACACTACCGCCACGGTCACTTACGTGTCCCGTGACTTTTGGCTATATAGTGTATTGGTAAAATTACAGATTATTTTACCGATCTGATATATCTATAAATATCTTATAATTTGGTGCAAAATTATCCCATTTGTTATAATTTTTATGGATAATCTCCATGCCCTACTTTATTAAAAGAAAGTAAATGTCTAAATTCTTTTGTACGACAGTCACCTGGAAACAAACATTTATTAAAGAGGTTAAAAAACTATTCAGGTTCTTCAAGGACCATCTGCAAATTTATATCGAATCGGTAGAATATAAATGATAGGTATCGCCAAATTTTATATCGGTATTGGTCAAAATTTCATATCCGCCCATCCCTAATTTGTACATTTTTAGTCATCAAAAGTTATTAATTAACAAGAAATGAACTTTAGGCCAGCCGCACACCGGATCAGATACAACAAGTCATTTTTGTTGCAAACCGACTCAGGGAAGGTTTAACATGAGGAACTTATAGCTGGCCGCACACCGGACGAAACATTTGACTCAAGTCGCCTCGAGTCACTTTGCGACAGTTTGTGAATGTCTGGGGAATTTGGTATTGCAAGGAGCAGCTTGCGACAAAATGATCTGCGCATGCGCGAATCCATTCATTGATTGATTGATTTGTTGTTAAGTCCACTTTATGTACAGTAAGGCTGATCAGGACTGGACCTACAGTTTAAAGTGGGATCCAAACCACTTGAGCCTCCACCGGGTATTATTGAACCCGGGACCCCTTGATTACAAGGCAACAACACTACCACTGCACCATCAGGGAGGCCCTAGCAAATCCATTCAAATCAGCTACAGGCATCTAGTTACAGACCGGAAACTTCAGGCCAAAATCTCCACACTGGGGGACAGTATCATGGCAACAATATTTTTATTTAATTGCAAATTAAACCTGATTATATTCTAACACAGGAGATCGCTGAAACAGAAAATCTGGATGACCATATTAATGTTGCCCTTAGAAAATATGCTAAATAGCTCATGTATTGTTATTTGACCTATGAATTAAGGTTTAATTGAAGGCTAAAGCAAGATGCTACTACCTTTTGTATCTGTATGAAGATATTAAGTCGTATTTTGAGATATTAAAAACTGACTCTATTCACAATATATAAAATGATACATTAATTCTGCTGTAAAATGTTATGTATTGTTAACCTGCTTCACAAATAATAAAACACACACCTAGACCTATTGTGTACATGGACAAAATCTGCAATCAGATTTTAGCTAACTAACAAAATGACTCGATGCTACGTGCCTTCAAGTATGTCACACTTTAGGTTCACAGCTTCTGTATACCACGGCAAATCTCAAGTGTTATGGGTCCCTTTCTTTGGAATGTAAATCAGAAAGCAGAGATATATATATATATGCCAATGGATATAAAAATGAGAATATATATTCTGAAACCTTCAAAATTTCAAATATTATATGCTTAAATTCTCAATACAAAAATTATATTCTTCTTGTAGGAAAAGAGGTAGGCTACTTCTTCTTCCTTCTATGGAGTGGTTAACTATTTCTTCTTTGGGAAAGGTTAACATCTTCTTCTATTCTAGGATTAATTACCAGGTGTGCTGGTTAATAATTCTTAATTTCATCGCAGGATGGCGCTGGAAGCAAGGGTTGGTGCACAGTCTCAACTGTTACGTCAGTGTGTTGCCAGGACAGTACCTATCAAAATGCCGTGGATGTGCAAAGAATCAATCAAAAGAAAAGCGTGAGCGAAAGCCATCGTATCCTTGTGGAAACGTACGGTGACAATGTCCTAACACAAGACGCATGTGTGCGTTGGTTTCGACAATTCAAAAGTGGTGATTTCAACTTGAAAGACAAAGATCGTCCGGACCAGCCGAAAAAATTCCAAGATGCCAAATTGCAAGCACTGTTGGACGAAGACGATACGCAAACGCAAAAACAACTGGCAGAGAAGTTAAATGTTGGTCGCCAAACCATATCTGATCGTCTTCATGCCATGGGAAAGATCCAGATTGGATGACAAGACACGGAAAAGGGATTTTGCAGCACGACAATGCTCATCACACACAGTGAAAGGCATCAGAGACACCATTTCTTCACTTGGCTGGGAATTCTTGCCCCACCTGCCATACACACCAGACTTAGCCCATTCGGACTACCACTTGTTTTCATCGATGTCTCACTCACTTTCCCAGCAACACTTCAAAAATTACGAAGATGTCGAACAATGGCTTGCTGACTGGATCACCTCAAAATGTGAACGATTTTTCTGGTAGGGCATCCACAATTTGACGGCCAGATGGGCAAAATGTATAGCTAGCGATGGCACATACTTTGAATAAAGCATTTGTTACCTTTCTCCCTAGATACACTTCTTTTCTTTTGGATCAATTAAGAATTATTAACTGGCACACCTGGTATTTCTTCTTTTCTTCTATAGAAGAATCATCTACTTCTTCTATTTCTTCTGTAGAAGGATCCTCTATTTCTTCATTTCTTCTATAGAAGGATCATCTATTTCTTCTATTCTTCTTTAGAAGGATCATCTATTTCTTATTTTCTTCTATACAATGGTTAAATATTTCTACAAAGGCTGTCGCAGAGAAGGTGAGACAGATTTTTTCCTGGCTTGGCAACACTGCCTATGGTTTCGGCACTAGTTGTGTCATGTAGGATGACTCATTCTGTTTCCGTAGCAAGTTGTCACATGTTGCGAAACCACGTTAGTGAGCAGCTGTGTTGATTTACGTGGAACGTGTTTAGTTTACCCCTCTAGGTTTTTCTGTATAACATTGCTTTTCGCGATGAGTATTCAATATGAACAGAGACATGCCATAAAATTTTGTTGGCGTTTAGGGAAAAGAGATACGGAAACATATGCACTGTTTCAACAGGCATATGCCGATCAAGACAGACTGAGTAGAGCCACAGTATTACCAAGGAGTCATTGTGACTCTGCGCCAGCACTTAGTAAAAAAGAGGCCGCATTTGAAGAACTCCTTCATATTGCACCATGATAACGTACACCTGCATACCGCACAGGTACGAGGGTGGTTTGAAAAGTTCTCGGAATCACCACCAGATGTCAGTGCTAGGACAACGAGGTTCCCGCATAGTAATAGGCAATCCTTTATTAATAAACACGTGGCACGTCAGTGTTCTGGGTAGAGATCTGTGGTGCGGACGTCACTTTGTAGTTGTTCCCGTGCAGTGCTTTGTGAAGATGGAAAAAATCGAGATTCGAGCGGTGATTAAGTACTTCGTAAAGAAAGGTATGAAAGCAAAGGAAATTCATGCCGATTTTCTGAACACACTGGGGGACTCTGCTCCTTCATATTCAACTGTTGCAAAGTGAACAAACGAGTTTAAATTTGGTCGGGACAGCTTAGAAGATGATCCACGTAGTGGTCGCCCAAAATGTGCTACTACCCCAGAAATTATTGAAAAAGTGCATAAATTGGTCATGGAGGATCGCCGACTGAAAGTGCGTGAAATTGCTGAAGCTATAGGAATGTCATCCGAACGGGCGTATCATATTTTAACAGTTGAATTGGATATGAGAAAATTATCTGCAAGATGGGTGCCGCGACTTTTAACACAGGACCATAAACGCATCAGAGTGGACATTTCTGAACAATGTTTGACTCGTTTTAAGAGAAACCAAACAGATTTTTGCGCCGGTTTGTGACGACAGATGAAACGTGGGTCCACTACTATACCCCAGAGACAAAACAACAGTCAAAGCAGTGGAAACATGTTGATTCACCACCACCAAAGAAAGCAAAGGCAATACGGTCGGCCGGAAAGGTAGGCGTCAGTGTTTTGGGATGCGAAAGGGATTCTGTTGATCGATTATCTTCCCACTGGTCAAACAATTACGGGACAATACTACGCTAATCTCCTCGACCAACTAAAGCATAAGATACGGGAGAAGAGGCCAGGTTTGGCAAGAAAGAAAATCATCTTGCATCAGGACAATGCACGCCCTCACACAAGTGTCGTTGCCATGGCAAAATTCATGAACTTGGTTACGAATTGTTGCCTTATTCACCTGATTTGACTCCCTCAGACTTCCATCTTTTCCCCAAACTCAAAAGTTTCCTCGGTGGACGGAGATTCTCCTCAAAGGAAGAACTAATAGCTGAAGTTGACACGTATTTCACAGGCCTGGAGGAATCTAATTTTTGAGATGGGATCAAGGCATTGGAACATCGCTGGACCAAGTGCATTAGTGTACAGGGAGACTACATTGAAAAATATAAAAAAATCACTCTTGTAAGTCGTTTCTTTCTATTCCATTCTGAGAACTTTTCAAACCACCCTCGTATTTCTGGATTACGCGATGAAGAGAAAAATAGAAATTTTCCAGCATACAGCCTGGACCATGCAACCTGCGACTTTTGGCTATTTCCACTTTTAAAGGCTGCTTTACGTGGTCATCATTTCATGACGAACAAAGAAGTAATCACCGCAGCTCAAGTTTTCTTCAGTTCTCTACCTAACAACGAATTTTCAAAGACATTCACAAAGTGGCAGGAGCATAATGGATGCTTGCTTAGCTGTCAATGGTGCCTATTTTGAAAAAGATGTACGTCTACTAGATATGGCTGATTCTGAATAAAAATGTTGTGGTTTGTAATTTTTTTGTTTCATTTTAATGATTCTTGGAGGTATCCATGTACATGCTTGTCTTTTAACTGCTACGCAGTCACGACTTTTTGACCTATTGCGCTCATTTTGGTCTCAATCGGCAGTTAATGAAACAAATTTTCACCCTAGTACATTTGCTAGCCAATGGATAGGGAAGTCATACAAGTTAAGCAAGTGGGTACCCTACACATTGTCGGCAGCCAACAAGGAACAACGAGTGACAGCACACATTGTCGGCAGCCAACGAGGAACAACGAGCTACAGCACACATTGTCGGCAGCCAAGAAAAGTGGGTCCTCTATGACACTCCCAAGCGTACCAGACATTGGTTGTCGCCACGTGACCCTGTTCCTCACACCTCAAGACCACCTCTGCACCCACGAAAGGTTATGCTCTCTGTATGGTGGAATTGTCGGCAAGTGGTGCATTACGAGCTCCTTCCACCTGGTTAGACCATCACTGCTGACCTCTACTCTCAGCAGTTGCAAAGGGTGCACCGTGCATTGTGGCAGAAGCAGCCGGCATTGGTGAATCGCAAGGGTGTGCTGTTCCTGCACGACAATGCCAAGCCACATGTGGCAAAGAGGACCCAGGAGACCTTTCAGCAACTTGGCTGGGAGACACTGTGCCATCCCCCATATTCACCGGACCTTGCATCAACAGATTACCACCTGTTTCATTCCCTCGACAACAACCTCCGTGGGAGATCTTCACAAATGAGGGAGACTCACGGACTTCTTTGCATCCAAGCCCGCCGAGTTTTATCACCAGGGTATTGTGCAGCTGCAGGAACGTTGGCAAAAGGTGTTGGATGATGATGGAGATTACTTCGAAACCTAAAGGTACGTACTGCCCACTGTATTGCTCTTTGTTTATCTAGAACAACAAGAACTTTTTTGGTTACCTTGTACTATTCTTATGTAGAAAGGATCATCTAATTCTTCCTCCTCGCCAGAGATAAAAGACACTGATTCGAATAGACATCTTGACTTCCTTACTCTCCTACATGTCTAATTCATTGTTAATCATTATAATTTCTAGCATCAAATAACATGGGTACCTGGGGGAAACCCTGGGGGGTAAAGGTGGTCAGGGGCGTGATGCTGATCACATCACCTCCACTCATGACTGGATCAAGAAAGTGCGGGGCGTTACCCCCCACCCCGTATACGCCTTCATGGCGTGGTGCTAAGCACAAGGGAGAACTTTACTTTTTCTACTTTACTTTTTATTATTTTATGTTCCTTATTTTATATTTACAATGGTTTAATCTGTACTCATTATATTTCATTTGTTTTGTTTAATATAATCACTTTCTGTCTCCTCTAATTTCATCAATCGATTTACTTTCCGCTTTTTCATCACGCTGCCACCTATTGTTGCTTCCGCCAACTAATTCTTCCTATGTCGATCATTGGGTTCGGCTGTTCAGGCACGTAACATCGCCGTGTCACTTTGTGAATCACCATGTCGCTTTGTGGCTTGTCGTGTTGCATTGCTTTGTGACTCATCGTGCCGTGTTGTGTCCTGTCGGATCTGGATGTGGTTGGCCTAACAAGAACCAAGGTAAAACTTTACACTCACATGTTAATCAGAAATTTGACACTAACAAGTACCTGAAACCTTTGTAAATTGTACATTGCATACATTTCCACTGAAATGAACCTTACATTGAAAATATACTTACTCACTCTTGCAGAGATGTTGCCATGCCTCGTGGTAGGCCACTGGTTCCTTCATTTTGGTTTCATCTTCTAACTTTGCTGCCTCAATAAACTGTAAAGGTGAATACAACCATTAAAATGAATGTGAATCAAGCACACTGTAAATATTTTAAGCATATTATATACACGCACAAGGGGCTAATCAGGGTGGAAGACACTATTTAAATTTGAATCTGAATCAGTGAAATGTGCCTCCACCTAGAACAGAACTCAAGTTCCCTTGAGCACGAGGTACTGTAAAAGTAATAAAGTGTGTAATCTAATTTAATAACAATTTAATAATAATACAAAAAGCTGTTAAGTCAGAATAATAATGACTTTTGGTGGATGCCAGCAAAGCATTTTTTTTAAAAAATTGCACTCCTTTAAAAAAATTGCTATGATATTCCATAATCTGAAATATTACATATGCTTAGAATTTTTTCTGAAGTATTCACATGAATGTTTGCGAAGTTTGCTTTTTCTGTTGTTGCGAAGTTTGCTTTTTCTGTTGTAACAGTTGGGCTGAAAAGTTCGTAGGTTGACTCATAGATGGCGTTACTAGAATTAAATCCATGTGATTTTTACTTAGTACTAACCTTCAAAAGATACGTTTATAAATTTCACAGCTGCCGGATAATTAGTTCGTGAGATATAGCATTGTGAGTGAAGCAGCTTTTGTTATTGTGAAAAAATGGATAAAAAAGAATTTTGTGTCTTAATAAAGCATTGCTTTTTGGCGAAAAAAAATACTGTTGAAGCCAAGGCTTGGCTTGATAAACATTATTCGGACTCTGCACCAGGAAAATCAACCGTTGAGAAGTGGGGTGCTAAATTTAAACGAGGCGAAATGAGCATCGAAGACGATGCACGCAGTGGACGTCCCAAAGAGGCTGTTACCGACGAAAACATCAAAAAAGTCCACAAAATAATTTTAAATGATCGTAAAGTGAAGTTGATCGAGATAGCTGAGACTTTAAAAATATCAAAGGAACGTGTTGGACATATTGTGCATGAATATTTGAACATGTGAAAGCTGTGTGCAAAATGGGTGCCGCGTGTGCTCACAATCGATCAAAAGCAACAACGTTTTGATGATTCGGAGCAATGTTTAGCGATATTCAACCGTAATAAAATTGCTTCCCCATCCACCATATTCTCCAGATCTGGCCCCCAGTGACTTTTTCCTGTTTGCAGACCTTAAAAGAATGCTCGCTGGAAAGAAATTTAGCACTGATGAAGAGGTAATTGCCGAAACTGAGGCCTATTTTGAGGCTAAAGAGAAATCGTACTATAAAAATGGCATCGAAAAATTGTATGACCGCTATAATCGTATCACCCTCGAAGGCAACTATATTGAATAATAAAATCGAATTTTGTCAAAAAAATATTTTTTACTATGTTAGCCTACGAACTTTTCAGCCCAACTGTTATGTATATTCTCAATATTTTAATAGTCTTACATAGCAACAATACAGTGGCATATACTGAGTCCATATCTGGGCTATCTCACTATGTCATGTGGTCCTAGTTTATGAATAGAAATACATTTACCAACTCCTAAGAAATTAGGTTGCCAACTCATAAGAAATCAGGTTACCAAACTCATAGAAATCATGTTGCCAAACTCATAGGAAATCAGATTACCAACTCATAAGAAATCACTTTGCCAACTCCAGAATCATGATCTCACTGATATATTATTATTTACAATTTCTGACCGATTTTCCTCCTGTATTTTATTCTCTAGACTTCAGGCTTCGCAGATAGCCTAGCTAGCCTAGAATATACGCTCCTGCCACAATACTATTGTGAATATCTAGACATCAAGTGTATGATCTAGAAGGAATTCTGAGCACATGAAATTTTTCAGAAAAAAAAAAAAAGCTTGCGTCAGTCAAAGGTCCAGCTGAGGCTTAATATTCTGAACTGCCATTTTGAGAATTACTTGGTGACATCATTAGTTATTACCAAAAATAAATAGATAAAGTTGAGATAACAAGTGAAGGACATTCCAGCAGCTCAATCAGCTGCTGCTACTAGATTTAGTCAGTTCGCATATAACACTGCCAGGAATTTGAACCCACTTCTAACAGCTGATGATGTTCCCAGACCATGGTCACGATATTTGATTATTTAAAGCACCGCCAATGTAGAATTTGCTAACTTGTGAACAAGTTCATAGTGTGTGCAGTGGAATATTATTTATTTTATGCCAGCAAACTGTTAAATTGTCAACTATTTGTTGCACGAGTAATTACAGATATACTTCACAATTCTCCATTCAAAGCTAGAGTTGATCTTTTAGTTGCCTGCAGTGTTGTCAGGGGGAGAAAGGAAGCAGGTGAATCATATTTTGAATGGGTGGTATCTTACTGCGGTGGCACTAGGGTAACCATTACATGTGTCTACTTAGATATACTTTCTATGGAAAATTTGGTCTGTGTGATTAATCAGTAATTTGGTGGTAGAGTCATGGTGGCCTAGTCGGTACAGTGTCTGACTTCCATGCAGGAGACCCAGGTTCGATTCCCAGGGTGGGTGAACTAAGGTCAGAATTTTTCCGGCCTTGTTCCTGTATAAAGCAAGCTGCTCTGGGGCTCACCCAGCCTCAAATCAATGGGTACCTTGGGGGGTAAAGGTTGCCAGAGCATGGTGCTCATCACATGACCTCCAAAATGGACGAGATCGAGAATGTGTGGGACCCTAGCACCACATCCCCTAAATGTGCCTTTATAGCACGGTGCTATATGCAGAGAACTTTACCTTTACCTTACCTGGTGTACTTCGGTGGTTTTCTTTCATAAGGTGGCATGGGAGGTTTATACCTTATTCCAAGTTTGTTATTCTTTTGTGTCTACTTTATGCTCAAAGACTAATCAAGACTGGACCACAGTTCAAAGTGGGATCCACTTTGCAATGTGCTTCCATTGTAACCCCTGATTACAAGGCTACATGTCATATTTCCTCCAGCTGGGTACCCCTTTGACAGATTAAGAACCCTCACTCCTTTTGTCAGTTGAACAACATGACCCAACCCATGTAAGGAAGGGTATTCAATTACATTAATAATGTTCTATCATTTTCAGAACAACATGCTATTTAACTGACTTAAATAATTAATGATTGACAGTAATTCAATTGTATTTAATTTGAATACAACACATCCAAAGTTTGAATTTCACACTTCTATCAAATAATCAAAGCAAATATTCATACGCATGCCATCTGATATCAAGTATCAGAAATTTCAAGTATAAGCATTAGAACACTATCTTAACTTTGTATCTAAATTAAAATGAATTCTGCCTATCAGCAGGAACAAGTCATGTGGATCAGTCAAATATAAACGAGAATTTGTTCCATACAGCTGCACAAGCAAACGTATCCACTTAGAACCAATGGAAGGTTGAAGTGGGTATGTCTGTGAGTCGTACTATAGCACACAGTTCACCTTCAAAACATTCAGTCAGTAAGTAGCAAGCATTTTGAATGAGCAAGCAGTTAGATAAAAAGTTAGAAAGATTGAGGAAAACACTAAGTACATGCCAAAACTGGTCTTAATTACTTAGTGAAATGATGGCATGTCGTGTAAGTTATACCTTATTTAATGTTTCATCAAATTGGTATCATATTGACCTTTCAGTTCACAAACTTTCCTGATAAAAATGGATGAGCCACTCAAATGTTGGACTTCACTGCAAATTTTTAATTTTCGCTTGTATTTTTCCATTGTTTTAAGTTACTTTTTGCTAATTTGGACTAATTGCAGAATTAAGAATGAATGATGATTATATGAAATTAATAAAAGGATGCTCATAATTAACTCCAATGTCCAAGCTTGGACTTGAACCTGCAACCTTTGGTGTGTCAAGATCACAGGTTGACTGCTCAATGCACTCAGCTACCAATGTGACTGTCAGTCATTACTTTCACTTCCATTAAGACACAGATAAATAAACTGGCTTATAAAACATATCATTCAACCAGAAGATTTGTTCACTCAATCCACGAAGTTTTATATTGAAATCACATGGTGGTTAGAATTCCACATTGAACTGTAGGTCTAGAGATAATTAACCTACTTGTGTATAAATTGAACTTTCTAAGTTAACCTCACCACTGTATAGTTGCATGTCAACATATAAACATTGAAAAAGGTCCATGAAGCAAAGATAATACTTTAAAATATTTCACATGAGAGTGGGGGTGGGGGGTGGTAGTGCTATTTTTTTTCAGCCAGATTAAACTGTTAAGATTTGGATGATAAAAGAAGCATAAGTAATAAAAATACTAAATTTTGCATTATAAAAATGCTAGCAAGATGTTTATAAAAACAAAAGAACAATGAAATGTCTTTTGGCATTATTATAAAAAAAATTACCTGTAAATTAAGTTTATATCCAGCTGCCACAGATGCATGTTTCAAAGCTTTTGTAACTGATGCATATGAGTCTTCCAACTGAGTGTACTTCCCAACCAATGCAATATTCAGCTCCTTTCTCAAATTGTCAAGCCTATAGAAAAAATAGAACAAACAATTTTAATACAGGAAAAGAAGACAAAGTTTTGCATAACACTCATGTACCAATTGGAGATTCAGGTGGGTGTTGGGTGGGAGTGTGACTGACCCGAGATCAGTTTTCTCTGTTCATAATCTTTTATATTCCTTTTTTTTTAAATTTACATTTCTGATATTTATTATGAAGCATCCATGTAAAGTTTGGCAATAGTAACCAATTGACAGCGAACTACTGAAGGTTCATACTACTAAAGTGTAGTAGTAAAAATAACAAACCTTACACTGCTTACGACCTACCATGCACTTACGACCTATGGCAATCAGGCAATAATGGTACCATCCAGCTACTCTTAAATATAGTATATTTACATAACTCTCTCTTTCTCCTTGTTTACAAGTTCCTGGCTATGATCCAGTACATACATAAGCAAGTTCACCTCTTGCTCTATTTCAGAAAATGCCACTTAATAGATGTGCAGTGGAACCTTGATTTTACATTTTCAAAGGGACCAAGCTGAAGAAACTTAAAATGCTATGTTGGGACTGTCAAGATTGAATGTACAATGCGGGAAAATGAACAATCCGGGAACGTAAAATTGGGGTTCTACTGTATATTAAAATGTTAGAAGAAAAAGAAACTTGTACATTGTTAGGATAGATTCTTGTTTTACATTGTATCTAAAGATATCCGTTTGGCGGTAGAGGTAGTTCACTCTAATAAACTTATGGTTAATTTTTCTGAACAGTTTTTGTTGCAATCAATTATGCCACCTATCTGGTACCTTCCTCACTCAGTACATACCTGATGAAGCTACCAGGCAGGTGGCAAAATAAATTGCGAACTAAAACTGTGTGGAAAAATGAATCGTAAGTGTATTAGAGTGAACTGACTCTTGTTCAACAAAGATTTGGAAGGCTCTAAGAGAGAAAGGAGTCTAGGAAGAGATAGTGTGTAGAGTGCAGAGCACATACAAGGCCAACCAGAGCTGTGTGAAGACACCAGTGGGAAGAACGGAGTGGTTCAGTATAAGTAAAGGACTAAAACAGGGATGTGTTTTTTCCCCACTATTCTTCATAATTACAATAGATGCAATTAATGAAGGGTTGGGGAAGAAGATAGAGGAAGAGATGAACACCATGTTGTTCGCTGATGACTTAGTAATGTGGGGAAACAGGGAAGAAGTAGTACAGAGACAGCTTGATATTTGGAATGAGGAAATCAGAAGAACAGGAATGAAATTCAGTGCAGCAAAGAGTGAGGTGCTAATAACAACATGAAACAGAGTCAGAAATGTACCAAGAATAAAGGTGGACACGAAAGAGTTGAGGGTAGTGCAGAGTTTCAATTATCTATGAAGCATAATTGAGAGAAGTGGAAGAATAGATGAGGAGGTAAACAGAAGAGGACAAATGGGTCCTCTTCGAAATGTTCGAAGATTAATATGGAATAGGGATGTACCTATGAAATGCAACAAGGTAATATATAACACATACTATGTGGAATATTAATATGGAACAGGGATGTACCTATGAAATGCAAGAAGGTAATATATAACACATACTATGTGCCAATAATTACGTACAGAGCAGAGACTTGGGCAATCACAGAGCAAGAAAGATGCAGGCAGAGGAGATGAAAATTTTAAGGAGTATATATTGGGGATGACTAGAAGAGATAGAATAAGGAATGAGGAGATCTGACAGACAGTGTGGGTGGTGAAGCTTCAGGACAGAATAGATCAGGCATAGATGAGATGGTTTGGAAACATGAAGAGGATGGGTGAAGAAAGACTGCCAGTAAGAGCTTACAATGCACAAGGAGTGGGAATAAGGCCAAAGAGGAGACCAAGATGTTGGTGGGAAGAGCAGATAGTGGAGTGTGTTAGGAGAAGAGGACAAGATTCGAACACGGTGGAAAGAGAGGGACAAGATAGGAACATGGTGGAAAGAGAGGAATGGTGGAAGACCAGAAGAAAATTGAGAAGTTTGACTTCTATGCCGACCCAGTCAGAGGCAGGAAGCAGCGAAGGATGATGATGTTCTTGTTTTGTGGAATTTAGAAATATGGATCTAATGTGAGTGGATGGCAAAGGTACGGATTGTGTGTAATAATAATTGCAGTTTATAAAACGATTTGCACACAAAAAACAAGAATACTTTTTCATCGTTCATCATTATGGCATGGTCAGTAAAAGGATGAAATGAACATGAATTGTCATTAAAATTTTGAAACCAGCTAAGGAAGCAGGATTACACTAATGCTATCATGTGAAAGAAGTTAATTGTTTTGAAGTTATGAATTAGTACACAGAATTGTCAGAATTTCACAGAATTTATATTTATATACAACAATATTAGCGAGTCAGAACTTTGCTACATCACTGCAAGAAGATTAGATGAAAAGTGGTTTTTGAAGGCAAGATTTGTGATGAAGTATATTACAGTATATGGAGTCTAAGAATTTGTTTTGGAAATTTGAGAGTTTATGATTCTCAAAGAGTTTGTTGGGGTTTCAGAGTCGTGCAATTCAATTCAAACACTTACAGGCTAATCTACTGTTAAATGTGCAATGACAAAACATTAGGTTTGATATTGTTTGTGATTTCATACTTTTTGTGGTGTTCTGTGATTATATCAGATTAAATAACCAATCACGGAAATATTTAAACTGCTTTGGCAAACTATAATTACATTATTGTTATGTCAAATATTGTTTGCTTGTGATTGACAAAGAACAGCTCATTGATCATCAGAAAGATTTCACATTTATGCACTGGTTGGAAGTAGTGTGCTACTGTAGTTACCTACAAAATTTATACAACATTTTTGAAATTGTAGCTGTAACTTCACTATACAATTCTTGTGGCTTGTATATTTTTACCAAGATTTAAGACTAACAAATATCATGGAGTCTGTAAGTGCTTAAATAAGAACTTGCAATTTGATGTCACCCAGTCATTGCAGAAGTTTGGTTGATTTGGTGTTTTAAGTCCACTTTATGCACAGTAAGGCTAATTGGGACTGGACCTACAGTTTAAAGTGGAATCCGAACCACTATGTGCCTCCACCGGGTATCAAACTCGGGACACCTTGTTGCAGAAGGCTTCCACACATGGAGAAATAACATAAGGATAAACAAAAACATGACATTATATTGAATATGAAGAGAATTTTGAAGAGAAAAATGAAAGGAAGTTATTTCACTTGGGTTGTAGTTGTGAGTGGCAAAGTTTAATTTAAGTTTCCTTTATGCTCAGATGGGATAATCGGAATTGGAAAGATTTAGGTAGAGTGGAGATTTTGTGATGATGGTGCATTGTTTTTGAGTTTTCTGATCAACGGTGTGGACTGAGAGTCCTGACTTCAGATCTTGAGATCACAAGCAGTTCAGCATTGTCTACTGAACAAAATGGCAAACTACATCAATGCCAGAAAGAATCTATTAGAAAATCATCAAAGGCTTGAAGACCCTCTAATAGATTTCAATATCCACCAAAGTAAATTTTAAAAGGAAGACTGGGAATGTGAGTGGAGTGTGATAAGATTTTAATAGTTTATTATGATTGTGCATATTAATATTTCTTAGTTAATATCTGGGTGCATTCAGATACTTTGATAGGATGTTATCTTAAAGATTGACAAATATTACTGTAATTTCGAGATCAATCTACTGTTGCAATTGTGCAAGACTAGAGTGCTGCAGTGAAAGAATTTCGCTCGAGCATCAAATAGTTTGCACGGATGACGCTAGATAGCATACAGAATTTAGAGCTGCTTTGCTTGAGCGAATAATGCTCGAATGGGCAAAATGAGCGGGACATGGATTAAAAGGAATGGACTGTCCCAACTAAATCGAAACGTCTGAATGCATGTTTATTTATGAGGGTGGATCAAATGAAAATAGAACAGGGGCCACAGATTGAAATCAATAAGGTTTATTTCAAACGTAATCTCCAAAGTTACACAAGCACTTGTCCCACTGTTTCACCAAGTGGTGATTACCCTGCTCGTAGAACTCCTTTGGCTGAGATCGGAACCAGTTGCGAACATTGTCCATGACGTCATTGTCCGAGTGGAAGCACCGACTCTTCAATGACTTTCAAATGGACGAAAGATATGGAAGTCGCATGGCGATAGATCACTGTCCACCCAAATGTCGCCAACGTGTTCTTTGTAACAGTTGACGTGTGTGGCTGCACATTGTCATGCAGCAAAACCACTCCAGAGGACAACAGGCTGGTCCATTTGGCCTTGATTGCTGCATGCAAAGGGTGGAGGGTACTGCAGTAACAAGCAGCGTTGATTGTTTGACCATGGTCCACGAACTCATGGAGAACGGGTCCTTGATGATCGAAAAAACATGTCAGCATCACTTTGCCGCTACTCTGCACCATCTTGGAGTTCTTTGGCGGTAGGAGAGCTCAAATGTCTCCACTGTTGGCTTTGTCGTTTGCTTCCGGGTTGGAAGTGGTGACACCAAGATTCGTCACCTGCCACAACCCATTCCAGGAAATTGTCCTTGGCACAATATCTCAGAATATGCTGCATATATAATCCCATATGGAGGCTCTTCTGATCATATGTGAGATGGTGTGGCATCCACTCGGCACTCACTTTCCTGTACTGCAATATGTCTGTAAGGATGGTACATAAAAAGGTAAAGGTAAAGTGTTCCCTGTGCATAGCACCATGCAATGAAGGCATATAGGGGGTGTGGGGGTAACGCCCCACACTTTCTTGATCCGGTCGTGAGTGGGGGTGATGTGATCAGCATTATGCCCCTGACCGCCTTTACCCCCCAGGGTTTCCCCCAGGTACCCATGTTATGGGATGGTAAATATGGAACCGAAACTCACTCTTGCATCCTTGCTGATGCCCCTGATGCTGACTCTGCCTGTTTGCGTAAATTATCCGGTCGACTTGTTCCACCAGAGCATCCATCATGACGACGTGAGCTTGACCAAGTCGCTGATCACCCTTCACAGATTCCCGTCCCTTGCAGAAACGCTTGTGCCAGCCCTGCACACAGGTCAATGACAAAGCATATTCTCCATAGACTGCCTTGATTTGCCGCTGCACCTCGCGAAGTCCAACTCCTTCCTCTGCTAAAAAACTAATCACACAACGTTGCTCTTCTTTGCTGGCAAAGGTGAAGCACTCACTGACTGCCAAAGTTTTCATTTGATCCACCCTAATATATTTGATGCAACATTTTGTGCATACATGACAACTTATATTTGCAGCTAATAAAAAAACAACAAAACAAGCATATTAAAAAGTATTGTACCTCTCGGCTAGAGCTCTCCATTTTCTCATAAAACATCTTGGCCGAGGCAATTTGATTCCCAGCTGTAAACGTTCATTGAAAAACTCAACAATACGTTGACTTTCCATCAGAAGTGGGACTTGATAAATTGATGTGCAGTCATGGATACAAATGACCTATAAATATACATAAAAAAATAATATAAAATGTATAATATTGTGAAATAATAAAAGAAAATCATACCTGTCCTATTCGTGCATTAACTTCTTGATGCAAAATTAATTACATGACTGCCTTAGTATGTAAAGAACACAAATGGCCAACATAGTGCAATAAATAAATATACAACTCAAATAAATGCATATGAAATTACGGCACAAAACAGTTTATACCACATGACTCTGGTATTTCATGTGTATTCCCAAAGCGTATATTTTCATGTATTGATGTTGTATGCCTAAATAACCTCGAAAGTTCCATGAAGGTCTATGATGTTACATGGATACCCTACAACTTCTACTCTATGTGACAACTTCTATTCTATGTGATCAAAAGTATCCGGACACACTGCGAAACGTGTGTTTATCATAGAGGGCGACACAGTACTGCTGCCATCTACCACATGGTCAGCGATCTCAGTAGACTGCAAACAGCGCGAGACAGCAGTATGAGATGGTCTGAGGAACTCACGGACTTTCAACGTGGTCAGGTGGTTGGGTGTCACTTGTGTAAGAAGTCAGTGCATGAGATTTCCACCCTCCTAAACATCCCTAGGTCCACTGTTTCCGATGTTATAGTGAAGTGGAACTGTGAAGGGACGTGTACAACCCAAAAGCATGCAGGCCGACCTCCCATGTTGACCTCCAAGTCTGTCGAGTGTTGAAGAGGGTCCTACAGCATAATCGTCAATCATCCATTGCCACCATCTCACAGGAATTCAGAGCTGCATCAGAATCTACTCCATGCACCATGACTGTTCAGCGAGAGGTGTGGCAACTTGGTTTCCATGGCCGAGCAGCTGCCCACAAGCCAAACATCACACAGGCAAATGCCAAATGCCACCTTGCGTGATGCAAGGAGTGACGAAATTGGACCATAGACCAGTGGAAAACCGTTGTGTGATGAATCATGGTACACAATGTGGGTGTGGGTGTGGCGAATGGCTGGTGAACGACATCTACAAGCCTGTATAGTGCAGAAAGTGAAATTCAGGGGTGGTGGGGTTACAGTGTGGTCATGTTTCTACTGAAGGGGGCTTGGCCTCCCTCGTTGCTTTATGTGGCAATGTCACGGCACAAGCTAACATTGACATTTTAACCACTTTCATGCTGCCTACCGTTGAAAACCAGTTCGGAGATGACCATTGTGCCTTTCAACATGACAAGAGTACCCGTCCATACTGCAGGGCTTGTGCGGAAGTGGTTTGACGACAACAACATCCCACTAATGGACTGGCCTGTGCAGGGTGCTGATTTGAATCTCTGGGATGTTTTGGAACACCAACTTCTTGCTAGACCACACCGACCCACATCAATACATCTTCTCATTTTGGCGCTCTGCAAGAAATGGGCGGCCATTCCCCAGGAAACCTTCAGCCACCTGATTGAAAGTATGTATGCCTGCGAGAGTGAAGGCTGTCATCAAGGCTAAGGGTGGGCCAACACCGTATTGACTGCCAGTGTTCCAGATGAAGGGCAGCCCAAACATATACTTGATTTTCAGCTGGGTGTCTGGATACTTCTGATCACATAGAGTATGGGTTGGAAAAAAAAACTTTGAGTTTGGACCTGACAGCCATTTACAATTGGTCATATGCAGTGATTTTAGGGTCTTCAGACATTTACAAAAATCACTGTAACTTCTGTTCTTAATTTCTAATGTAAGAGATTCAAAAAGCATTTCATTTAGATATACTCTTTTTCTTTATTACAGACTAGTACGAGGGCTGCTGGAAAAGTTTCTGCAATCAATATGAAAATAGACATGTGAAATTCTGGGAATGGCTTTATTGTTTTTCAATGGATTCACCCTTAAGATCGATACACTTTTGCATACGCTCAAACCAATTTTAAAAGCATTTTTCCACTGTGAAGATGAAACCTCATAAACTGCTGTTCGGAATGCATCAACAGCTGCTTTAGGCAACACAAATCGCTCACCACGCATCCTATTTCTCATGTGTGGAAACAAAAAGTAGTCATTAGGTGATAAATCAGGTGAGTACGGACAATGAATCATTAATTCGACATTTTTACTGGACAAAAAATCAACAGTTTGGTGTGCTGAGTGGGAACTGCCGTTAACGGGGTGAAGAATAATGCAACGATTTGGGTTTGTTTTACGCAATTCATTGATGACCTCTGGCAAACACATTGTTGTATACCACTCAGCATTTACAGTCCTTTGATCTTCTAAAGCTATTGTTGCCACATGTCCTGTTAACCGAAGAAAAAGCAATCATTTGCTTGCAGCACTCCTCGAACGAACAACTTTTGTTGGTTTCGGCACATTTTGAAACACCCAAACAGTGGATTGATGTTTAGTTTTGGGTTCGTATGAATAGATCCAAGTTTCGTCCCCTGTAACGATGTAGTACACCAAATTTGACTTGCCTCGGTTGAATTTTTTGAGTATTTCTTTACACGAGCCTGTTTTTGGGCTTCGGTCAAGTTGTGTGGGATCCAACGGCTTGAAAGTGTCTGTACGTTCAGATGAGCATGGAAAATCGTATGTATTGCTTTCATGTCAATGTGCGAATCTCACGGTATGTCACATGCCGATATCTCATTTCACGCACAGCGTCAACATTACTGGCAACAACAGACGTGGATGGACGACCTTCACGAAATTCATCACTGAGAAATGTCCGACCACGATGGAATTTGGAAAACCAATTGTACACAGTCCTATTGGATGGTGCTTCATCCCCAAAAGCCAAATGAAGTCGCTCGATGCATTGTTTCGGTGTTAAACTACATTTGAAATCATAAAAAATCATTGCCCGAAAGTGTTCGAGAAATTTCCATTTCTCACACGAAACTACTACTTCAAACTGCTGTGAAAAATAAACAAATAGGCTTAAACAAACAATCAAATATAATTTAAACATGAAAAACGTCTACTCTTCAGATTTTTATAATAGCGGAACACTAGCGGCACTGTTGGTGGTAGTTTGCAGAATCTTTTCCAGCAACCCTTGTAGTTCCCATGCTAGACTACAATGAATCCAATGGATATTGTTCATAATCTCCCATCTTCACAGCACAAAATATCCAAAGTGGGCAAAACACATGAACCATATTTCTAGTTTAGTTCTTCATCTGAGGAAGACCCTGATACAGGGACGAAACGTTACCTGTTAAGTGTTTTTATCTTAATAAACTGCCTTGGTCAGCAACTTAGTGTTTTTAAATATTTCTAGTGTTTACTGAACAAAGCCAAGAAGGTCTGAAAATGATTAAACTTCTGAGTTTGATGCTCTGGAAGTGAAATTTGCACTACAGTGAGACTTCTTGAGGTTCAACATATTTTTAAAAATGGTGAAGTGGCAAATCAATTCAAAATTGGTTGAAATGGCATGGAATGCAACTTTGATCTAGTGTATTTTTTAGACAGATACATAAAAAGTACTACAGCACAAATGGGACAAGTTTGTCTAATTTGCAACAAAAAGACTGTCATTTAAACTGACCTGCTCTGGAGGAACATGGCAAAAATTTGATATTTTCTCTTTTAGAGCATCTCCAATTGGATTTTCACTCCTGCAAACCACTAGATCTGGTGACAATCCTAGACCCCTTAGTTCTCTAACACTAGCTTGGGTTGGCTTAGTTTTCTGTTCTCCTGTGGATCGTGGCTGCAACAGAAGAACAGTGTGTTAGATTTTTAGTTTTGATAAACACAAAATAGGCAGAACTAATATTACACCTATATATACTGAAAACAAAAATTAATACTAACTATTTTTATATGAGGATTGAGCTGTAAGTCTCTATAACTATTATTTTTTCTCAAAGATAAATGGTGTTAACGGAATATGATCCTATGTCTCGGAGTGTGTGGCACCTGTAGTATGTGGACACGTCACTAGATGCCAGGGTGATGTATGGTTATTGCAAACAGGATGGTGGTAGTTTATTGATGAGTTAACCGCCATGCAGAATGGACACGACCCAGCGTAAACAATATTTGTATATCAAAGTAGTTATATTTGGGGAAGAAATGAGACAGAATGCCACAGGGATCTGGCGGAATCTGTGAGGAATAATAATAATGCCCTCTTTTGTTCCTCTAATACACTCCGTGGCAAAAAACAAGCCCTAGTGATAAAATTTAATATTTTCTTTCAAGCAGCATGTTTTATTTATTTTTTTGTAATTATTTTGACAATTGTACATAGTGTACATATTTTCTGATATTTTACTTACACCAACAATGAAGTTAATAATGAAGAAATTAACAAAGAAAGTGGTTAGTTGATTAAATTGTTAAGCTTTATGGGCTTTATTGCCTTCCGTTATTGTTTAGTTATCTTTGTTTGGTCTGATGTATAGTTTAATTGTTACATTTGTTTTGGGATTGGTTTCATAACCTCGCTGAAAGGTTTCTTCATCAGAAGCAGTTGCCCCCAGTTTTCGCCACTTTTGGCCCTGCACTATGCTAAATCTTATCTACAAAGGACAAAGGGAAATATACTGCCTTTGCCCCCTACAATTTAAAATGGGATCCGAGCCACTGTACAATATGCCTCCACAGGGTCTCGAACTCGAGACCCCCTGATTATGCCATCTGGGAAGCCCTTTTAGTGGAATCTGAACGACTTAATGAAATATTACCTTAACTGGGGATCGAACCAGAGACCCCTTGATATCAAGGCAGCAATTTTAACGCTAGACTATGGGAAGCTGGAAGGCAATTTTCATTTTTCCAATTGGTAACATCGTCGCCTTGTAATCAAGGGGTCTTGGGTTTGATACCTGGTGGAGGCATGTAGTGGTTCGGCGGATCCCATTTTAAACTGTACATCCAGTCCCGATTAGCCTTCCTGTACATAAAGTGAACAACAAATCAATCAATTTTTCCAATGTTTAGCATTTAGGAATTAGGTACTTTGTGTACTCTTTGATTCCTTAACATCGTATTTCTCCCTCTCGAATATTTACAGTGATAAGGATATGAAGGCTTGTGTTGCTGAAGCCATAAACCTTCGGGTTTAAGGATGCTGAAGTTAGTTACTTAAGGATAAATATAATGATGAAGCCAATGAAGGAACATCTCTAACTCTCATGCAATTGTCGGAACTCCAATAAGGAACTAACAAACAGAAAGGAAACATAATGCTTCTTTAGTTTTTGAACGTCGTCCTATTATAAAAATTCACACCTGTTAGACCTATTCCGAAATATATTGATACGATTTACAGAGGCTAATAATTGAACACATTCAGCTGTATATGCCAACAACAATCAAAGAACAATCTCACAGCCACTGTATACGTCCATCTACCAGGCAGGCAGCAGATTTCGTAGCAAGTTTGGTGACTCATGATTGGCATATGACTTAGTATCGAATGATCAGTGACCCCTTGATTTCAGAACACATCGTAATAATGTAATTGCAATCTAACCGAACTAGAACTTGAACATTGTACTTGTCCCAATGGAAATTTATAATGGAAAATTTAAATTTTACTTTTTAAGTTTTCGGTCAAAATGTGTCTACCATACTAAAAAAATCTAGGGGGGAGTTAAGAGGGGGCTGAGGCTTGGTTAGGGGTGCTGAAGCCGCAGCTCTGACAGTATGTACAATTGTCAAAATAATTACAAAAAAAATAAAACATACTGCTTCAAAGAAAATATTAGATTTTATTACTAGGGGTGATTCTTTCTTGCCGTGGAGTGTACTAATGCATGATTTCTGACTAATAAATACATTTAACACAATACTGTAATTTATAGTTGTTTGCTCCCTTCCCCATCCTGCATCTGATGCACATGACCTGCATAGTTCATACATTCCATTGTACCATAGACTGCCCCCTTCCTTTCTATATTTCGAATTTTCATGCTGGTCACGCATTCTTGTGCAAAAAAAAAAAAAAATAGTGACTTACGCCTCAACACTCGTATCAATAAATATAATAAGATTATTTACTGGCTAAATATATATATATACTCTACATACCAAAACTTGAAACTGTACATACAAAGAAAAATAAGACAAACACCCTTCTTAAAATTATGAAGTAAATAACACAGAAAAAAAACTAATGTACAGAGTGTCAAAAGAAGGTACTGTATGCAGTAAATATTTTTTTCTTTGAAGATACAGTGAAATCTCAGTTATGTGTTTTATGGAGATCAGGTGGTCAAAAAAACTTATAACTGAGAAAAATGTATTATTCAAAGATAATTAAAATGGCAAAAATAAGTACACCAAGAAAGAAAAGGAGTATTACATATACACCAAAGTTTGTTGTATTGCAGTAAATAATTATTGTAAATTCACAAAATCACGAGAAATAGACAGTGAAGGCAGGGGGGGGGGGTGCAAGCAAGGTATATCAGCTTAATCCCTTGAGGCAATTCCCTACAAATAACAAAAAAAACACGTTAAATATTAAGACCTTTATCTTGATCTTATGTTTACCGTAACTCTTGTTTCCCCGCTTTATAAGTTTTCCAAGCCCTGCCGATGACAACAGTTGCCAGAAGCAACTCCCCTCTTCCTTGCGTTTAAAGCAGTCTCATTCATTCACCATGCAACCTTGAACACTTGCTTTACGATCGGTGAACAAGCGCACTATTGCCAAATCGATAGTCACTAAATGATGCTTTCTCTAGTGTTTTAACACATTATAAAAGTGTGACTCAGGTGTCTTTGTTCCTTCCACAAAAACATATATGTACAAATGACATAGCTCAATCACTACACACACACTTCTTTACCCACGCTTCCTAGTAGATAGAAGTAGGGGAGGGGGAAACTTGCTTGGAAAAACTTTCCTTTCTTTTTGTTTGCTTCGGATCCCACTTTAAACTGTAGGTCCAGTCTTTTTCCTTGTTGAGACTAAAATCCTGAAAGTATAACTGGAAAAATTGTGAATCTGAAAATCGTATAACTGAAATATAATAATACACAGTCTTAGGGAAATTGGCAGGGGCCACCAGAAAAAAAAACAAGTAGTTGATTTAACATGTAAATATTCCATTGGAACTTCACCATATTAATTTGCCAGTTTTATTCTTAAATATTCATAATTTCAGATGAGACAATCAGAATATAAAATATACACTTTTGTGATTGTAATTGTGAATATAATCCACCATTTGTGCATTTTGCATAATTTACACCTTGTAAAACACATGTTTTTGTTATGTGAGTATTTATTTAAAGTAACATACTTATGGCACATTACCTGATTTTCTCTACATTATATTTCAGCTGTATCGAAACCCATCATCAGGTGATTCACCTACGACAGAATATTTATTTCATCTTAATCTCCTGATAATGACTATTTTATACTTTCTTAGTATACTGCTGCCAATATTTTCTAACATGTAGTAGAGCAAGGATTTTTAAGGGTTTCTTTGCCTGCAAAAATGCAGTCCAGGCTCAAAGATGAATCTGATTATGGGCAGAGGCAGGTAATTATGGAGATCACGGTAATCACAAAATTATTGATAAACACTTCATTTTACTTTAACATTTGGGAAATACGTTTTGACTAATATTCTGTTGATGAAACAATCACGACAATCACAAAATGGGATCTTATATGAAAAACATGAACACAATTACATATTATCATGAATGTTTCATCTTATATCAAATTTTATGTGCTGATTTTTTTTAGGGGAGGGGGTACCTAAACAACTCTCTTGTTCATTTGGACTTGCCATATTCACTAGGATTACAAAATTCACAAGTACCCTTCTGTGATGGAAACTATAGAGGGTAGATAATGCTGAAAGTCAGGATGCTAGCATATATTTGGCCTTTCTCATCTGTGGGTTTTTGTGCAGTTTGGAGATGCAATTTAAGAGAAAATGTAGGGGAAAACTGAACTAGTAAAGCAAAGTAAAAAATGTAAACAAATTGGTCTCTCATAACGAATACATAACTTTATATTGAATGACATGTATATTTATGTTTCTGCCTTTAACCACACTACTGATAAACAAGAAGTTGTATGTCAGCTTCAGTTGTGGCATAACATAAACACCGTCAATATTGACAGAAAAAAAAGAGTTAGTGACTCTCATGTCACCATAATATAATAGCCTTTTTTTAAGTATCGTGGGCAATATTTTTTTTTTTTTTGAATGTACCAGATGTATTGAATCTCTAATACAGGGTGGGGAAGAAACAATTACACGATTTAAATTTGGCACCATATCAACATCTTTGTAGATGGCCTGGTGAAACACACATCCCTGAATAGAGCAGTTTAAAGCCTTCAGTCGTCATGCAGCGTTGGTCGGAAGAGCATAAAGTGTTTGTTGTGGAAACGTGGAAATGCTGAGGACTACGCTGAAATGCTTCTGCCACTTAGTACACATTTTCCGGTGTTCATACAGTTCGAGAGCAACCAGGAGGGCTCTAGCTGACAATGGATACAGTAGTCCTGAATTGTGTAACATAATTCAATGTTGTTTGGAATGTTGGCTTCTTTCCATTTCTTCCAATGTCAAAATGTCGTCAAAAAACACTATGCTACAGTAGGAGTGTCACTGTTTCAAAAAAACATTTGTAACAAACACTCTATGCTCTTCTGACCAATGGTGCATGACAACTGAAGGCTTTAAACCGTTCTACCCAGGGATGTATGTTTCATCATGCCACCTGCAAAGATGTCAATATGATGCCAAATTTAAATCGTCTAAATGTTTCTGCTCTACCCTGTGTTAATCATTATATTAGTGGATCATAATATTCATGTGAGTAAATGTATCAATTGTAAGAGAATTCTATTTTGAACAATTCTAACAATCTCCACTGGCAGTAAAATGAATCTCCATAAATATCTGCCTCTGATTATGGACAACATGTCAGTCTGAGCAGCTAAGAATAATTTCTCAGCTTGTATGACTAGATATTTCCTTGAAGAGTATACATCAGGGATTCCAAGATTTTACACTTGTACATGATGCATATAATCAGTCACAGCGTCATAACATGTTAGAATTTTTTCTTACATTTTACATGTTTTGCTCTTCAGTTTATTTGCAAGGAGCTCCTGAAAAGTATACAATAGAGGTTTCACTCTAATTTTACCTACATATTTGACATAAATAACCATGTACTTCAAACATAAAAGGGTGAAAAAGTTTAAAAGTTGCCTCTTACCTGCGGGACTAGAGATACGTGGACACAACAAAAGTTTTCCCTTTTAACACGGAACTGGAATTGTCTAAAGGCCTCTACAAATGGCATCCCCTCTATATCACCAATTGTGCCACCTAGTTCAACTATACACACCTGCAGAAATATAAATCCATATTCAATAAATTTAATAATAAATCGCAAACAGAAAACAGATTTGCAAGAACTACAAAAATACATGGTTAAATGCAACCTATGTTATCCTCATTCAAAGTATCAACATTCAGTTTGCTAAGAATGGCAGACAGTAACATTTACATCATGCCACTTGAATAAGATAATTGTGCATTCTGGAAGATGTATTGGACTATTACATGAGAAATTAATTATGAGGATTATAAAATTTTCAGAATGTACTGAATTCGAAACTTGCCTGCAGAAATGTACATACAGTGTATCAACATGGCTAGTCTACGACTAAGAAAAAATTCAAGTAGAATTTCAGATTTTCATATTGAGCCTCCTTAGAACTAAAGGATAAAAAATCAATGGTGTATGGACACCTCTAAAAAAAGTAAAGTAAAGTGCTCCCCTGTGCTTTGCACCATGCCATGAAGGCGTATAGGGGGTGTTCGGTTAGGGCCCCACACTTTCTTGATCTTGGCCAAGCTGGGGGTGATGTGATCAGCACCATACCCCTGGCTGCCTTTACGATAAAGTCCTGTAAACAGCGTTCACCGGGCATACGCCACACCCACACACGTCCATCAGACCGCCACATCTGGTAGCGCGATTCATCACTCCATAGGATGGAATTCCATTGTTCGAGAGTCCAATGGCAGCGTTCCTTGCACCACTGTAACAGACGGATCGCATTGCAGGCTGTGATATGCAGCTTGTGTACTGCTGCGCGACCATGAAAACCAAGTGCTAGCAGCACTACTGGAAGCTGACCAAAGCTCCTGTGCCACCATCTGTAACAACGCCTTCCGGTTTGACTTCACCACACGTTTCAAGCATCGACAGTCACGATCCGTTAAAATGTTTGGTTTACTGGGTCTGGGTCATCATGTCATGACCCCATCTTTCTTCCACTTCATGATAACATCACTCACTGTTGACCGGGGTATCTGAAATTTGTTGGAAATCTTACAGGTCGAATGCCCAACCCTGTGGGCTCCAATGATCATCTCTCCTTCTGCCTCACTCAGTTCGTGTTGTCTGTCCATATTAACTGCTGTAGCTGTTGAGTGTACTCTCAACAGGCAACGCCTTTTAAAGGTTGTATGACGTGTACAGACGATCCCGAGCACTTTTTGAGGGGTGCCCGGTGACGAATGGCAACATAGTGTATGTATGTATATATATCGGGTGTCCCAGAAGTCTTTCCCTGATTACAAACTTCATTCATATCTGCTATATGGAATGTAGAGATGTGAAAGTGGTGCCAAAATGTTGGAAAACTAACCAAGTTTTTTTGTTCCAGGTTTCAGTAAAGTGGCTGTAGTGTAGCAGTGTCAGTGCCCAGGAAACCGGAAATGTTCACAAATCAGGAAAAATCTCAGTGTGCCACAAGACCCAGTCACCAATAACAGTGTAGAGGAACTTTCAAACAACTTATGGAAAGATGCCGCCCGATGTCGAGAGCATTAAGTCATGGTATGATAAGTTCAAGACCACAGAATCTGTTGCTGACTTACCGAGAAGTGGCCGAACCATCAACCTCAGCAATTTCAAACAACGTAAAACATCAGCCAAAAAGTTATCTTTATGATATCTTACACAAACATTTATTTTTTCGTGCATACAAAGTGCAAATTGTACAGGCTTTGTTGCCTAATGATACCAGGGGACACACTGAGCTTTTTCCTGATTTGTGAACATTTCCAGTTTCCTGGGCAGTGACACTGCTACAATACAGCCATGTTACTGAAACCTGGAACAAAAAAACTTGGTTAGTTTTCCAACATTTTGGCACCACTTTCACATCTCTACCTTAAATATAGCGGATATGAATAAAGTTTGTAATCAGGGAAAGACTTCTGGGACACCCGGTGTGTATATACACACACACACACATCAAGAGATGATTCAAGAAATGTATAAAAAAGAAACATTTATGATTGTAGAAGAGAATTTCAAATTCACTATTATCTTAGTTTTTTTTAAAAAAATTGGATTTCTCAACAACCTGGATAATTTCATATTTTTCTTGTATTATTCTCCCTTCTACTATTTGTTTTTTTCTAGATTGATTAAAATTGTTAATCAGGTTAATCAGGATTGGTTCCACAGTTTAAAGTGGGATCTGAACTACTGCGCAATGTGTCTCAACTGGGTATCGAACCTGGGAACCCTTGATTAAAAGTAAGTGTTTAAAGAGATCTTGTACTTATGTATATACATTTAGATTTACATATTTTCTTAATCACCCTGTCTTTGAGATACTATATAATTTAATATATCTTTATTGACAGTGAATGCTTTCAGTTCAATATTTGTTCTAATTCTCCACATAACACCCATATTTATAGTTGGTCCAATATTCTCAGTACTTTCCTTTCAAACACTAGTAATTTCCTTGAACTTTAATTTACACATAGGTAAAGTTCTCTCCCTCCAGGTAATGTCCAGAGAAAATTGCTGTTGTTACGGACTCATTGAAAAACATGCTGGAATTCCTACAATAGCAAATTGCTTCATGGAGAACTTCGAACATGAGGCACTCTGTTCAGCTCCACAGAAACCTACTGCATGTACAGATATGTAGACGACACCTTTGTCATCTGGCCGCACGGCAAAGTAGCGCTACAGACGTTCCTGGACCATCTCAACAACCAGCACCCGAACATCAGATGCACTATGGAGACAGAGACCAACGGCAGCCTATAGTTCCTGGACATCCTAATCACACGCAAACCAGACAGACCTTAGGACACAGAGTATACAGGAAGCCCACTCACATGCCAAGAGTTTTCAGCATCCAGTCCAACGGTCAACCATACTCTCTACGTTGTTTCACTGGGCCATCTCCATCAGTGACACAGAGCACCTTCAAGATGAAATAAGACACCTGCACACAGCTTTCAGACAGAATGGATACACAGAAGGCATCATCAGCAAAACACTAGAGCGAGTAATGCACAAGAACAACAAACAAATAAACCCGGAACCTCCAGACAACCAAGAAGAGAAGAAGATAGCCATCATCCCATACACTGGAAACCTCTCTACAGTCATCAGCCGCATTCTTGCAAAGCACAACATTAAGATGATTTACAAACCACCACAGAAAGTCAGAACTCTACTTTGAAACCCTAAAGATGACCTAGAACAGAAGACACCTGGGGTTTACTGTATTGTCTGTACCTGCAGCAAAGCCTGCATCGGGCGAACGTGGAGGACAATTGAACAACGATGTAAAGAACATGCCAGCTACATCAAGAATTTTCACCCAGAAAAATCCGGGTTAGCAGAACATTCAATCCAAGAGAGCCATAGAATCGACTTCACAACCAAAAAGATCATCAATAAGTCATCCAATTACTGGGACAGAATCATCAAAGAAGCAATAGCCATTCATGGGGAAAAGAAAAACCTCAACAGGGACACGGGACTAGAACTGGACCCTGCCTGGTTAGCGATAGTCCACTGCGAGCGTGGATGTCATAGACAGCACCTGATTGGGCCACCACCTGCACCGTACCCCTCCCACATCAAACATAACCATACCCTAACCTTTCTCTGCACTTCAATCCCTGAAGATGAGAGTAACGCTAGCTCTCGAGAGCTCGGAAGCCTGTCCAGAAATCACCTGGCTGATATCCCGAGAGAATATCTTCATCATTCGCCGCCAGAAAAGCTTCAAGAGTTACTTCAATTTACATCCTATTTGGAAAATCTACATTACAGCATGTATTGTGTCTTGATCTTTACCACTATATATATAATTATATATAATATATACTGTTAAAGTTTTACATTTCCTTAACTTTTCAAAATATAATACAGGGAAGAAAAGCCAATGATCAAGAAAAATTAAAACTGATACTTTCTTTTAATGCAGATGAAATCTTCAATAGCATCCAACTGCAACAGGTCTACTTTAAACAAGTTCATTTAGGTGATAACTAAAAGAGTTGTAGAATATGAATGAAAATCACAGAAGCATGCTGTATTTAAATCATACAGAGTAAAAGACTGAACAATTTAGATAGATGGCAGTACAACATATATGGTCTAGAGTGGGCATTGTTCAGCATGTGACACTGATAGATTAAGAAACACAGTTCCATGTTTTTTTCCCTTAAACACAACTGAATCTTCACAAACAATACAGGGTTGACATTATGCTTGTTTTTTTTTAAAAAAACTCAACCCAGGTGGTTTTTTCGTGTTTTTCTTTTCAGATAACCCCCTCCCCCAAATGGGCAAAACTGGGTTTTATTGGTTTTTTCAGGTTGTTTGAAAATATATATAACACTTCAAGATGGCGGATAGTACTGGGAGCGTGTTTCTTCGCTCTGCAAATTGTGGTTTTATTTTCTTGGTGTTGTGCTTCATTTGTGTTTTTCAATACCACGTACGTGTGAATCAGAACTCTGAAGTAACTATGGTCAATAGTGGCTCATTATTGGAGACGTGGAAAATAGGATATAGGAACTTTCTTTTTCCGGCCGCTGGAACTTCTTCTGGCCTGACCGCAGCCACGATGGGACTACGGACGTCCGAGGACCAACGACCGCAAGGTAAGCGATCCACTCTCGGTTACTTTCACCTCTTGTGCCTCGTGCTCTTGTGCGGTGACATCCATGTCAACCCGGGACCCTCACAAGGAAATGATGCTGTTTTTTCCGTATATTACCAGAACGTGCAAAGTATTAAAAACAAACTTTCTGACTGTGACATTCACTTAAGCGAGCTACTGCAATATGACTGCTTAGTTTTCACCGAAACTTGGCTAAACGACACGGTAATGGATAGTGAATTTCCATTTTTAAAGCATTTCAATGTATTTAGAAATGACCGTGCAAGTCGTCGTGGTGGAGGAGTGATGATTTGCGTTAATGTTAAATGGAATTGTAAAATACGAAGAGACCTAATCAAGGATTGTGAAATTATTTGGATAGAACTCAATTTTCAAAAAAACAAAAAACTTCTTATTGGATCGTATTACCGCCCACATAAGAACTCTCCTATTTCCATCCTCGAAGCCTGCAGGGATTCGGTATTAGCAGCAATGACAAGTGGTGATATTATGTTATTTGGTGATTTCAACCTGTCCATCAATTGGGAAAGCCCAAATACGGGAACTATAAACTGCCAAAATGATCAGTGGTTTATTGATACGTTCATTCACGGAATAGGGTTAAACCAGTTCAACTTGCGTAAAACACGTGGTGACAGCAACCTTGACTATGTACTGGCAACCCTGCCTAATATGCAGGTAACTACAGGAAAAAATCTTCTAACCTCCGACCGTGACTCACTCGACGTCACGATGCACCTGCCTACCACGAAGAAAGACAAGGAATCCGTCAAGCAGAACCAACCCTCCCGCCACCTATGGCGAAAAGCTCCATGGAATGCCATCCAGCGGGCGCTCAATGTCTACCCTTGGTTTTTGTTGATGGAAGAGGAAGTGAACGAAGCATTTGAGAACTTTGTCGAAATTCTGCATGCCACGATAAAGGACTTCGTGCCCACTACGAGACCGAGATCTACCAAATACCCCGTCTGGTTCGACAGAGAAGTTCTCTTTGTGTTAAAAAATAAAAAACAGGCTTGGTACCTATGGAAGCAGCACCCTAATGTTCACACTCACGGTACCTATTGTGACATCAGACGTCATTCAAAATACCTACTCAGAAAAAAATATAGTGAACATATAAATAACATAACAACCGAATGTAATACAAACCCGAAGAGATTCTTCACTTTACTAAATTCAAGAAAACAAAGCCCACGTATACCTAAAGAAATTGTTCACAATACTGACATTGCTAGTGGAGAAGAAAGAGCCGAACTTTTCAATGTTTTTTTTCATCAGAACTTCTCACCTCCCTCAGTTTCCGACCCTCTCCCCCACTTAAATGCTGTCTGTCCTCACACGCTATCTTCAATCAAAACATCCCCCGAGGAAGTAAAATACCTTCTCGCTTCATTGCCCCTCCACCGGTCCCTAGGTCAAGATGAAATCCCCACAATATTCCTTCGTAAAACTGCCGACTCCTTGGCTCTTCCTCTGTCTGCCTTACTCAACAAATGTTTCTCTAAGGGTGTGTTTCCGAAAAACTTCAAACGGGCCAACATTGTGCCCATTCACAAAACTGGAGATAAAAAATGTGTAAAATCCTATAGACCAATCTCACTTCTATCGCCACTATCAATTATTTGTGAAAAAATCATCAAAAACAGGTTACTTCAGTTTACGTCACCATATATCAACACAGCACAACATGGTTTTCTTCCAGGCAGCTCTTGCCTAACAAATCTTTCCGTCTTACTTTCGCATGCTGCCAGAGCTATTGATAATAACTCCCAACTTGACACCATATATTTGGACATTTCGAAAGCCTTTGACAAAATTAATCATAAATTTCTTCTTCATAAATTATCATCCAGATTTAACATCCATGGCAAATTTCTCTCTTTACTCCAGGACTACCTCCATGAGCGTGAACAACGTGTTGTTCTTTCAGGTACCTCTTCTAACTTTCTTCCCGTTTTGTCTGGAGTTCCCCAGGGGAGTGTCTTAGGGCCGCTCCTATTCCTTCTGTACATGGATGACCTCCCTGAAAAACTGTCCTCCCTCCCTATCAATATACTTTTGTTTGCGGATGATTGTAAACTCTTTAAGGAGATCTCATCGCATCATGACATGATGATTCTTCAAAATGCTCTCACAGAACTTGTTAAGTGGTGTCGGCAGTGGAATTTAGAACTAAACCCTCAGAAATGCTCTTTCCTTACTTATTCCCTAAAAAAGAACAAAGTGGTGTCTACTTATACTATTGAAAACAATCCAATCCAAAACGTTTCCACCCAAAAGGACCTAGGTATTATCATGGATGAAAAACTCCTTTAATTATCATATTATTGCTACCACTAAAAAAGCCATGCGCCTTCTCGGTCTTCTATACAGATTTAGCGAAATTCAAAACCCATCATCTCTTGCTTTATTCTTTAAATCTTTCATCTCGCCCATCCTCGAATACTGTTCCCCAATTTGGGCGATGGCCTCAAAAACCAATCTCATCAGAATAGATTCTGTTCTCAGTTTCTTTCTTGCAATTGTTCGCCATAGAATACCTTCCTTTCGACATGTATCCAAATCAGAGACCATGGCTGCTCTGAATATTCACACTCCATCCTTTCGTCGGGATCTAGCTGACATGAAATTTTTATACAAGATAATAAATGGCAAACTCAGAACAGATCTCCTAATCAGTGAATTCACACTTAGGGTACCCCAAAAGCTAACGCGCAACCTGCAACTCTTCCACAACCCAACCACTAGGCTATCCCTTCTACAACGCTCCTTGTTTTACAGGCTCCCAGAAATCTACAACAAACTTCCCCTGAATGTAGATATTTTCCTTCCAGAACAAAATTTTTGTATATTACTGACGAAGAACATGTAAATCTATCCCATCTTGTTATTGTTTTTATCTTTTGTTATTTTTTGTTTCTACTTTATGATGTTTCAGTGTAAAATGGCCAAATAAGACTGTATCTGAAACTCTGAGTAAATAAATAAATAAATAAATAAATAAATAAATAAATAAATAAAAAATAAATATATATTTTAAAAATAAAATACATTTTTCCCTGGTAGTAATATATCATAACATTCAATTTGTATTGTTTTATACCCTGTCCCAGGCATGTCTGGAGCAAGCGAACAAAAATAAGTCTCTGCGCAAGTAGTGACAGGAGACGGCTCCACCAATGAGCATGTTAGAGGGAACTGGATTGCATGGAGGGGCGGTAAGTGACTGCAGTTACCAGCCCACGCAGCAGCATGTACTGCTTTGTTCTGTCCATTCTATTTCCTTCCCTTCTCAGATGCTATGCACGGCCTTGCTCCAGAGATAGTTGGACAGGATACAGTTGACTGTAAAAAAACTATTTAACATTTCTGTTAACATATTCGGTTGTAAAATATTTATGTAACAGTTTGATTCTACTGTTCCTGGATGGTGTAACAGTTAATGTTGTTGCTTTGTGATCAGTGTCAGGGTTGCATTCCCTGAAGAGGCACATACTTTGGTGTATCCAACATTCAGAGTACCGGGGGGGGGGGGGGGGAGGGTACAAAATGTGTTATATTTTTAACAATCTACAATGGTACTCCGTACTGGCACCGTATTACAAGTGAGGACTAATAACATTCTTTTAACAAGGGAAATGCCTATGGTGCCATGGGCTCTGGGTTCGAATCCCAGCCTGGGCATGGATATTTTTTGTGTCCCCCTTCATCAATTTCATCATATCATCACTCATTTTCATCTTCGCGATTAGCCAAATGTGGCAGAAAAGAGAAGTAAAATAAACCCAATCAATCAATCAAACAAGAGAAATGAATATGTGTGTGTTTGTGTGTATACATACTTGGATGCATCATTATGAACACTACACAACTTTGAGTAGTTATGATGAACACATTAACAAGTAACATAATAAATCAATGAATAGTGCTGGAACCAATATTCCAGAAAAAAAAACAATAACTAACTTTTATACAGTGAGACTTTTACTTTTATCAATCAGGTTTGTTACTTTCTTCCCCCTGAAACGATACCCAAATTTTAGAATGTTAAAGTATGCATTTTACAAGATGCAGTGCATTTTTAGTAAATACTATAAGTGAATATTCCATTCTGAACGTCAGTTTATGAAACAAATTATTTAGTGAATGCAGTGGTGTGCCTCTATTGGTATGAATTATGCTACAGCTACAAACATATTTTTTATCTCTTGTATTTCATTTCCTTACAAGCTGCCACAGACAATTAAAAAATTCCAAATTAATATGCAACACAATGTTTTAAATCTTCTTCAATAAAGTTTGTTCACAGTTTATCACAGTTGTGTTTTTCCATTATTTGTCTGGATGTTTGAAGCATAAATACCTCCTCCATGTATTAACCATGCCAAATTATAAGTTTGCCATATTTAATTGAGTGGCTGATTTGTCCAAATTTAATACCTCATACATCTTCAAAAAAATCTAGCTGCTATGAAAATGCCAATTCCCATGGTCTAAAACATTAGTGATCCCCAATTTGGTCCGAAATGCTCCCCAATTATGCACTATATTTCAAAATACTTAATTCTCAAACTATAACTTGAGTGATGCCATAATATTCTTAAAATAATTTCTTTTCTTAACCTTCAAAAATGTAGTTTAGGCATTTTAAAGTGTCATCAGAATTTGGAATCCAGCTCAGCATAAGAAAAATACATTTTTCATCCACAATCTTGAAATGATTTGAACACATGCAAATGAAACCAAAATCATTCCCGGGGTGTATCTTGTGATTAATTTCAGCTAAAAAACCTCTACATTTGCTGCAGTTATCGTGGTCTCAAAATTGGTGACTTACCCCCACCCTTCCTAAAACACACACTATATTACAGAGTTTTATTAAAAACTTAAAACTCAAGGGATGCCTGTTTGCGGAGGCCTGTTTTTCTTAAACTACGAAATGTAACCTAGTCAAATATGAGCATAATTTAAAGCTCTCCAAAGGCATGTTAAACCAGTCTGTAGTCTACTAGCTTTAAACATAGTGACCAATTTTTCTCAAATACAATGTGAGACCAATTCTTCACGTTATCTTGCAACTATAAAAATTGCAACTGATTTTACAACCACACCTCTCCTAGGCTATGAATTATTATTTTAAAAGTTTTACTGCAAAATTGTGGACCAATGGAATCTCTTATACTTCGAAAATGTATTCTAGACAGTTTTGGGAAGAAAAAAAATTTAGAGCATAGCATAGAGCCTACAACATGGAGAAAATCAGTTTTTCATCCACCATCTTGAAACACTTTGTCCAATTTTGTTCACAAGTTTTATAGCTGCAGAAAGAATTTTACCTAAATGATTCTAAATAGAGTTGAATGTCTGGGAAGCTTCGTTCATTGCAGAAGAACATTGGAATAAATAAATGGTAACATAGATCCAGTATGGAGTTTTCTTTTTCACAAATGGAGTAAGCCACCATCTTTTTATTTAATGTAACAGAAAACATCAACAGACTTTGTGAAAACAATGACGACTTTGAATTACCTGATGTTATTTGGGATTCATAATTTTAAATAAAAAATAATGTGATCAAATTATTCTTTTTCTGAAATAAAAATAAAACAAGACTGCTTATTTTCACAGTTAGGTGAATACTGTTACATATTACAATAATGTAACATTGACAACATCCATTATATAACGGATTCATTTTGTTTAAAAAATTGCTAACCATTGTTATAACTGTATCTTTAGTCAAAATGAAAATAAATGTCTGATGAAGGGAGCGTGTGTTTTCCTGAAACATCACAACGAAAAACTGTTTTCTTATGCTTGTAATAACTGTAAACTACAGGAAAATGAATCTAAATTTTAAGCAGTTATCAAGGCCACTAAATAAATGACTTATCTCCCTGCCCATCCACCCTAACTCATGCACCATATTTTATTAATTTTATTGTCAAATTATACAGCAAGTACATAATGCTCCTGTACGTTTTGTAAATTGTGACATAATTAAATCGGAACTCTCTTTAAATTATTTTTCTCATTTCTCATCATAATGGGTTGCTTGCCCAAGCAAGATAAATGTTATTTATGTCTGGTTAGGAGCTCTATACCCATGTACCTTCATGATCTACCACAATTTCAGTATAGGTATTTCTTTTCTTTTCCTTACTTTTTTTTTAAGGGTGTAGGGTAGTCAAGTAAATTCAGTGTATATGTACACTTTCATATTTTGATCATTTTTGACATTTTCAAACCTTTGAATCAACTATAATTTTGAGCTTTGCGCATGAAGCATGGCAAGTAACCCACTATGATGAGAAATGAGAAAAATCATTTAAAGTGTGTTCCGATTTAATAATGCTACAATTTACATTTCATTAAACTGTACTCAATTCTCTACTGTAATGCTTAAGCATGCAAACATTTACTGTATCAATTGATCATCCCAGTTGAAACTATGATGTGCCACTATGGTTTCCCCCACATAAGGAAGTGACTGATGACTAGAGCTAGGAATTTTAGGTGCAAAAATTTGCCAATAAAGGTGCAAAAAAGGTGCCAATTTTTGTACAAAAAAGGTGCTAAAATAGGTGCTAATTTTCAGATGTAAAATTTATTGTGAGCAGTGCATACATATATGATTCAACTTGTCTGGATAAACACATAGAGTATTCTCTGGTTTTAAATCGTTTAATATAACTAAACAAAGAAAATTCTCTGATACATTAGAAAGCGACATAAAGGAAAACATGCTTCTTCTTACTTGCTTAGAATTAGTCATCTAGAAAACTGTTAAAATATTTATTTTTATTTTATTTATTTATTTGAGAAATCCTGAATACAGAGAGAATCCATTTTATATCAGGATATAAACAGTGAGAAAAATAAAAATTAACAAATGAGAAGCACGCACACCAGGCCCGTAGCTAGAGGGGGGGCAGGGGGGGCAACTGCCCCCCCTGAGAGCCCGCCTTGCCCCCCCTGTGAAAAATACAGAACATATTCCTACCTGGAATTCTCACTAATCTTTACAATTATATTCTGTATTACTCTAGCAACATAACAAAAACATTTATTGATTTTGTGATTTATGAAGGTGGATTCCGTATAATGTCGTATCAGAATTGGGGAGAAAGAATTCCCTTCCAGTTTCAGACTTCGGGAAATGATTTCGCAATTTTCAGTATATAGAACAGTTGTGACAATTTGAGTAGTCTTGTATTAAAGGTGCCTAATGTGTTTGGGTGTTTTTCTTGGATGTGTTGCTATGAGGTTTGAACTGCATAATTTCTTGTTTCCCAAGTCTACCTTTTGGTAATAGCGATTCATGTGATAGAGAGAGGGAGCGGATATTTGATTTTTGTTACTTAGCGTTGCTTTTCTGCCACATCTAGCTAATCGTGACAATGAGTGATGACGTGAAATTGATGAAGAGAGACTCACAAACAGTGCTGCAACCACAGGGTGGCAGGGGCATTGTCCCCCCCAATCTTGGACGGAAGTCCAATCTAGGGGGGGGGGGCAAACATTGAAGTAAAGAAACATGACTAGCAGAATCTGAGAACAGCAGGACAAATGGATACTCGAGATGGAATTAATTTTCAAGTCTTTCTTGCACTTTTCTTCCAGACGGCTAAGGGCACTTGCAGGGGGCACAGAGGGGCAATTGCACCTTCGATTTCAAATTTTATACAAATAACAGTACATTTCGTAAAATTTTCTTGCTCGCTTCGGTCGCAATGAAAATACCTACTGTTCATATAGTCCAAGTTCAGAGCCATTGCTAGGGGGCGGCGGAAGTCAGCCTTGGGAGCCAAAACGATCTAAATGAAGTGTACATGGAAGTTATACTGTACGTGTCATATGTACAAAAAGAATAATGTCCGTCATGCATATTCTGTCATTGAAAAATACAGTTTGCGTACTTGTTTTCCATTACTAGCTAATATGAAATTGAATGTGTTGGACTAATATTTCACATAATTTGTTCAAACACAAATGCTTTAGCACCGACTTCTACCCCCTTTTGCATGATTTACGACGATAATAACGTATTTTAATGCTACTATTATTACTACCACTACCACCACTATATTAATATTATTATTATTGGCACGTTTGTCATGGTACTTGACCCCCTCTCCAGATAAAAATTTGTGGTTTCGCGTCTGCTCACAAAGAACACTCATTGCCCAGGCTCGAAACTGGAACCCCCTGGCTTCGTAGTGTGTTATGATGGAGGTCGGCTAATGAAAGATGTGGGACAGCTTACTGGCTCAAATTATTATCAAACATGATGAAAATGTGATAGTGTTTCACATTTATTATTTCGGTTAGAAAACTATAAAATTTGTAGTTTGATAAGAGTTACACTAAGCATCTTATGGAGTGTAAATATCAATTTCAAATCTTATGAATCATTTCTCTATGCAAACGCATCAAATATGATAAGCAACATAGGTGTGTGTTATGATATCCATTTTATAAAGGAAAATTTAAGTTTCAACCCTTACTGTTTGCATGATATCGTTTCCATATTATGTTATATATTGCTCTCAGAATTTTAAACGGCAGTAAAAATTAATGCCATTTGCAACTGCGAAGCTATGAATGGGATTGTATACATTAAGGACAGAAGATGCCATATTTCGATTCCTTGGAACATCGAAAGAATTAGACGAGCAAATAGTGACTGAGAAGAGTATAAGTATAAAGAAACTGATGTTTGGGGTTTGTACTCTTCTGCTCAAAAAGTGGTGACGATAAGCAGCCCACAGACCTCGTGCCGCGGAAATGGGGTAAGGCGAAGGAGGCTCCTTATATCGTTCGGTTTCGTACCATAGTCATTAAGGAAGGTATTTTTCATAATGTAAAGAGGATACAACATTTCCCTCTATAAAACTTGATATGAAATATTAATGATGACGCTGTAATCCAAGAAGTCATAGATCAATCAAGGGATTCCTATATGTTTGTCAGGTGTCAAACACATGTATTTCAACAACACAATATTTTGCAAAATGGTTAACGTAACCAGTAGGCAAACATTGTCTGTAGTGATGCAAGAGTCTTTCATTTGATGCAAATAGGATCCGTGGTGGAGTA